>NC_065580.1:117230657-117538734 GCF_024542745.1 Macaca thibetana thibetana
TAAACTCCTGATTGCCAGCAAATCTATTTATTTTTCTTTTTGTATTTGAGTAGAATGTAAACTGTGAAATGGCTTTGCTTTTTCATCTACATGAAAAAAAAAATGTCTCTCGAAGCACATGGCATGTGGTGGTTAACCCTGGATCCATCCTTGCCACCTACATCAATCTGAATGACCTACCCCACATTAAGTGAGGGATTGGGATCACCTCCTCTGCTCCTGCCCACATTCTAGGGGAATTCAGTATCTGTGTAGGTGACACAGCCAAGATCCCCAGGACATGTCCCTGGATTTTCTCACCTACAATGATCTTCATTCCCCTCCATTAAGACTTTAGAAACCCCCATGCCTCAGGGCAGAAATTACAATTTAAAGTATCTACAGCCCAAACAGGTTGATTAGTCCCTCCCATTGGGTGAGGAGCGCAGTGCAGGTTGAACATAGCCCAGGAGGCAGAAACTCTGCCCTCTGGGGAGGGGAGAGTTGGGAGCAAGGACCCTTCTGCCAACTGCTGTCCCATGTGAAGGAGCCCAACAGGACTGATCTTCTGGCTTACTAAAGAAGGGATATCCAAGGGTGTAATCCCAGCACTTTGGGAGGCCGAGACTGGTGGATCACGAGGTCAGGAGATCAAGACCATCCTGGCTAACACGGTGAAACCCCGTCTCAACTAAAAAATACAAAAAAAAAAAAAAAAAAAAAAAAAAAAAAACTAGTGGGGCTTGGTGGCGGGCGTCTGTAGTCCCAGCTACTCGGGAGGCTGAGGCAGGAGAATGGCATAAACCCGGGAGGCGGAGCTTGCCGTGAGCTGAGGTCCGGCCACTGCACTCCAGCCTGGGCGACAGAACGAGACTCCGTCTCAAAAAAAAAAAAAAAGGAAGGGGGAGGATATCCAGACTTTTTTGTACACAAAATCTGTTTATTCAAGGTTGGTTCCATTAAAAGGCAAAACAACCTAGACAGTAGCAAAAGTGTGCTGTGGTCCAAACTAAATAGATGGGCCCTGATTCTCAACTTCCAGCCTCTGCTTTCAGCTTCTTCCCATCTCAGGGCTGCCCCATTCATGAAATTAAGAACTCTGCCATCCTTCTTGGGTGGCCACTGCCTATCCTTCTTGCCCAGTTGCTCTGTTCGTTCTTGAGCCTCATCCAGACAGAGGCTTTGGCTCTGCTTCCTTCCCAGTCTCTCTGCCACCTGTCTCCACGTGGCCCCCCCGGGCCTTACACCTGGAGGCATCACTTCAGTAGCTCCTGGGCCCTCCGTCTCTCCCAGATCTGTCCCAACCTGTGCACCTGTCCACTGACAGCAGACTTCCAGGGGCCTTACCCCACTGTGTTCCTTGGCTGGAGTTCTCTCAAGGACAGATATGTGTGCCTCAGTGTCTACCAGGCCCGGGGTTAGGCCTTGTAGAAGGAATGTACTGTGTTCTGAATGTCTGTGTCCCCCAGAATTCATATATTAACATCCTTACTCCCAAGGTGATGGTATTAGGAGGTGGGGCCTCTGGGGATGATTAAGGCATGAGGATGGAGCCTCATGAATGGGTCAACATCCTTATAAAAGAGACCCCAGAGAGTTTCCTCACCCCTTCCACCATGTGACAACACAGCGAGAAGGCACTGTCTATGAACCAAGAGTCCTCGCCAGATGCTAAATCTGCTAGTGTCTTGATTTTGAACTTCCCAGTCTTCAAAACTGTAAGAAATATATTTCTGTTGTTTATAAACCATCCCATTTACAGTAATTTGTTATAGCAGCCCAAATGGACTAAAGGCATGAAGGAAGATATTTTCTAGTTATTCTAAAAAATAAGATTTGAGATCAGACCAACCATTCACTAACCTGTTGCGCAACGACAAGTTACTTAATCTCTAAGCCTCAGTTTTCTCATCTATAAATGGGAGCAATATGAGATAGCCCAGAGTTGCTATGAAGAGCAAATGATCTATGGCAGGCCCTAGGCACAGCACATAAAGCATAGAAGCATCCAGCCACTTTTTACTATTGTTACTGTTGTTATTGTTATCTTACATTTAATCAGTGAGGGATGTCTTGCTTTCCCATCCTGTGATTTCACGTTGGCAACCTTCAGTCTGCTACAATCTCTTCTCTCAGTATGGGCTGTGGACATGCAACACCAGCAGGAAGCAGCTTCTCTAAGGCTTCACTACAAGCTGGGCACCAGGGGCACAGCTGGGATGTGGCACTCTTCCTCCCTTAGGTTTTCAGGCTAGTGAGGACCAGCTATTTCACACACAGCCTGTCAGAAAGATACACAAAGTGGCCTGCTGGCCCATTCTCTTGCTGGTCCTCCAAACAGGAAGCTGGAGAATCACTCTAAAGAGATTGGGATTGATTCTCTTGGCCCACACCATAAAATGAGAAGTCCTCACTGTGTGGACATCAAAGCACACAGGGGCCAGGTGCTTCTCAACTACATAATTCTCTATGCCCCTCCATGTTTGAAAGAGGTGCAGGAGTGAATCCAAGGATGGATGACCAGGGTCTTTATGAGAGAGGTGAGGGGGCGTGAATGCAAAGATGGATAAGGCCTGAACCCCCCTTGGGTTCTGGGAGCACAGAGTCCTGGGAGCAGACAGGATGGCAGGAAAGCATCGCACCTCTAGAGCCAGACTGCTTGGGTTTGTTTTATTTTTCCCAGCCCAATTGAGATGCAATGGACAGGAGGAAACAGTATATATGGAAGGCATATATGTGATGATTTGATATATGTACATACTGTGAATTGATCACTACAATCAAGCCACTTAACATATCCATAATCTCACACGGTTACCTTTTGTGTGGGGTGAGGGTTGGTGGGAACACTTAAGATCTACTCTCTTAGCAAATTTCAAGCACACAATATATTATTATTAACCATAGTCACCATGCTGTACATTAGATCCCCAGAACTTATTCATCTTATAACTGCAACTTGATACCCTTTGACCAACATCTTCCCAGCCCCAGTCCCAGCCCCAGTTCCAGCCCCAGCCCCTGGCAAACTACCATTCTACTCTCTGTGTCTATGAGTTCCATTTATTTCCAATTCACATATAAGTGAGATCATTGACTCCTTGGGTTTAAATTCTGGCTCTGATCTTTCCATATGTGTGACCCTTGGCAAGTGCATACCTAGCTGTCAATTTCTCCTCTGTCAAGTGGTGATAATGTGGATAGCACTGCCTAAAAATATTGTTGCAAGAATTAGGTAAAATAATATGAACAACATGCTTAGCACTGCCCCTGGTACATAGCAAGTTCTGGATCGATGTTCTCTATTTTTATCAGTAAAGATGTACATGAATGCAGAATTAGAGCACAAATGATAATGACCATGGGGCTGCACCAAACATTGTATTAATAGAATAAAAAGGGAGCAAGTGCACTGAGGATGAGATGATTCAGTTGGAGATGCAGATGGTGGTGTATAAGAATGAGAATTTGCCAAGTGGCAAATAACAGGGAATGTTCCAGAGGGAGCAAGGAGCACGCGCAAAGTACAGAAATATGAACGTTGTTCTCCACCTCACCCTGTGAGTTTTAACAAAGGAAACAATCCCCTGACAGCTTGGCAGTTGGAAAGCAGCAACTATCAGCCCAGATTAGCCAGGAGTTGGTTACAAGGCCTCTATAAGACTTTAAGAGAGGGATCCAAGCCTTGGCAATTGTGCAGTTGAGCTATTTAAAAAATAGCTACTTTCATAATGCGGCATTTGTGACGTCACTTCCATTTTTCACTAGCTGAGTTAATGTTCTGTTGCTGGATGTTAGGCCTGGTTTTCCCCCAACCCCTGCAGAAAGTAAGGCTGAGTCCACACTCAACCCACACTCAAGGGGCCACTGTCTGGTGATGAAAGCAGTCTGAGGCACAGCAGTCTCTCCTAGAATCATCATGTGTTGGCTCTGTGCCAGTGTGCCCCGGACTGATCAGGGTACCTTCAGCTTCCTTGAAAACACCAAGACACAGACCAAAGCTTTGAGAAAACATATGACTTTTTAATTGCTTTTATTCTTACCTGCATTTAAACTCCAGGTGCCCTACTCTTATTTTTGTCTTTTTTCTTTCCCCATTATTATGATTCCATAACCCATACTTATTAAACCAACTTATTCATCTCACATCAGACTAGATGTTTTTCCTTTCACAAAAGTTTTGCAATGAGTTACTGGAAAGCGCACCTTTGTCAGGTGACATGGAAAGTGTGGGTGGGTGTAACCACAGACCCGCACACGATTGCCTGCCATGGGGGACATCAGGCCCAGATGCTCTTCTCCCTGGGAGTCCTGGGCACACAGGAATTGAGAATTTCTTCTCTCCAGTGGTGAGACTGCAACATATCAACGTTCAATCCATGCCCAGGCAGGGGATAAGGAGCAGCAAATTTAGGGGTCTGAACAATGTATCCTTTGGCAATATCTTCTGTGTTCCTAATTCCTTCCAGCAGGTTTTCATCAAGGATAGAGCCATTTCAGCCAACCAGTCGGGCCAGATGGGCAGAAGTTCCCAGCAACTGTATCATAACTGCTGAACCCAAAGCTGCTCCCTTGTGACCAGCCTGCTCCCCTGTTCAGGCCACCTACTGGTGTCTCTGACCTCTGTTGGGACTCAGGCAGGATGGGGCAGCCCTAAGCAAAAGGTTTGAATTCAGAGTCCACCAATTCTTGGCTGTAACTCCTAGAGAAAGTTCATCACTGTGCTGTCAATTTCTTCACTTGAAAGGGGAAATTTTCTGCGTCACAGGATTTCTGTAAAGTGCATGTGAAAATACACACCGAGTAGGTGGTACATTTTTATGATTTACAATTTTTTTTTTTTTTTTTATTATTATACTTTAAGTTCTAGGGTACATGTGCACAACGTACAGGTTTGTTACATATGTATACATGTGCCATGCTGCTGTGCCGCACCCATTAACTCGTCATTTACATTAGGTGTATCTCCTAATGCTACCCCTCCCCTCTCCCCCTCCCCCACAACAGACCCCGGTGTGTGATGTTGCCCTTCATGTGTCCAAGTGTTCTCATTGTTCAATTCCCACCTATGAATGAGAACATGCAGTGTTTGGTTTTCTGTCCTTGCGATAGTTTGCTCAGAATGATGGTTTCTTGCTTCATGCATGTCCCTACAAAGGACATGAACTCATCCTTTTTTATGGCTGCATAGTATTCAAATTTTATACAACTACCATATTCAATTAAACTGTGATCCAGTGGGTGTCTTAGTCAGCTCAGATTGCTATAACAAAACACCACAGACTGGGTAACTTCAACAACAGAAATTTATTCCTTACAGTTTGGGAGGCTGGAAGATCAAGATCAAGGTACTGGTTAACTCAGTTCCTAGTGAGGCCTCCCTGCCCAGTTTATGGAAGGCCGCCTTTTCACTGAGCCCTCACACAGTGGAGAGAGAGATCATGTCTCTTGTGTCTCTTTTTATAAGGGCACTAATCTCATTCATGAGGACTCCACCTTCCGGAAATAATTACTTCCTAAAAATCTCACCTCCTCATATCATCATATTGATGGGTATGGCTTCCAAATGTGAATTTTGGAAGGACATGAACATTTGCTCCATAGCAGTGGCCAGAAAGTAAAAGTGGGTGGGAAAGAACGAGCCTCAAAAAAAATCCTGACGCCTGCGAATCTATTCGTGACATTACTTCCTTCTCTGTTGGCAGCATTATTCAACCCCATGACTTCTAAATTGTTTGCCAGCCCAGATTTCCCTCCCAGTGATGAAAATCATATGCTAAAGGGACCCTCATGCCTCTGGTGAGTGAAACCAGAAACACAGACCATCCTTGGCACAGTTTCCATATGGCCAGCATGGCTGTGACCGAAGCCCCCATCCCCAGGCAGTGAAACAAGCCAGGGCAGACAAAGGACACAGCAAGGCATGGGCAGGTCTCAAGTGCCTCAGGGTCAAGGTTAGGGCCTGCTTCCTATGCACACTGCACATGGAATCTGGGATATATTTGGCGCTCGGTAAACTCGGATTTTCTTTTTTTTTTTTTTTTTTTTTTTTTTTAATTATACTTTAAGTTCTAGGGTACGTGTGCACAACATGCAGGTTTGTTACATATGTATACTTGTGCCATGTTGGTGTGCTGCACCCTCAACTCGTCAGCACCCATCAACTCATCATTTACATCAGGTATAACTCCCAATGCCATCCCTCCCCCCTCCCCCCTCCCCATAATAGGCCCTGGTGTGTGATGTTCCCCTTCCAGAGTCCAAGTGATCTCATTGTTCAATTCCCACCTATGAGTGAGAACATGCGGTGTTTGGTTTTCTGTTCTTGTGGTAGTTTGCTGAGAATGATGGTTTCCAGCTGCATCCACGTCCCTACAAATGACACGAACTCATCCTTTTTTATGGCTGCATAGTATTCCATGGTGTATATGTGCCACATTTTCTTTATCCAGTCTGTCACTGATGGACATTTGGGTTGATTCCAAGTCTTTCTATTGTGAATAGTGCCGCAATAAACATACGTGTGCATGTGTCTCTATAGCAGCATGATTTATAATAAACTCGGATTTTCTATGTGAATGATTTAAATGAGTCCCTGCTGCAAGAGCACACTGTTTCCACACTTGCTGTTCTTTTGGTTGGACAACCACTGTTCACTTTCACATCTCCCTGGTCTGCCATTGCCTTAGGAGGCCTGCATTGCTCCCTGGCAGACAGAGACCCTCACTGTTAGGGTCCTGGAGCACTGGAACCTTCCTCTCATAGGACCCATCACACTCTAGTGAAACGGCATGGGACCTCTGTGTCTGTTGGGACAGGAACTCCATGGCAGGCTTCCCTTGCAGGATGATGGATCACTGTGGGCTGATGGAGTATTATACAAGGGAATAAGCCACTGATTCTGCTTGAGCTGATCAGGGAAATGTTTGTGGAGACACCTTGAGGAGCTTATCGAATCAGAATGAGTTTTCCAAATAGACCAGAAAGATAAGAAAGTCCCATGGAAGAAAGGGCAGGCATAAAGAGCCAGTGCTGTGTGGTGGCCCCTGCATTTGGAGACTAGCAGAAGTTTAATGTGGCTGGAGTAGCAGGCAAATGTGCCAAAGCAGATTTGCACAGGAGGCGGTACAAGACCAGTCCCGTTCGTCATGCCTAATGTGATTCTGACCCAGGGTCAATCCCAGCAGAGACCTGGCAATGACCAGAGACATTCTTGGTCATCACAACTAGGGAAGTGCTACTGGCATCCACGGATACTGTTAACAGCCTACAGTGCACAGGGCAGCCTCCCACAACAAAGTTATCCTGCCCCAAATGTCCACGGTGCTAAGGTTAAGAAACCCTCTACTCCTGCCAGGGGGGATTAACACAGGACTGATCTCGCCATGGCCATTGGGGACCTTCGTGATCCCAGCTGTGAGGGCCAGAGGACAGGAGAAAAAAATTGCAATGGGGTAGAGCTGAAATAAGGCTTGTGCTTTCTGGGCTCTGGCCCAGTGATGAGCCACTGTGTCCTCTGCCTCACTTGAAGGGGCTGCACCAGGAGCAGGAAGCCTGGCCACAGCCTTCTGGTCAGGTCTTGGCTGTGGCTACAGTCCATTTAAAACATTTTGTGAGCCTAGCTTTCCTCAGTGCCACTGACCTTCTTGCACCCCTCATGAAATATAAATTCTGTGTCTGTGCTCTGCTGAGTTCAGTGATGGCCCTGTAGGAACAGAGGAAGTATTGAGGAGGCCCTCAGGGGCAGGCACAGTGGGGAGGAGAGGCATGATGGCAGGGCCCAGCTCATACAGAGTGCTGACAGTTGACAGACTCTCCTACAACCCAAGAGGCATCTGTTCCCATTCAGAAGCAAGGGCGCTGAGGACCTGACCACACCAACGATTGGTTGAGGGTCACCCATGGTAGTGGATGAAGCTGGAGGCCCAAACACCAACATCGATTCAAAGTGGGCCTTGAATCACCTGGGACCATTCATGATGACCTGAAACAGCATAAGCAAACTCATTCTTCATTTGATTGGTAGAAAAAGATTCTGAACTGTAGCAGGAAATAGAATCATTCTCACACTTGATTAAAATAAAGTTGCTAGCTGAAATCGGCAGTAGAGTTTTCGAACTCTTATATGGACATGTGAAGAGAAAGAAAGGCCAACAGAATAGTAAAAAGACTCTGGGATGCATGAAAACAAATTATAAACATACTTAATTTTTATTTAATTTGATAAGCAATCCTCTAATTCTTGGAACTTTAGAAAGTCACTCCTGGGAGTAATCATGTTTGTAGAATAGGTAGTAACTCACCTTTAGTTGTTATTTCTTCTGACAACAAATCACATTTTTGAGTCACAAACCAATATGTGTCTCTAACTCATTAGTGTGTGTTATTTTGTCTTTGAAAGACCCAGAGATCTTCCCTGCGTGCCCAGCTAGAGTGTCTGCTTATTGATGAGAACATTGATAATGACTTGGAGGAGTTCATTTTACCTTTGAAGGACTGGCCAATAGAAGCAATTTAAATGTGAGCTGTTCTCACTCAATTTAGTTAACACTTGTTTCATAAGGGCTAAGATTACAAAGCTGACATTTATTTTATGTCAAATAACCACAGAAACCTATGCACTAATAACTTCCTTCATGCTGCTACAGTTGAATGATGGTGAATAATGCCAGCAAAAAAATCTCTCTTGGAGATTATGTGGGGATGTAATCAATGCAAGACTAGGCCCCCGAAAAATGGAATAATAAAGTTGTGGCTTTTTATTGCGCTTTCATTCTGATTGCGGCCTGGATCAATGTCAAAAAATTATGAATGAGCATAATGCCTGGCACATAAAAGGTGTTTAATAAATACCTATGAATAAATAAATAATATAAAGCCATGCGGTATTGCAAGCCTTGGACTTGGATGTCCTGGATTTTTACACTAGCTAGCACTGGGACCGGCTAACTAAGTCAGTTTAGGGGACCTACTTCACTGTTCTGAGTCTCACTTGTGCAGATGTGTACCAAGAACTTTAGACTTGGTTGGACCACCATCAAGTTTATTGAGAGCCTTCTACGTGTATGAGCCTATGGTATCCACTTTAAATATATATAAATACATCCACTTTAAGTATATATATTATCTTCCCCTTTTCTAATTGTTTGCTACAAATATAAAAATGTCTTCCTTCTTCTAATACAGTTATGATTCTCAATGAAAGTAGAGATCAAGATGTGCCAAGCTGTGCCAAGTGGGAAAATGTATTCAAACATAAAATTCAGCCATAAGGGTTTGACTTGCAGAAACCTCACCTGAGGATACAAAAATACAAAACTAGAAACAGAAACTTTTTAGCTTGTTAGCTGAGAAGTGAATGAACTGAAAGAATCAAAGAATTGCTCCCACCCTTGTACACAGACAGACAGACACACACACACACACACACCCCTGCAGGGGAAGTATAGTTGTCTCTACTCTCTTCCCACTGCTTTATGCCCTAGCCTCTTTGCCATAGTAGTCTTTCTAAAATTATTTTTAAAAACTATAAAATTACTCCCTAACCACCCCCTAGCATGAGGCTCCTCTTTGCCTCTGCATTTTGGGGAGGGAGTTTTTTTTCTCTTCTTGCCACCTATCAAAACTCCATCAGAAACTTTTTCTCCCCCTATGACTCCCTCTCTCATCCTCCCATACACACAGTTTCTGCTGTTCTTTATGAGAAAGCTGCCGGTGCTTTGTAAGAGAGATTTGAGGAGGTCTCAGTGAGAAGGCCGCCACTATTCAGCTTTGTATTCCTTGAACCAAGCAAGAAACTGGGCTCATGGCAAGTGTTCATGGAAGGCATGCATTAAATGGAGTGTGTGGCAAGAACACACTCGTATTTCCCGTGCCCGGTGATAGTTATGGGGTGATTGAAAGGTCTTGGGATTGCCTGTGTGCCCAGTGAGAGTCTAACCCATTTCACACAGCAAAGAAAATATCCATTATCTGACCTCCCACCTTCCTCTCTGCAAGATTTTGGAGGGAGGACAGAGGTATAAAGAATATAGATGTTTTAAAACCGTGACTTTGAACAGGACAGAGAGAAGAGAGTCTTTTTAAGTCAGAAGCTTGTTAAATTATAGCCGCTACTTCTCAGTACTGAGCTTTGGATTTCATTCATTCATTCAGCCACGCAGCAAGATTTACTAAGCACAATCTGGGACAGGGTTTATATTAGTTGTTGGGGCGAAGGGATGACTAAAATATGGTTCGTCATCAACATATCTGCCAGAAGACGGAAAATGAGAATGATGCAAATGTGCTGAGATTGAGCACGATCAAAGCTTGAGAGGGAACAGTCAGCGCTGTAAGCAGAGCAACACAATGGATGCACCAGCAACACAATGGATGCACCAGCAACAAAGATCAATCCTACCTGTGTTATTTTAAAACTGTATGAATAGATTATTCTAACATTATATGGTTTACATAGCATTATTATCTAATATTAAGCAAATTAATTGGCTAAAGAAAAAAAGAAATCTTGGCCTCATTGAAAGGAAAAATTCCCTTGTGCCCCTCGCAGGGCGAGTGACGGCGGGTGTGGCTGCCTTTTTCGGTGGCCCGCTGCTCAAACCTCTAGGGGGAGCATGCAGACGGGCAGGTTGTGGGACTCCAACCCCATGGCAGTGTCTAGGCGTGGATGTTTACAGCTCCTGAAGTCCCAGTGGGTGTGTGTTACAAGGTGCTCTTTTAGTTCTGCCTTCTGTAGGCGGCTTGTGTAAACCAGCTCAATTAGACCCTCTGGCTTATCACAAGGACAGAGAGCTTTCTGTATCCCGGGGTTCCTGCCTTGGTGTACCAGAAAACTTAGATCACACATGGGCTTGGAGAATGAGTGCAAGGTGTTATTCAGTGGAAAGAGCCCTCAGCCCATGGGGGAGCCAGAAGGGAGATGGAGTGGGAATGTGGTTTTCCCCTCGAGTCGGGCTGCTCAGTGGCCGGGCTCTCCTCCGACCATCCTGGTCAAACTTAGTGTCGTTCTGCCAGTCGATGGCCTGTCAGTGTTCCGGCACTGTTGGTGTGTTCTTATGCTGATGCATTCCTCTCGACATCCAGCCGCTTGTGTTTTCTTCCGCTGGTGTGTTCCTCTCAGTGTCCAGCTGCTCGTGTCTGTGCTCGTGTCTCGGGGTTTTTACAGGCACAGGATGGGGCATGGTGGGCCAGGGTGGTCTTGGGAAATGCAACATTTGGACGGTAAGGCAGGAGTGTCTGTCCCTACCTATGTCCCTGGGCACAGGCCCAGGACTGGAGCCCTCACCAGGGACCCACCCTTCTCCTCCCAGCACTTCCCTGCCCGCCTCCAGTATCATCATGACACCATCAGATGGTGTTGAACTACACTCAGCACATCCAATAGTAGCCAACTCCAGCCTCCACTTGCATCCAAGAAGTCTAACACCTCCTCAGCTTCTCCTTTGACAACACTGGATCATACGTGGTCATCTGGTATGCTGGTTTCATATGCTGAAGGGCCGAGAGCAGGAAAGAACAGAAGCCCCAGACAGAATTTCTAATAACTATACTGCCAAACCCAAACGACACCAGAGAAAGGATTTGTTTTTCACATGGAGCTCTAAAGTATTTTTCTCAATGCTTATGACTACCCTTTTATCTAAAAGCCTCACTTGGCCACATCAGAGGGTGATTCCCAAGTAGCTGAGACTATTGACCCTAGATTGTACTGGGCCATCTCCCCAGAAGGTCTTCCGTCCTGGGAGCTTCCTGACTCACCTTCTCAAGGAAACAAGCTCCCATGACTACACCCTCATCTATTTTGGTGCACTGTCTTATAGTGGCTATATTCAATGGAGAAATTGCCTGAGGAATTGGAGGATGTCTCAAGATGTCCTTGACACATATCAGTAAGGCAGCTGGGTTATTACTGCAGGTGGAAAAAGACAGGCAGTTGCCTTCCCACCTTCCCACCAGGTGACATGGCCATTTTCTCTATGGAGAAACCAAAAGTAATCAAAAAATGTATTGCCTTCCTTGTCATCATTTTATTATTCCTTTTGCGTATATCTTCTATATAAATGTTAGAATCATCTTATGAGTTTAAATAAAGAACACAGAATACTGATACTTGACTCTAGGGAGAGATCAATATATTGGTAAATATCCTGCATATTTTTGCTAGACATTTTTCTGGTATTTTATATGATACTAGACTATTATCAATGACTTATCTTCATCTTTTCTAGTTGTTTGCTACAAATATAAAAATGCAAATAATTGGCTGTATCTCTCCTTCTTTCTCTCCTCTTTGCCTCCTTCGCATCTTCAACCCTCACTAGAAAGGGGCCAACTGATCTCCACCTCTTCTGTAAGCCATTGACATTTCTCTCCCTCAAATCATTCTTCAGAAACAGCTGTCTGTCTCTACAAGCCCTAATGATATCTCCATCATCAAGTTCAGTGGCCTCGTGTCAGCTCATGTCCATGCCTTTCTCACTTTCTCCGACTTATCTGATATTGTTGACTGGTCTCTTCTCTTGTCTTCTGGTAATCCATTCTCAATTGTGCCCCTTATCTCTCTGACTGCCTTTCACCGGTCTCTAACTCTCTTTCTTAAACGTAGTTCAACTCAGGAGCTCATCCTCTCTCCTGTTCTGGTGCTCAAGTCTTGAGTGTTGATTGTTCTAAATGATTTGAATGAGACTGCAATGGTTTTAACTGGTATTTGTGCTACATCTATGTTTTTACATTCAACCAAGCATATATTATAGAGGATAAAAGGTGAATTTCAAAATAAGGTCTTTAAGGATATTTTGCACTTGGACTAAACATCTACACTTCATGTTACAAATTCACACTCCAGTTCTATTTAGATATATTTTGGTGGGAAGTTTTCAGAAGCATCCAAGACAATCAAATTTTCATTGTTCAAACTGTAATAGGAAATCTAGACTCAACACTCCCCCTCCCCAATTCTAGTCCTTCTATATTCGTGCTACTTTCAATCAAACTGAACTTGGGCATGTCCATCATGATCCTGACTGGAGTCATGAATATTGAGAGAGAGCCATAACAGTCTACACTGGGTGGCCTGAAACATGTCATTCATATGTATGAATACATAGATTTGATTCCCTTTTAGCCAATTTTTGAAACTAAATGAAATGTCAAACAGCAAGGTCTTGCTGTGAACTCTCATGGGGGTGAAATAAGCATGAGAGAATCAAGCTAGGATAGAATTGGAGAGACACATTCCGTTAATTTTTAAATGGTTTCATTTGCCTATTATACTTGTAAATAACATATTTAAACTCAGAATGCTCATGAGGAAAACTTGCCTTCTAATTAATAACTCACATTGGGATAATATTCATGCTTGGAATTTAAAATCTTCTCTCTTGGACTTTTACCAAACATAAGAAATTTTATTCCAAGAGATAATTTTTGCATAATGATGTATTTTCAAAGAAATACAATAATACTCATTACATCTCTTCCAGATGCAATATGCCAGAACCAGCACCATCATTTCAGAGTGATACTGTCACATGCCCACTCAAACAAAATAAAACTTCCATCTGGGCAGATAATTTGGTTAAAATAAGAACTTTACTGATGAGTGCTTGCTTTATGTCTGCAAACTCTTTCCAGAAATCTACAAAGGGGAATGTTACATTTTAGTGCTTATAAATAGAGAGAGCCATCTTCTTTGATTTATTGCTTGTTTGCGATGTTGTTATGTTTACTTGTTAGAAATGACAGTACTTACTGGACATCCTGGATAGTGTCCATGCCAGCAGTTTCACATCCATTAGTCAGGGCTAAAGAAAGTATGAGATACATGAGAATGTCTTAATTGAACTCCAACACAATCATTCTGTTGCTGTTGTCATTTTAACTTTTTCTTCACTTGAAAATATATGAGTGTTATAATTTTATTACAACCAGATTTTTTCCATTTTATCTGTGCTGAGGTCATAAAGGTTGGCTAGCTCTAACCACATTTTCAACTATGAGCTCAATAATATTTGAGAAAGTCTAAATTTTTAACTATCGAACTATAAACCTTTGAAAATGTTTTCAACTTTTAAAATTTTAATCAATTTTCAGAAAATCAAAAGTCAAAAAAATGTTCCAGTGTGAGTTGCCAAAGCTAGAATTCCATCCAGACTGGCATAAACTAAAGTAACTAATGAACTTGAATTAGAACAGAACTGAAAAATGCACTGGTTCAACTCCACGGCACAGCTCCTCTATTTTGTTCTGGGCTCTCTGTTACAAAATAAAATAAAATGCTGAATTTGACTTCAGAGTCTATTTTTATTTAGCATTTCACAACCTTACACACACACACATACACACACTATTGGGCTAGAAATAAAATCCTGCTTTGGTTTGATTTCATGTTGACAAATCGTCACCCATTTATCCCCTAGTCTTTCCCCGGTCAATCTGAAAGAGATATTTTCTCTGTCTCTGTCTCTTTCCCCACCTACTTCCATCAGCATAACCATCACTCCAACCCCCATGTTCATCAATTTTTGTCATTTTTATAATATTTTAATTTTATTTATATCTTTCATATTATTTATGTAGTATACATTCCTAATTTATCATAGTTTTAAAATCTTATCAAAAGAGAATTTATATTTAATATTTTAGCTTTTTTAACTTTCTATGATTCATCCATATTGCATATAGTTTAGTTTACTTATCTTTCTCCTTTTTAAGATTCATTTGCGTGACTATACTACAGTTTATTCATTCATTCTTCTAGAAGAACATTTGAGTTATGCCCAACACTTCTCTATGACTTTTCTCATACATTGTGTTGTGTACAAGGCTTTCTCTTGGGTAGATACGGAATTCCTATGTGGTAGGATGTGTGGATGTCCAGCCCTACACAGTGACATTAACCTGTTTTCTAGAAAGTCTCTATCATATACAAACCTAACAGCAGTGAATAATAGGTCCTCCCCATCCTTCATAAGGAGACACTTTCCAGCTTTGCTAGTCAAATGAATGTGAAATTGGGTCACATTGTGGGTTTGATTTGCATTTTCTTTATCAACAATCATGTTGATTTTTTTCAGACATCTATTAGAAATTAATACTTTCTCTTCTGTGTGTTGAATACCAATGGTTTTTTTGTGTGTGGTTTGTACTTTCTCTAGTGATGTTCAGAATTTTTTAAATTTGTTTTCAATACTGACTTTTCATCAGTTATGTGTTTGTTGAGAACATCTTCTCCTAGTTTTTAAAGTGTCTTTTCATGTTTTTTAATTTTAAAAAATCTTATCTTGAGGCAGGGTCTCACTACGTTGCCCAGGCTGGCCTGGAACTCCTGGGCTCAAGCATTCCTCCCACTTCAGTCCCCACTGTAGCTGGGATTACAGGCAGGTAATGCCATGCGCAGCAGTCTTCATGTTTGGGGAGTGGTTCATGAAAGTTTTCATTTTCAGTACAGTCAATTTTATTAAGTATTATATAGCCTATATTTAAGTATTTTGTTTAAAATGACTTTTGCTATGTAAGGACTAAACTATTTATCCATATTTTCTTGTGAAACTTTTACAGTTTTACTTCTTTTCTTAACTTTTAATTCTGAAATGACTATAAATTCACAGGAAATTGCAAACTTTATAAATAAGTCCCCTCACCCAGTACCCCTCATCCAATTTCTCCCAATGTTTACATCTTCCATAGCTCTGGTACAATATCAAAACCAGGAAATTGGAATTGGTATAGCATAAATATGTTGTTCTGTGTCATTTTATGACATGTGTAAGTTCATATAACCCCACAGCATTCAAGGTGCAGGCTGGCCCACCACCAGCAAGATCTCTGTGCCACCTCTTTATGGCCATACCCGTCATGTCTCACCCATCTCCTTCCCCACCTAAGCATCCCTAATTTCTGGCAAATGTCAATTTATTCTTCACGTTTCTTATCCTGTCACTTTAAGAATGTTATATAAATGCAGTCATACAATGTATGACATTTTAAGATCAACCTTTTTTATTCAGCATAGTACCCTTTAGTTCCATCCTACTTGTATGTATCAATAATTAGTTGCTTTTTATTTCAAAATAGTATGTTATGCTACTAATGTACACAGTTTCTTTAACTATTCATCTGTTGTAGGATGTATTGGTTGTTTTCAGGTTTGAGCTATCACAAATACAGCTGCAATGAACATTCATGGACAGGTTTTTGTATGGACATAAGATTTCATTTCTCTAGGATAAATGCACTAGAATTTGAATGCTAGGTTCAATGAACGGTAAGGGCATACACAAGTTGGGTTTTTGTTTTGTTTTTGTTTTTGTTTTTTTGAGACCGAGTCCTTCTGTCACCAGGCTGGAGTGCAGTGGTGCAATCTTGGCTCACTGCAACCTCCGACTCCCTGGTCCAAGCGATTCTCCTGCCTCAGCCTCCCAAGTAACTGGGATTAGAGGCACGCGCCACTACACCCAGCTAATTTTTATATTTTTAGGAGAGATGGGTTTCACCACGCTGACCAGGATGGTCTCAATCTCCTGAACTAGTGATCCACCGGCCTCAACCTCCCAGAGTGCTGGGATTACAGGCATGAGCCACTGCGCCCAGCCTATACATGTTTTAAAGAAATGGCTGTAGGATTTTAAACTTGCACCAAAAATATGCTATAGGACCCAGTTTCTAACACATCCTCACCAGTGCTTGGTAACAGTCTGCTGGTATCAACATTTTAGCACTTGTAGTGAGGTTTGGAACACTTACCATTATGATCCTTTACCCTGCCCCAATTATAATTAACTGAAACATTTCCTCTACGTGCATTGAGGACCACATCAAACTGTGGTAAGATGCTTGCTTTAGCTGTCAAAAATAATTTTGAAAACTCAAAAGGAGAGAAAAAGTCTATTATTGACCCTCTTGCTCTTTCTTACATGCTTTCATCTGCTCTAATGTCTCAAGAGTCCTTTTATTAAATCATTTTCTTTCTGTTTAGAGAACTTCATTTAGCGATTGCTTTAGGGCAGGTCTGTTGGCAACAAAGTCTCTTAGATTTTCTCATCAGAGAATGTCTTGATTTCCTCTTTATTCCTAAAGAGTATTTTCATTGGGTATAAATTGACAATTCTCTTCCTTCAGCAACTGAAAAATACTGTATCATTTTTTTCCTGACTTCCTTGATTTATGATTTTTTTAAAAATCTGCTTTCATTTGAGTTATGTTTCGCCTGTCATTTCTCACTGATTTTCAAAAATTTTTTTGTCTTTAATTTTCAGAAATTTAGTTATGATGGGTCTTGGAGAGGATTTCCTTAGGGTTATCCTGTTTGAGGTTCACTAGGATTATTGAATCTGTAAGTATATGTCCTTTTGCCAAATTTCAGAAATGTTTCACTGTTACTTTTTCAGTACTTTTTCTAAACATCCTCTTTGTTCTCTCTTTCCAGGGCTCTGATGACACAAATGCCATGTCTTTTATTAGAGTGAGTTCACCAGTCCCTGGGGGTTGGCTCAGTGATTTCAGTGTCTTTTCTCTCTGTTGTTCAGATTGAATAATTTCTTTATTATGCAATCCACTTTCTTATTCACTGAGCAGCTTTCTTAAGTAATTGTATGCCCATGTGGTTTATCTTTGTGTCTCTATTTCTTTGATACTTTTTTGTTTGGGGAGAGTCTTTTTAAGTTTGTTTCAAGACTGTTCGTAATAGCATATTGAAGAATATTTATCACAGTTACTTCAAAATCTTGGTCAGATCATTCTAACATTCTTGTCACTTCATTTTTGCCATATATTAATTGTCTTTTATTCTTCAGCTTGAGATGTTCCTGGTTTTTTATATGACTAGTGATTTTTCTGTTGAAATCTAAACATTTTCTTGTTATGGCATAAGAGTCTGGATCTTACTGAAACCTTTTTGGCTGGCTTTCTGCAACACAGCTGCAGCAGAAGTAGAGGGAATTGCTACCTCATTACGGCCAGGTGGAGCTCCATTGACACCTGAGCCAAGCAAGAGGCTTCCTCTTATTGCTGGGAAGGGTTGGAAGTTTCTGCTCCCTATATGGTCTTCACTGAAATACAGTAGGAATGGTCTGCTTACCAGTGGGCGAACGTGTAAGTCCTGAGCCTCTATTCAGCCTCATCCGATACCACCCTGTGAGTAGAGAAGGGTCCCTCAATCCTGATGGGTTGATGGGGAAGCCCAAGCCCCACGTAGCCTCCACCAACACCAAGGAGGAGTGTGACTACTGGCTGGGAGGGTGAAATACTGGCTCCTTATATGGCCTTCTCAGATACCATCCATGGGGAGCAGGTGTTGAAAGTCCCCAGCACAGCCTTTTGAGGGTGAAAGTCTAGGACCCTCCCAGCCTTTGTTGGTGGAGGAGGGGATGGTGCCATAGTTTTTCCTGTGACGTTCAGTTGCAGTCAAGCAGTTATTGCCTTTCCTGATCCTTTGACTAAAGGGGTCAGGATTTTCTTGAGGTTTTTTGTGTGTGATGGTTGGCATTCTGGGTTCCTGGCTTCTTCAACACCCAATCTGGGACAAATAAGGGGCAAAAAGAGCACCCAGGGAATTCACAAGCAGGCTGTTCTTTGGGGCTTGTGGTTCCCAGCCAGCCAGTCTGTCTCTTTTCTCCATCTTTCAGAGTCTTCTTATGCTTGTTTTATATATAATGTCTAGAATTGTGAAGTCCCAATAGAAAAATGGTGCCTACTCCATTTTCCCAGAAGTACAATCTATAACTTTAGATTCAACAACTGAATCCTTATTTTACTAGAGGTAACTTATGTATTGATATATAAGTGAGGTAGAGCTCCAATTTTAATTTTTTTGTGAATAATATATTTTCCAAGTTCATTTATTGAGCTCTTACTCTTTTCTCCACTAATATTTGCAATATCTATCATATTTTGGGACTGTTTTTCCATCATCGGTTTGTCTATTCCTACACCTTTACCAAACCATCTAAATTACTACAAAATACATGATAAGTTCTGGTTTCTGGAAGTTCAAGTCCTCATGTAGTGTTTTCCTTCACAATTGGCCACTGTAACCTTGGTCCTTTATTCTTCTGTACAAATTTTAGAATCATCTTATCAATTTGTTAGAAGAATACTAACTCTAATAGCTTTCTAATCTATATATAAATTTAGAAATAGTTTAAATATATCATCAGCTATCTTACACATGTTATTAGGTTTTTCCTGACTTGATATTTTGTGAACTTATTGTGAATGATGACTTCTCTTCATTGTTTTTAATTGTTCACTACAAATATAAAAATCTCTTTTATAGTTGTTTTATATGCAGCCAGTTTGCTCAATACAAGTATTATGTTTGATAATGTTTTGTAATCAGATAATTTAGAGGTTTCTATATAAATGTATATAAAATGCAAGTAACATTCCTTGTTCCTCCTTTCCAATCTCTAAACTTATATGGTTGCACTGACTAGAAGTTCCAACACAATGTTGAATAAAATTTGTCATATTAGGCATCCTTAACGCATTCTGAAATTCAAAGGGAAGCTTTCTAAATTTTCCCCATTTAGAAATACGTGTGCTTTATTTTTTTTATATCCTCTACCTGGTTAAGAAAGTTTCCTTATATTTCTAAATTACTAAGATTTAATTTTGACGAAAATCCTACATTTAATTATTAATTCATGGAGACTCATATAAAAAAACTTTTTTCCATATATTGAAATTATCATATTGTTTATCTTCGTAAATCTACAAATGGAATGAATTACATTTATGAATGAATTTTGCAATGAATATTAGACAAAATACAATTTGATCATGAGTATTACCTTTTTACAAAAATTGGTGGAAATATCCATATAGATTTATATAAGTATATGCACACACAAAATTATAAAATACAAGAGAAAAATGATTCTGTGTGACCATTTCTCATAATATTTTTGCCTAGTTTTGATATTAAGATTCCTTGGCCTCAAAGGATTACGTAAGTTTTCCATCTTTTCCAGTTGTTATAAAAATCTGTATAAAACTGATCTCTACCTTGAAAGCTTTGCAGGCCATATGGTCTGATTTATGGAAAGGTGATTGCTTCATATTTAGTTATATAAATATTCAAGTCTTTAATACTTCTCAAATAAATTTTACTTTTTCTTTTCTTCTATTTATTTTAATGCCATTTGTTCTTCTTTTTCCAGTTTTCTAAAATGAAAATTAAGAGCAATGATTTGAGATATATTATTTTTGCTTATAAAGATGCTTAGTGTTACAAATTTTCTATTAAGTACTGCTTTAGCAGCACTCTCCAAATTTTGATATATTGATTTTTCATTTGAAATTCATTTGAATTTCATTCATATGAATTATTTAGTGATGTGTTTTTCATTCCAAATACTTAAAGGTTTTCTGGAGATCCTTACTTTTTAGATTTCCAAATTTATTCTATTTTAGTCAGAAAAATATACTTTAAGTGATGAATTATTTCAAAGTTATGTAGACTTATGTCACATCCTGGAATATGGCCTATCTTTGAAAACATGTTATGTGTTTTGGAAAAATGTGTGTTACATTGTTTTAGGGTAAAATGTTCTATAAATGTCAAACAGGTCAAGTTGATTGATGGTTAATTGTTAAATTCTCTGTATCCTCACTTATTTTCTGTCTATTTGCTTCTTCCAGTACTGAAAGGGTATATTGAAATATTCAACTATGATTGTGGATATTTCTATTTCTACTTTAATAAATTTTGCCTAGAGTGTTTTGAAGCATTTTTTGGTCAATTTAAACGTGCTGTATTCTCTTGACAAATCCACTCTTTCATCATTAAAAATGGCCTCCTTCGTTCCTGGCAATGTTCTTTGCTGTGAAATCTATTTAGCTGTTTCAGTTTTCTCTTAATTAGTGTTACTTTAACTTGTTTGTATCTTTATATTTCAAGCATGTTTTCTCTATGCAACATATGGATAAGTTTTGCTTCTCACATCTAACCCAACAATCTCCATGTTTTAATTGAGGCTTGCACAATTTACATTCAGTGTAATATTACCAATGGTTAGGCTTAAGTCTACTGTCTCACTATCGTCATTTCTTATCCCCTTTCTTGTTTTGCCTTCTTTAGAGTTAATTGAATGCTTTTATGATTTTATTTTATCTTCTTTACTGGATTATTGGCTAACGATCTTTTTTTATATTTTAGTGGTTTCTTTAAGGTTTGTGGTATACATCTTTAACTTACTATAGTCTATCATCATATATTATACCACTTCGTGTATAGTATATAACCTTCCAGCAATATACTATTCTCCATTCCCAACCTGTGTGTTTTTAATGTCAAACATTTTATTTTTACAATGTTATGAATCCCTCACTAAATTGCTACTATTTCTGTTTAGACAATTATATTTTTAATTATTTCTTTTTAATTGACAAATAATAATTATGCATATTTATGGAATACAATGTGATACTTTGATCTATGTATACACTGTAGAAAGATTCAATCAAGCTAATTGACATACTCGTCACCTCACCAAAGTCATTTTTTGGGGTGAGAGTGTTAAAAATTAATTCTTTTAGCTACTTTGAAACACAAAATATATTATTATTAATTGGGGTCACCATGTAACACAATAGATCACTAAAACTTATTCTTCCAGTTTAACTGAGCTTGTACCCTTTGATTAACATCTTCCCTTTCCTCATCCCTCCTCCCCGTCTAGTGTCTGCTAACCATCCTTCTGTTCTCTTTCTCTCAGATAAACTTTTTTAGATTCCGCATGTAAGTGAGATCATATTTGTCTTTTTGTGCCTGTCTTATTTCACTTAGGATAATGTTCTTCACTTTCATCAATGTTGCTGTGAACAGCAGAATCTCCTCCTTTTTTAACACTATAGAGTATTCCATTGGGTATAAATGCCACATTTTCTTTGTACATCCATTCATTAACGAACACTTAGGTCGCTTTTATATCTTGGCTATTGTGAGTAATGCTGAAATGAACATGGGCATGCAGGTATCTCTTGGACACACCAATTTCAATTCCTTTGCTTATATCTTATACACTGAACAAATTATCTGAAAAAAATTAAGATACCTATCTCACTTATGATAGCATCAAAGAATAACATAAAATATTTAGGAGTAAACTTAAGAAGATGCTTTTACTGTACAATAAAAATTATAAAACATTGATGAAAGAATTGAAGACACAAATACATGAAAACATATTCCATGTTCATGGGTTGAAAACATTAATATTGTTAAAATGTCCATACTGTCCCCAGCAAGCTACAGATTCAACACAATTCCTATCAAAATTTCAATGTTATTTTTACAGAAATAAAAACTATTCTAAAATTTATGTGGAACTCAAATAGCCAACGCAATCTTGAACAAAAACAATAAAACTGGAGGCATCACACTCCCTGATTTCAAAATATAAAGCTATTGTAATCAAAACAGCATAGTACCGCATAAAAACAGACACATCAACCAACAGAATAGAATAGAAAGACCAGAAGTATTTACAACCAGTTGATTTTTTACAAGGGTACCAAGAGCACACAATGGAGAAAGAACGGTGTTTTAACAAATTGTGTTGGGAAAACTGAGTATTCACATGTAGAACAACAAAATTGGACTCCTACCTCACACCATATACAAAAATCAACTCAAAATGGATAAAAGATTTAAACATAAGATGTGAAACTCTAAAACTACTTGAAGAAAACATAAGGGGATATCTCCACAACAATGGTATTGGCAATAATTTCTTGGAAAGGACTGCAAAAAGAACAGACAACAAAAGCCAAAATAGAGAAATCAGATTGCATAAAACTAAAAAGCTTTTCCACAGCAAAAGAAACAACAGATTGAAGAGACAACCCATGTACTAGGAGAAAATATTTGTAAATCATACATCTAACAAGGGACTAATATCCAAAATATATGAGAAACTCAAACAACTCAATAGCAAGAAAATAAAACACCTTTCTAAAAAACAAAGGATCTAAACAGACTCCTCTCTTTTTTTTTTTTTTTTTTTTTAGACAGAATCTTGCTCTGTTGCCCAAGCTGGAGTGCGGTGGCGCGATCTCGGCTCACTGCAACAGACTCCTCTCAAAAGAAGAGATACAAATGGCCAAAAGACTTATGAAAGAAGCTCAACATCTCTAATCACCAGGGAAATGCAAATTAAAACCACAGTGAAAAATCACCCCATAGAATGGCTAATATAAAAAAGATGAAAGATAACAAGCAGTGGTGAGGATGTGGAGAAAAGGGAACCTTGCACACTATTTGTGGAAATACAAATTAGTACAGCCATTTTGGAAAATAGTATCAAGGTACCTCAAAAAAATAGAATTCTATAAATAGAATTACTACATAATCCAGCAATTTTACTTCTGGAAAACTGTCAATTATATTTCAAAGAGACTTAAGTAATAAGTGGAAAATTTTATGTATTTATTCATGTAATTCCAATTTCAATAGTTTTTTTGTTAATTTTATAGATCCATATTTCCATCTGGTAGAATATTCTTCCTGCCTGAAGGATTTTCTTTAACATTTCTTATATGTCTGCTGGTAACAGATACTTTCTGCTTTTGTATGTCTGAAAAAGTCTTTATTTAGCTTCATTTTTGACATATTTTCAACAAGTATAGAATTCTCACTTGGCATGTTGGACTTCTGTTGTTGCTGTACTTTAAAAAATGTTCTCATGCTGTTTTCTTACTTACATGGTTTCCAATAAGAAATCTGCTGTCATCCTTATCACTGCTGGTCTGAACATAATGCACCTTTTTTCAAGCTGTTTTTCCTAGTTGTTATTAGCAGCTAGTGTGTCTTATTTTTCCTTCACCACTGGTTTTGAGCAAACTGGTTATGATATACTTTAGTTTTGTTTTCTTCATTTTTCTTATACTTAAATTTATTTAGCTTCTTAAATGTGTGGATTTGTAGTTTCTATCAAACTTGGAAAATTTTTGACTATTCAATATTTTTAAGCTCCTCCCCTCTGTCCTCTCAGGCACTTCAATCACACATATATGTGGCTACTTGCAGTTGTCCCACAGTTCTCTGAGGCTCTGTTTATTTCCTCTCTACCAGTCATATTTTCTTACTTATTTGCATGCCTTGTAATTTTTATTAAATTTCATACACTGTGAATTTTGCTTTGTTGGGAGCTGGATATTTCTGTATTCCTATAAATATTCTTGAGTTTTGAGCAGTTAAATCTTGTGGAAACAATTTGAAACTCTGGGGTTTAATATTCTTTAGTTGTGACCAGAATAGTGCCCAATCTAGAGCTAAATATTTCCCTCTATTGAGGCACAGCCTTCTTGTGTACTCTACCTAATTCTTAATGAATCTCATGCCTTTCCAGGCTGTCTGATGGAATTAATATTCTTTGCAGCCAAGTGCGAGTATTGGGTACTGTTGCTTTTCATCCTTCCAGATGCTTCTTTCCTTGGCGTTGGGTAGTTTTCTGCAATCAGGGATTTTGTGAACACATTGTATACCATCTGCAAGTTGCCAGAGTTCTTTCTGTGTGCCCTTTCTTCTCTCAAGCACCAAGTTGAGCAAATTCTAGCCACTTTGTTACCACTGACTCTCAGCTTCATCTCTTCAACTCAGAACTCCACTAGGCTGTCTGGGTTCCCTCTTCCTGCCCCTGATCCTGGAAACCCTCTCAAGGTGGTAAGCTAGAGAAATTATAGGGCTCACCTTGTTCTATTCCTATCTCTCAGAGATGATGGTCATTTAGTGCCTGATATTCAGTGTCTTAAAACACATTGTTTTATATGTTTTGCTAATTTGTTTTGTTTCAGGCAAGAGGCAAACATACACTCCATTACTTTCCCCTGCCCCAAAACAAAATTCAGTACATCCTCACTACATTTTTGATCTTGGATTTTTAATACGACTTAAAATATGTATTTAATGCATTTTGTTTGTTGTCCTTTGAAAGAAAGTTATTTCCCAAAAATGTGATTGATTCTATCCACTATGTCAAATAATTGCTTTAAGTTCTATGTGTAAAAGGTTAAAGAATCTCATTGGATTCGAACAAATCCCATGGCAGAATACATTTTATTAGATATATATTCTACTAGATGCCATTTCAAATATATACACAAGATATATATTACTAAATATAAGAGAAAGATATATGTATGAAACAAAATGACATGGAAAACATAAAATATAACAGAGATGCAGAAAAAGAAAATTAAGGAGATGATAAGCAGTGATCATGATAAGACAGGAAGAAATTTAAGGAAAGATTGCTTAATAGCATGAAGAACAATATCTTGTTTTGATAAAAGTATGACACAGATATACCAGTCATGAACGAGTTGCTGGGAATGAGAAGAAACAAAAATCTTGTTGAGCATCAGGAAAGCTCTAAAATTAAGAATCTGACAAAGAGAAAGGAGGCTGTCATTACTAGTCATAATGAGTCCAAATCAATCATGATGCATTGCCTGGGGGCTGGGCGCGTTCCTGTCTCTCACAGAATCAAGGTTCTTTAGCAAAGAATAGTGAGAAAATTAGAAAGGCAACCAACAGTGCCACAGGAGCAGAGCCCTCAGAGTCCAAAGTGCATGGTGGATAATGATAAGGGGGACTCCCCTCACCCTCTGAAACACTGTCTGAGGTAGTGTTGTCACAAAAATATTCTTTTTGCCTCAAATGCACTACACATTTTTTAAATTCAAGTGTTCTTATTACAGATTTTTCTCATGTTGCTCCACCCTGCACTCCACAGCACTCAGAGTCGTCAAATGTCATACAGCTCGTCTGGCAGATAGTCCTGCACTCATAATCATCTCTCCAAAGACCAGCACTACTTTCTGCAGGGCTGTGCTCATTTTGAAGCTTCTTTTTCCTTCCAGAAACTTCTAAGTCCCTCACATAGTTACTTCTAATCTACTAAGTGGATGTCAAGCTTAATGGAGTTTAAAGAGCATCAATTTTAGATTTAGCAAACTGGGTTTGAACCTTGCTTACATCATCTCACAGCTGGTGAACTGGCACACATAACCTGTTTTCTCACATAAAACTAAGATATAAGATCCATCCTTTAGAAATGCCTGATACACAGGGGGAAAAATGGATAAGTGTTGGCCATGATTGTTAGAAAAATATCCACTTCACTCTAGTGCATGGGTTCTATGCGCAATATGCATTGTGCATCTTAGCTTTTATGATTTGTTTCAGAACATATTCAAATTAGATGTTCTTTTAAGTATATGTATTTTGCCACAGAATGGGAGTGGAGAAAGCAAATAAAATTTGGAATGACATGAACAGAAAAATTTGTCAAGAAGTATTTCAAAAAAATTGAATCGTAATGTATTTATGAAAATTTCAGTCAAAATAGCCAGTGGTAAGAATTAGAGTTGAAAGCACCTACCCATTACACACAGGAGTAGAATGCTCACTTAAGGAGACAATGCAAAGCCAAATGAAATAAATAAATGCAAGTTATCACAGTCCCTAGGGTTTTAAAAAATCCTTCTTTTTTTCCAAATTAAATCCTGTTTATGTCCTTGGGAATGAGTCAAACACACAATGCTGAGACAAGTAAAAAGAATTCAGTGTTTATTTCCCACTGGTATGTGTTGAGTCATTACCGGTGGTAAATAACTCTTTCACATGAATTATCCATAAAAGATCGAGGAAAATTAAGTACTGACAAGGTTTCAATTACCAATCATTAAATCAAGAAAAATTTTCTATTATTCCATTTCTTCTTAATTAACTCTATCATATCTGACTTAATGGTTCTCAACTTTGTGCCTTCAAGATAACAAATAAGGGGTTACTCTGTGCTCCTGATGAAGTTAAATGTTATTCTGTGTATCCCAGTATTTTGTTCCTCCTGATTTCTGAGATGTTAGATTTAGAATTCCTAAATGTCTGATGTTAGAATTATTACTCCCATATTACAGATAATAAACTGAAGCTCTCCAATCTCAGCAGCATCACGGGACATATAGCTAATACATAGAGGGCTGGCATCTGTATCCAGGTGTGCTTAATTACTCCACCTCACTATTCACAGGGTAGTGGTTCCATTTATTATGAACAAAACACGAGTCTATTTTTTCTTACACTAGATGCTATGGGTTAAATTGTGCTCCTCACCAAAAAAATGCATACATTAAATTTATAACCACCAGTACCTCAGAATATGTTCTTATTTGGATACAGGGTCTTCGAAGAGGTAATCAAGTTAAATAAGATCATTAGGCTTCACCTTAATCCAATATGACTAGCACGTTTATTAAAATAAGAGATTTAGACACATATACACAGAAAGAAGATGTGAAAAGAACGAGAAGATAGCCATCTACAAACCAAGGACAGAGGCTTTACAAGGAACCAGCCCTGCCAGCACCTTGATCTTGGAGATTTCAGCCTCCAAAACTGAAAGAGAATAAATTTCTGTTGCTGCAGTCACCCAGGCCATGGTACTTTGTTAAGTACCTAGCAAGCTAATGTATTTCCATCATATTTATGACAAGCTTATACACTTCCATTGCATTTACTACAGCATCTTGATATGCATTTATTGAAGTCATTGATTTAAACGACACTGCATGCCACAGGGACCAGGAGAGCCCCAGATCTCACCACTAGAGACTCAGTCACTAGACTGATGTGGGTGTCACAAAGAGATGTGCTCTGAAAATGGCTCATTTCTCATCCTTGCTCTGCCATCTCAGCTGGCTCCTTTCTGCGTTTGTGTATGCCTGGTATATCCCCAACCACAGTCTACCCTCTGTGAGGGAATATAACATGTATGTGTCATTCTCTCTCACTACAGAGTGGTTACTTAAAGGTAAAAGGCCCAAGATTAATTTATCTCTAAATCTCAGGCAGATATTCGTCCTGAGCACATCAGTTACTAGAGACACACTGCATTGAATTAAGTTAATACTCATGGTATGTTAAAGCTGAAATAATACTTAAAGATCTTCTAGTTTTTGGAGAGCAAAACTGGGTCCAAGTGGACTGAAATGGTATATTTCTTCAGCAATTGGCCAAAAGAAATCTGACCCTCAGAATATCTGCTTCCAATTACCTCTTACTCTCTATATGCATCTCTCTCAAATTTAGCATACTATTTTGCATTTAGGTTTAGTTGACTTGTTCTTACAAATTTGTTGGTTTTTACATTTGTTTATGGATGATAAACTTCTCCCTTTTCCCCTTTGTCTGTTTCTGTGAGTTATTTTTAAACCTGGATTGTAGTAAGGGAAATTCCTTGGAAAATAATTCTTAGGAAAACTGGCTCTGATTACTTTCTATTGAGAAGTCTATTGACCACAGCAATCCCCATGGCTGTGCTCAAAGATGCATTGTATACCAAAAGACATTCCATTCCACATGGTCACATTAAGGAACATTGGTTTTGTCATTCTCTGTCATTTTCCTTCCGTTTTCATGTTACTCAATGATGTTCTTTGCTTTCCCCCACAGGAACAGCTAACAAATATCATGAGATAGTTTTACTTAAGAAAGTAGTTTGCAATTCCAGGAATTACCAAATGTCTGAATCAGCATATTAAATACACTCAGACCACATTCTCTGAGTACCAGTATTTTTTTTTGGTCCCCAGTTGACTGCCTTAGGTCAAGAAGGGTTGAATTGAATTAGAAGAAGTAGGAAAAGGAGGAAAAAGGAAATGGTATTTTAAGTAGAGGGGAGGACATGAGCAATGGGATGGGGTGACAAAGTTGCACACAAGTGAAGGAGCAACACAGGAGGGGTGGGGAGGCGGGGTACCAGCAGGAAGAGCTCTGAAGGAGGGCCCAGCTAGAGTTTATGCTATATATTACAGGTAACAGGAACCAGAAAAGTGTGTGGGAAGAGTGACATGATTGGGCCTTGTGTGGGAAATATATTGGAGCAATTGCACTTCTCGTTTGAGGAGGGAGTACAGGGTAGGCAGAAAGATGAAACCAAAGGCTTTAGTAGTAATCCAGATGAAAACAGATAATGGTTAGAAATCGGGCTTCGTAATGAGCAAAGAAGCAGATAAAACCAGGACCATATCAGAATTAAAATGAACCAGAGTTAGTGAAAAGATGGGATTGTAAGAGAGATGGCTGTGGGATGTTTTCATCCCACAGAAGGGATGCCTCAGGGTGGGGGTGCCACTGGCTGAGATACTGACTGCGAGCAAAGCAATACATTTTAGGGAGGGTGACAGATCTATTCTGAGCTGTGGTGGAATGTCCTGGTAGAAATGTCATGCAGGCAGATGAAAGTTTTCACATGGTGTCACAAGAAAGCTTGGGTCACAGGTGTATACTTGTCATTTATGAGATGAAGATGTGAAGTCAAGAGAGAGGCTGAGCTAACCTGGAAAGATACACAATGTGGAAAGGGAAGAAGCTAGAGTCCGAAATCTAAGGACAGTGCCACTTAAAAGGTATGTTGAAAGGAAAGACGGGGAAAAGGGAAGAGGAGAAGAACTGAAAAAAACAAAACCAGAGTTTTATACACCAAAGTAAAGAGAGTTTCATGAAGAAAAGTACGATCAGAATTGTAAGTTGATATGGGAAAGTTGAATACGAGAAAGAATGAAAAGAAGCGGAATAATCAGAAAATCATTAGTTACCTCTGAGGAAGCATTTCCAGTCCCATGGTTATGTGATAAGGTATAGAGATCGGCCTCAGTTTTGTTGAGAATCCAGGAGGAAATCAGCAGAGGCAGCATATGTAGGGAATTCTTTCAGAAGTTTTCTATAAATTGATATAAAAGCAAATTGCAACAAAATGCATTCGAATGTAGGGAGACCAAAGCAAATATAGAGGCCACCATATAAAGGAGTGAATGGTAGCACCACATGATGTACCTGAGTCAAACTTGGGAGAACTTTCTTCCTCTTCTTCTGTATGTGTTCCTTTAAAAAATCTTCAAAGGTTATTACACTATTAAAGATTTGCTACAATCTTCGGGAGTTCTTCAGCTAATCAATCACATTTTCCTTTGCAAGTCACGTGTCAGAAAATTTACACTTTGTTAACACAAGTAATATTCTTCACCGGGGGATAACTTAATCCAGCTTCTCTCAATTGCCCCTTTGCCATCCTCAGATATATCCAATCATGAGTCACTTTTTGCTCAACTGGTACTCCTGATAGGTTCAAGAGATTTTTCTACATAAAGTGGCTCTATGTTTTGAGATCCTGTGGCCAAATCTGCCTTTTCCTTATCCATGACCAGCTCTAAATAGGAGTACCTGGTGTCTGTAGCAGGGTCCCCGGGGGCGGGGGGTGTTGGCAGCCAGTGAGGACAAAGCTGGCAAGGGCTAGCAGTAACCAGCCAACGGGTCCTACCATCTGAGTTCCTATGACAAGTTCCCCACCTACACGATGAGGTGTTTTAGAGCTGTGGTCAAACGTTTTATATAAACAAGAGCTGAGACCACAAACTATTAAGTGCAACATGTCAGTTAATAATTATTTAGTGTCCAATGCCAAGAAAGTGCTTCTCACACAGAGTGTCCTTGAAAAGAGAACCATGATATTTACAATGCCAAGAGGACTTGTGAAGCAAGGCTATGTGCCAAGCAAGTACGCATGTGCAGATTGGGCTAGGCCAAGTTTGGCTCCATTTAGAATAAAAGCTTTGTCTTTCTCTGCTTCTACTATATGCAACAACTATTTTATTTGGTTGTTTTATTAGCAAGTAAGCAGAGCTGCAGAAAAGATTAATGCCATTTGTATGACTTTTCTTTATTGCAGTTATTAAGAACAATTCTTTCCTTATCTTTAGTGGTATTTGTATTTTTATGTTACATATTTTTTTAATTTTGAAACTACAGAAAATATTACCTGTAGCATAATAAATACATTAAGATTACTTAAAATCCCATTATTGGAGAAAAGCACTTTTAACATTATGTTCCAGTATTAATACATAGGAAAAAGATATAAAAATACCAACCAAAAAGATTTCCATAGAAATTATTTAGTGGCTACACAGCATTTCATTGTTTGGATGTGTCATATTTTATTTTAAAAATCCTCTGTTGCTGGATATTTATGCTGAATTCAACTTATTACTATTTTTAACAACACTGAGAAAACTTTTACATATATATATTCATATATGGCACAAAATTTCCTTGACATACTTTTGATAAACGGGATTGTTCAAATGGATTAGCAATATTTCAAATCAGATAATAAATGGTGTTTGTAAAGCACTTACTGATAAGATACAATTCCTAAAGTGTATTTTCAAACTCAGACATATATTTAACTACCCTCCACCTATGAAACAAAACAGAAAACAGAGTGGAAAATCGTGCTAAGATTAAACATATTTCTCATTTATTGCCTGACCTAATTTGGTCAGTCACCTCTAGTTACCTTTAACAGTTTGAAGTCTGCGAGAAAGGCCTTTGACTCATGCTTCTTTCTTTAATGAAATGATTTCTTCCCTTTTTAAATTGTAAGCCTTGTTTGATGATAGAGCAAAGGTTTTTCTAGAGGAAGACAGCTGCTCACCAGTGTCACTGATCCTGGTTCTATTTTCTAGCATGAGGGGCAATTATCAAAGATAATTCACCACAAACAGTCTATTTTTGTTATTAATCCACTTTCACAGGGTGGGGAAATAAAGATAAACTAAGGACGAATCTATAAATCATTTACATTTTTCTTCTTTATTAGGACAGAATCCATGACCAAATCATCTTGGAATCCTGCAGAGTTCCTGGTGCTTAATACTAACTCCATTTGGACCTTAATCACTTCATTTGATCATTGCAATAGCCCTGTAATATTGGAAAAGGCAGATATCATTTTTCCCATTTTGCCAATGAAAATGAAAGACTGACAGGGCAGAAATGCAATGAGGCTAGCCAGGCTAAGAAGGGGGGCACATTTTTTTTGTAAGAAAGCAACAGAGAATTCTCTCTGGCTGGGAAAGAAGAGATGTATAAACAAGAACAAGGAAACTGTTGCTTATCAGATCCACAAAGCCCAGAGGATTTAATTCAGGCCAGTGCTACTATTGCAGGTCAGATTACAAGGAAGAGTGTTAAGAGGGAAAATATGTTGAGGTTTTTGCCCTGGCTATTTGTGTAATGTCCACGTAAAGATGTGATTAAGCTCTGTACGTGTGACACTACCTCTTACTGTACAATCAGAACTTCAATCAGAGTCATTATGAAGCATCTGTCTTGAGGGTATGACTTTTAAGTCTAGGTGTAATGAGGCTGCAATGATCTATGGCAGGGGTTTCCAACCCCCAGGCCACAGTACTGGTCCATGGCCTGTTAGGAACTGGTCCACAGAACAGGAGGTGAGCAGAGGTGAGTGAGCATTACCGCCAGAGCTCCGCCTCCTGTCAGATCAGCACCGGCATCAGATTCTCATAGGAGCACAAACCCTATTGTGAACTGCAGGATCTAGACTGAGCCCTCCTTATGAGAATCTAACTAATGCCTGATGATCTGAGGTGGAACAGTTTCATCCCGAAACCAACCCCCTATCCCTGGTGCCAAGAAGTTTGGGGACCGCTTCTCTGTCGTGTCAGCCATCATACACCTGGTGTGGTGGGCAGTATGGTGGACTTGGGGGGACAGAAACCAAACCTGAGAAGTTCATGTTTATTTCAGTTATTTAAAATTACACATCTTATATATAGCTTCCTCTTCTTTATTTAAAATTACACATCTTATATATAGCTTCCTCTTCTTTCTCTTTCTCTGACTTTTTTATTTTTTGTCTCTCATTCATCTTTCTCACTCTTATTCAGAGAGAAATTAAAGGGGCAATAACTTCAAACACATAGACTGTGACCAGTTGACAAATATGGGTGCTATGGGGGCTGGACTCAAGTTTATGTTATTTCCTCCATGTTTTCCCATCCACTCTATCACTAAAATAGACTTCCATGGACACACGGGGCCCACATGAGCATCCACACCACCTTCCCCGAGAGCACCATAGGACCCTTCTCCTGGGCCTCTCTTCCATTGCTGTCTGCAGTCCAGGGGCAGGCACCACCAGTCAAGAGGCTGATGACTTACCTAAAACCACACAGGTAATGGCTAATTATTGTGCAACGCAGATGTGTAACAAACAACTAAATTACCCTAGCAGCATACAACAACAAGCACTTCATTTCACTAGCCACCTGTAGGCCAGGAGGGCAGTTACAGTCTCAACTGAGCAGTTCTACTGGTCTGAACTGGAATCATGGGGTTCACTTAGGTGTTGCAAGGCTTTTTAAATAACAAAATGGAATTCCAAATAAAATTGTATTCATGGAAAATATTGTACTTACTCCAAATTGATGCACACATGTTTTGGCAATAAGGAAAGACTTTACATTTGTTGTTTATGATAAAATTAAGAATATTATTTATTTTTTAAAGGTGCATAAACCCATCACCCTTCTGCAATTATTTCCATATTTGTGTATTCTCTTGTATAAAAAACAAAGAGTTATTATAATATATATCCCATTTTATATTCTGCTTTTTCATGTTTTCAAATCTCCCTGTTATCAGTTGTGAGTTGACTAGAGATTGGTTGCATGGCTTTGCTGATCTGGACTGGGCTCTCACACATGTCTGGACGCAGTGAAGACAGCTGGTGAAAGCAGAGAAGCAAGGGATACCACAAACACGTGCACAGCCTCTTAATGCCTAGTGCTCGAGGGTTGCACAGCATCGATTCCTCACATTCTATTTTCAGACTTTGGAAACGGGGAAATTCATTCAATCTCTTGATTAAAGGGACTCCACAGTCACATTTCAAACAATTTGGAAACAGGAAAGGCTGGAGAAAAAAACCCACTTTGCAATGAATCCCCCACTCCATGAAAAATACCTGGTCTAGCTTGCTGGAGGAAGAGCCATTTGTCTACAATGGGGCCACATTAAATAAGCCAGTACCCAGCCAGCCACCAGGCGTGCATGAGAGATCCACAAGAGCGGAAGAACCTCCCTGACAAGCCCAGCCCAGATTGTCACAGCAGGCGTGTGAGGAATGTGTCAATCACTACTACACCCAATAAGTGATTTGATTCAGGGCAGAATTCTAAGTCTTTTGCCTACCAATTAAATGTTCCTACCCTGAGCTGTGTTATCCTTTGTCATATTTGTTGAATGAGTTAAGAAATGAAAGAACACATGAATCAACATGAATAATCTAAGGTTAAGATTCTAAAATAGTCTAGATTTAGTTGTCTAGTGTGCCATCATTTTTATGAAAATGTAAGCTCTATACGGTCAAGAATTTTATTATTTTCCGCCTTCAGCTCCTAGAACAGTGAAAGCCACACAGTAAATATTTGTGTTTATATTATAGATTTCCAGCTGTCATGAATGAACTTCTCTAAAAACACATTTGCTTTAATTATTTTATTCAAAATAGATTCACATTAAATTGCTCTCTCATATAGGTCAGAGTGGAAGAGCATAGTGAGGTGTGTAGGGAACACACCCCAAGGCCCTCCTGAATTCCCAGACCCACTAGCACCATGCATCTCACAGGATCACCCCAAAAGGGAACATGAGGCATGGAGATCAGGCCAGGCAGAACTGACAAAGTGGGTGACTTATTCCTAAAAACCCCTTTCAGAGAGAAAAACATGAATTTAGGGGCTTAACCACAAATGCTAACTGTGATTATGAAAAATACAGCAGCTACTACCTCTATATAATAAATGATGAACTTATTCCAACTTTTATTTACTAAGAAATGTTCCTTGAACCCATGTATTAAAAAAAAAAAATCAGAAAGATATTTCAGGTATTCAGTACTATGCTTCTATACTTCGTATTTATTTAAAGCTTATAAACATTTGGTCAAAACATTTGACAAAATCTGAGTAAGGATTTCTAAATTTTTAAGAGGAAAATTCTTTCCATTCCTGTTCTAGAGTTCACTGACCATTAGTCTTTTAACTGCCATATTTCCTCCTGTTCACAATAACACCCTATTATGGCATATAGACCATCTTAAAAATTAGCATCACGTTACCCTTACTAATCCTGAGAGAGTAGGAACTCTTCATCAGTCTTACTTATTGGTCATGTACGGAAAAAAAGAGATTCATTTTTAGATGCTGAGAGTTTTACTAGATTCTGGTTTTAAGTATAGCAGTAAAAATTGTTTTTGACCCACACCACAAAAATGTCCAAATTTCTTTCATTGCCAAAAACACACACACACACACACGCACACATGTATGTGCTCACACATCCGCTTGAGTGTGCATGAGTTAAAACATGGAGTTAAAATGTGTGAAATTGTAGGAACTCAAATATTTAAAATTATGTGAACTACTAAAAGGAATACGGTCATTCCTGTGTAAGAGACTCACATGGTTGATCTAGAGTTTAAAATGAACAGTTTACAGAAATATAAACACATATTTAATATTAAATAATAAACAATAATTAATAATAACAATAATTAATAATAAACAATAATATTATAATTAAATTCCATATCTCAAAAAATTCCATAATAAGAAATTCCATATCTGAGAAAAAGAAATGGAATAGCCATAGAAGAATGATATACTTTTACAATTTTAGCATCTAAAGGGCACTCAACCCCTGCCCACTCTACTCTGCCACTCGTTAATGAACTTTGAGGACAGTCAAGTATATACCTCACCCAAAGCTACCCAGCCCAGAGATAAGAGGCCTGGTTCTCAAACCCAGGAGTCAGGTGTTTTCTACTTTCTCCCAGTGTATTTCTTTATAGAAAATTGTAAGTCTTAAAACTAAGAGCTTGATTATAGGTTGTCTAGGTAAACTTCTTCATTTTTTAACTGGAAAGGGAATTAAAATGTCCAAAATGAAGATCGCATGGCTGGGCATTGACAGATCTTGAATCCAGGAACCTCAATTTTAAACCATTGTTTTTCCCACTTTACTAAACTCTCTTTTAATTTTATTAGATTCCAGGGATAATTTTGCTTCACATGCTGTGATACATATCCGTTTTTTAAAAGCTTCATAATGCTCTGAGAATAAAAAGAAGGGAACACATCTTTAAGCTTAGTAGCAAAGTTATGAAAACATAAATTTGTTAACGATAGTATGGCATTGACTTCAGCATCCCCAGATCTCATTCTTTATATGCGAACATCTATGAGCAAATGCACTTAGTATTTGGACACAGGAACCACGTAACAGCTATTAACAGCAAGTGAAAAATATTTCAAACACTACATACCCCAACTCACATTTGAGTAGCAGTTAAGTTCTTGTTCTTGAAACTCTGCCATTTTGATCTGTTACATAAGGGCTCATTGTAAACAGGAGGAAATACGGCAGTTAAAAGACTAATGGTCAGTGAAATCTACAACAGGAATGGAAAGAATTTTCCCCTTAAAAATTTGGAAATCCTTATTCAGATTTTGTCAAATTATTAATTAAAACTAAAACTCACAAGGTCAAAGTATAAAAATAACAGTCAACCAATTTGCTCTCCTCTGGAGAACACATATCACAGGATGCTTTCTTCAGCCCTATACTGTCTAAACATAGTTTTACAGTCTCTGCTGCTTGAAAACCCAGATATGCTCTTTGCAGATAGGTTAAAACCTCACATACAGGTAACCACGCCCCCCATGGGAGGTAGCGCATGGGTCCCACATACAGGACAGTCCATCTGCATCACCATGACAACAGCCAGGAATGCAGCTCACAGGCCACTACTGCAGGCCTTGGAGCCAGGCAGACCTGGGTCCAAAGCCAGCTGCACCAGCTACCTGTGCTGTTTGGTTATTTATTTAACCTCTCTCAGGCTGTGAAAATAAATTAATTAACCCATGTGAGGCATTCAGCCAAATGGCTGGCACACAGGAAAGTGGTAGCATGTGTTATTTTTGTAATCATTATATGAAGAGCCAGCTCAAGCACCTGAGCCTCTGCAGGCACATGGAAATGGAATCCACTATTAGTTTAACCGTTTTCCTGACAGTTGCTAGTCCACATTACTTACAATTCAGAGCAAGTGGTTTTCCCTTCGTCTAAACTTTCCCCTTCATTTTTATGGCTGCTTCACCATTTCTCAGAATTTCTGTTGCCCTCGACTTACAACTTCTATACACACTCATCCCATCTCAGGAATAAAAATAGTGATCCATTAAAAAAATTCAAAAGCATCATTTCAATCTAAGTCACACTCTTCATGCATGGCTTCTCTGAACTTTCTTTGTCCTTCCTTCTCATAATTATATGTCACATTGGGCATTTTAATGTTCTAATTATCCATAGGTCGAAACAGCAGCGACTGTTTCAGAGTTGTAGCAATCCACTTGACAAATCTGGAGGAAAAATATGTTTCATATTGACCAAAGCACATTTCCTTCCTGATATTTCCTTATTACCCCCTTTTGACATTCAAGTGAAGGTGATTGCCAAGAAAAGATTTTCATGGTAGAATACTGAACATAAAAGAGCCAGTTCTTGGATTTTAAATCTCAAAAGTCAGCAAGTATGTGAAAACTTTCCCCACTTTTCACAATAGAAAAAATCCCCCACATCATGAGAGGAACAAACAAGTGTGGAAGGACAGGAAGCTTGAATATTCAGCAGCATCGCTGACTTGAGGTCTGAGCTCCAGGTCCACTCCAAGGCCACTGTAAGGCGGGTCCAGTGTGAGAAGAGAACATTCTAGACAGGCCTGGGGAACCTGAGGGCATAGTAGAGCTTCACATGTCCCTCTTGTTGAAGCCCCAGGAAGCAGCGCAACCTCAAGCCCGGCAAGGGAGCAGCAGGCTAGAACGGCCTGGGACAACCTCCAACAATTTCCTGTAGCCCAGACTGCTGCAAAAACATGTTTCCCATCTCCCCCAAATAGCATGAAACTATAAAGAAGATTAGTCAGATGAAGAGATAATTAAACTGAGGATGAGGCCGGGCGCGGTGGCTCATGCCTGTAATCCCAGCACTTTGGGAGGCCAAGGCAGGCGGATCACAAGGTCAGGAGATCGAGACCATCCTGGCTAACACGGTGAAACCCCATCTCTATTAAAAATACAAAAAATTAGCCGGGCACGGTGGCGGGCGCCTGTAGTTCCAGCTACTCGGGAAGCTGAGGCTGGAGAGTGGCATGAACATGGGAGGCGGAGCTTGCAGTGGGCCGAGATCACGCCACTGCACTCCAGCCTGGGGGACAGAGTGAGCCTCCCTCTCAAAAAATAAATAAATAAATAAAAATAAAAATGAAAATAAAACTGAGGATGAGATCACTGAAGAACATAGTTGTGAAGATGCATGCCAACATCTAAAGAATAGGCAGAATTAAAGACGGCTCAGTGGCTACCAGCCCAGAGAAGCACTGCAAAAATCATAAATCATTAGACCTAGGGCATCCTCTGAGAAATAAAGGAGAATGAGGACACCTTGAGTTGTCACACATTAGGTTTCAGAAATTAAGGAACTCAACATAGAAATTGTGTTCAGGTACCAAAAAATAAAGTTACATTTCTTGCACACCTAAATTCATAAATATGTCAGTTCATTTATACAACATAAACAGACACTTTTTAAAAACATCAGGTATCAGAGAAACAGTTCTCTCAACTCACAATTATTTTATTATTTGAGTTCATGAGCATGAGCCTTAGAAAAATCAAAGGGCAGAGCACAGCATTAGGACAGGAGGTGCTGGGCAGATTTTGGCTCCCAATCCCCCATACAGACACTTGTCTGGTGCTTCTTCATTTTTCCATTAGACACCACCATGCAGAGCTGGTCTTCTCTTTTTTATCTTCAGTTTCCAGGGTTTTACCAAATTTAAAATGCCAGGGGCACATCTTAACACCACACCAGAAGGGCTCTAGCAACATAACAGTGGGATTCATCCTGTTGACCTCATTTCTGATTACCTTCTAAGAACAACAGAAATGACAAAGCATGATAAAGGCAAGAAAATACACTTCTTAAGAGACAAAGCAAACATTACAACTAGACTTAAGTAACATACAATGTATTTGTCAGGGTTCCCTAGAGGAACAAAACTAAGAGGATAGGTGTATATATGAAGGGGAGTTTAAGGAATATTGGCTCACATGATCACAAGGTGAAGCCCAGCAATAGGCCGTCTGCAAGCTGAGGAGCAAGGAAGACAGTCCGAGTCCCAAAACCTGAAAAGCAAGGAAGCTGACAGTGCAGCCTTCAGTCTGTGGGTGAAGGCCCAGGAGCCCCTGGCAAACCACCGTATAAGTCCAAGAGTCCAAAAGCCGAGGAACTTGGGAGTCAGATGTTCAAGGGCAGGAAGCATCCAGCACAGGAAAGAGATGAGGGCTGGAAGACTCAGTAAGTTCACTCCTTCCACCTTCTTCTGCCTGCATTATTCTAGCCCCACTGGCAGTTGATTAGATGGCGCCCACCCAGATTGAGGGTGGGTCTGCCTCTCCCAGTCCACTGACTCAAATGTTAATCCCCTTTGGCAACAGCCTCACAGACACACCCAGGAACAATACTTTGCATCCTTCAATCCAATCAAGTTGATACTTTATATTAATCATCACACAGAATTAAAAACTATCAGACAGCATATTTAAAATAACTATAATTAATATGTTAAGAACTCTCACGGAAAAAGGAGGCAATATGTAACAGATAACTAATGGAAGCAGAGATGAAAACTCAAAGAAAGAACTAGAAGGAAATGTTTCTAGCCACCAAAAGAGGACTAGTGTACGATTTCATTTATATGAGGTATCTAAAGTACTCGAATTCATAAAGCACAAAGTAGAATGGCGGCCACCAGGGACTGGAGGAAAGGGGGAACGGCATGCAGTTGTTTAGTGGGTATAGCGTTTCAGTTTGAAATGATGAAAAAGTTCTGGGTATCTGTGGCACAACAATGTAAATATCATTAACAACACTGAACTGTACACTTAAAAATGGTCTAAATGGAAATTTTACATTATGTGGTTTTTTTTTTCTAATCATAATTTTTTAAAATGTTGAGGCTGCAGAAAATCAAGACCTGTCTTAATATCCTACACGTTGGTGGAAATTGGCATCCCATGCTGGAATGAATTTAATAGTATCTAGTCTAATTGAAATTTGTAGGCGCATAACTCAACAAATCTACTTCTATGCATATGCCCTAGAAAAACTCCTTTGTTTGTAGAAGAGGCTAAGATGCTCATTAAATCACTATTTTTATTGCAGAAATTTTTTAAGGGAAAAATGTTTTTTGTGTTGGTAATGGATATGTAAAATGTTACAAGTTAATATGGCAGAATACTATATATAGCAGTTAAAAATATGATTAAAGTATTTAGCAGCTAGTCATTGAGCAGTTAGTATATGTCAGATAATATGTGTCAATAAACCTTTTCTTATTTAAAGAAAAGAATCAGTGATTTTAAAGACAGCCAAATAGAAACTTCCTAAGCTGAAATGCAAAGAGAAAAAAAATTTTAAAAAAAAACATAATATTCAAGAATTGTAGGGCAATTTCTACAGATATAACATATGCATAATTGAAATACCAGAAGGAAAGATAAAAGAAAACAGATCAGAAGAAAATTTAAAGTAATAATAGCTGAGAATTTCCCAAAATTAATGACAGAGACCAAACCATTGATCTAGGAAGTTCAGAGAACAATAAGCAAGGTAAGTATCAAAATCTTACACCTAAGCATCCCATATTCAAACTTTAGAAAATCAGAGACAAAGAGGAAAATCTTGAAATAAACTTGGAGATGGCACAGAACACTTTACTTATAGAGGAATTCAAGTAAGAATTTCGGAGGACTTTTAGAAGCCATGAAAGAAAAAAAGATGAAGTGAAACATTTAAAATGTTGAAAAGGGCTGGGCACAGTGGCTCAAGCCTGTAATCCCAGCACTTTGGGAGGCCAAGGCAAGAAGATCACCTGAGGTCAGGAGTTCAAGACCAGCCTGGCCAATGTGGTGAAACCCCGTCTCTACGAAGAATACAAAAATTAGCCTGGTGTGGTGGGTGACACTTGTAGTCCCAGCTACTCGGGAGGCTGAGGCAGGAGAATCACTTGAATCTGGGAGGTGGAGGTTGCAGTGAGCCGAGATCACACCATTGCACGCTAGCCTGGGTGACAAGAGTGAAACTCCATCTCAAAATATAATAAAATAAAATGTTGAAAAGAAAAAAAAAATACTAACCTATAGGATATTAGGTTGGTGAAATTATCTTTCAGAAAGGAAGGATAAAGACTTTCTCAGACAAACCAGAACTGAGATAATTCAGGGCCAGCAGACCTGCCCTGCAAGAAGTGTTCAAATTGGTTCTTGAGGCAGTGAGATAATAATACAGGCCAGAAACTACAATCTGCCTAAGGAAGAAAGTTCATCATAGAAGGAATAAACGAGGGTAAAACAAAATATTTCATTTTTCTCATTCTTAATTGATCTAAAAAATAACTGGTTTTCCTCATGTTCTCATAAGTGGGATTTGAACAATGAGAACACATGGACACAGGGAGGGTAGCATCACACACTGGGGCCTGTTGGGGGACGGGGGACAAGAGGAGGGAGAGCATTAGGATGAATACCTACTGCACACATGGCTAAAAACCTAGATGACAGGTTGATAGGTGCCGCAAACCACCATGGCACATGTATACCTACGTAACAAACCTGCACATTCTGCACCTATGTCCCAGAACTCAAAGTAAAATAAAATAAATAATAACTGTTTGTTTAAAGTAATCATAGTAACAATATACTGGATTCTTATTCTTATGATATATGGAAAAAATGAAATGCATGACAACAATGTTAAAAGGAACAGGAGGGAAGAATTGGAAGAATTCTGTTACAAGACATCTGTGCCTCATATACACCATGGAATACTATGCAGCCATCAAAAAGGATGAGTTTGTGTCCTTTGTAGGGACATGGATGCAGCTGGAAACCATCATTCTTAGCAATCTATCACAAGAACAGAAAACCAAACACCGCATGTTCTCACTCATAGGTGGGAACTGAACAATGAGATCACTTGGACTCAGGAAGGGGAACATCACACACAGGGGCCTGTCATGGGGGGGGGGGCAGGGGGGAATTGGGAGTTATACCTGATGTAAATGACAAGTTGATGGGTGCAGCACACCAACATGGCACAAGTATACATATGTAACAAACCTGCACGTTATGCACATGTACCCTACAACTTAAAGTATAATAATAATAAATAAATTTTAAAAAAAAAAGAAAAATAATTAAAAAAAAAAAAAAAGACATCTGTGCCTGAATCAGTATGGTGTTATTTGAAGGGGGACTTAAGTTAGTTAAAAATGTGTATTATACACTTTTGGGCAACAAAAACAAAAAATTTCAGTGTAATTGATATGCTGGTAGAGGAGATAAAATACAGTCATAGAAAAGGTGCAATTAAAACCAGAGAAAGCAGAAAAAGAGGAGAGATTTTAAAACCACAATAAATAGAAAACAGTAACAAACATGGCAGATATTAATCCAACTATACTGTATCAATATTCACTTGATTGAGAATGATTTTAATATACCAATTAAAAGACTGAGACTGTCAGAGTGGATTGAAAACAAACCTAACTCTATATTGCTTACAAAAAAAAAAAAAAACCACACATTAAATTTAATCAGAAATGTGAAAAGCAAAAGGCAAGAGGAAAAATAAATCATGCTTACTCTAAGCAAAATAAGTTTGAAGTGGCTATATTAGTTTCAGACAAATCAGACTTCAGACAAGGAAAATTTTCATGGGTAAAGAATGGTGTTACATGATGATAAAGAAGTCAGTTCTCCAAGAAGACATAAAAATCCTAAACATCTATCCACTGAGAAACAAGGCATCAAAATCCATAAGGTACAACTGATGGAAATGAAAGGAGAAATGGACAACTCTACCTATACAGTGGTGGACTTTAACACCCCTCATACAGTAATTCGTAGGTCAAGCAGGCAGAATATCAGTAAAGACACAATTTACTGGCAAAGAACTATCCATCAATTTGATCTAACTGACATTCTAGACTACTCCATCCAACAACAGAAAACACATTCTTTTTAAGTTGTTATGGAACATTTACCATGATTAACCACATAATGGATCATAATGGTAATGTAATTTAGGTAATTTAGGTAATTGAAAAGAACAGAAATCATACAAAGGATATTTCCAGGGGACAATGAATTAAGCTAGAAAGATAGCTGCAAAACACTCAGATGTTTGGATATAAAACAGCATACTTTTAAATAACACAAGGGTCAAAAGAACTCAAGAGAAATTAAAACTATTTTGAACTAGTTGCAAATGAAAATATAATTTATCAAAATATTCGGGAAACAGCAAAGTAATGCTTAGAGGGAAATTTATGACACTAAATGTGTATGTAAGAAAATAAGAAAACCCAGCCAGGCGCGGTGGCTGACGCCTGTAATCCCAGCACTGTGGGAGACCGAGGCGGGCAGATCACCTGAGGTCGGGAGTTCGAGACCAGCCTGACCAACATGGAGAAACCCCGTCTCTACTAAAAATACAAAATTAGCCGGGCACGGTAGCGCATGCCTGTAATCTCAGCTACTCGGGAAGCTGAGACAGGAGAATCGCTTGAACCCGGGAGGCGGAGGTTGTGGTGAGCTGAGATAGCGCCACTGCACTCCAGCCTGGGCAACAAGAGTGAGACTCCGTCTCAAAAATAAAAATAAATAAATAAATAAGAAAACCCTATAATGAGTAACTTTCACATTAAGAAACTAAAGAGAGAACAAGGTAAGTCTAACGCAAATAGAAGAAAACAATAACATTTAGAGCAGATGTAACTGAAATTAAAAACAGAAAAACAATTGAGAAAATAAATGAAACCCAAAGCTGGTTCTTTGAAAAGATCATTAAAATTTATAAAATTCCAGCCAGCCTAACCAAAAGAGAGGAAGAGGGGGAACACAAATTATCAATATCAGAAATCCATGAGAGGTCATCATTATTGATCTCACGAGTATTAAAAGAATAATAAAGGAATATTGTAAACAACCCTATTTGTTACTTGATAACGTAGATGAAATGGGCCAATTCCTTGAAAGATACAAGCTACCAAAATTTGACAATATTCATTTAAATAGGCTTATATCTATTTAAGAAATCGAATTAATAATTAATAACCTTCCAAAAGAAAGCAAAGTAAATCAGGTCCAGATGATTTCAGGGCTAAATATTACCAAACGTTTAGAAAAAATAATCCTACTAATTCTCTACAATCGCACCTAGAAAGTAGAAGCAGAAAAATTTCTTCCTAACTTATTATATGATGCTAGCATTACACTAATGCCAAAACCAGGTTAAGACATTTTAAGGAAGGGAATCTATGGACCCATATGTTTCATGTGCATAGATGCAAATATATTTTAAACTATTACCTTCAAAAGATTAGTGACTTGAATCCAATAATGTACAAAAACAATTACATCCCACAACCAAGTGGGATTTTTTTTTAAGTGTGGAATGCTATTTAACATTTGAAAATCAGTCAGCGCGATCCACCACATTATCAGGTCATAGATAAAAATGATATGATCCTATCAATTGATGCAGAAAAAGCAATGGACAAAATTCAACTCCCAGTCATGATAAAAACTCTCATCAAGGAATAGAAGGGAACTTTCTCAACTTGATTTAAAAATATTTTTTAAAAAAACACCCTACAGCTAATATTATACGTTAACAGTGAGAAAGTAGACAATTTCCCTCTAGAATCAGGAGCAAGGCAAGGATATTCCCTGTTCCCACTTCTATTCAACATCTTACTTAGTAAGCCCTAGTTAACACAAATTAGATGAGAAAAGGATATAAAAATTCATAAAGAAATAAAATGTTATCAAAAACAAAAATGTCTAAGAACTGTCACAGCCTATGGAAACGTCATAACTAAATGTAATGTGGTATTCTGGATAATATCCTAGAATAGAACAACTAAGGAAATCTGAATAAAGTATGGGCTCTAGTCAATAATGCAACAATATTGGTTTATTAGTTGTAAGAGATGGACCACACTAAGGTGTTCATAACGAGGAAGACTAGGTGTAGCGTACATGTGAGCTCTCTGTACTATCTTCACATCGTTTCTGTAAAATTGTTCTAAAACATAACGTTTATTTTCAAAATGCTGGAGGCAAAGGTCAGAAAGTTTTGAATAGAAGGTGTCCATTCCCCACTGGCTCACACATTTCCCTGATGGGGAAGCCGAGGCTCAGCACTGGGAAGGAAGACCTAGAATACAGGGCTCCTAAATCCCAATCCAGTTCTTTTCCCAGATGCTCGCATATCCCTTTTGACTTTGTTTTACTCTTCTCCTATTCACACTCCTGTTTCTTACTGCTTTGTTTGTATTTACATGTATTTGTCAGACTTCTCTAACTCACTCAGACGGAGTTTTTTGCACCATGTCTAGACCAGGTCTCCAAGTGTCTTTGCCCACTAACAGCAGCCAGGCCCCCTGGGAGGAATAACTGAGGCTGGGTCTGAATGTATTTTTCCTCTAGGTAGCGGGAGCACTATCACAGCTACTGGGGCTAAGGCAGAAGAAGTCAACTGGCCAAGGATAGGACAATTTGAGAATCCAATGAGTAGTAACTGCAAAAATAGAGCAAATATACAAAAATCCATGCATTCATAATCAAACATACATACTTGCACACTCCACTGTTACCCCACAGAGCTGGAGAAAGTAAAGAAACACAAGCTCATGGTCTTGAAAACTGGTTGAAAAATAACAAAAATCACACTTTAATCTTGCTTTCTTAAGAACGGTACCTCAGTTGAAAAATTCAAACCAAGATGTACAAAAAGAAGAATATAATTATAAATATAACTGCCTTGCAATTCCTACTGATATAGATAGAGCAATAGTTGCTAGCGGCTGTTAAATCTTTTAGGTAAACAACTGACAGGGAATTTTATAATGAGCAGATCAGATTGACCTCATCTATACCACTGATCCAACTTAACATCAGCAAACAATTCCATTCCTCCCCATGTGGTACAAAAGGGAGAACATAATGATGCCTCTTCCCAAGAATTCTTACCAACTGAGCATGTTAACTTGACCAGGCCTCTTGGTAGAACTAACAGGTTACAGGAAACAGACAGGAGACAGGAGCATATCAAACTTCACCACGGAAAAAAAATTAGCAAGATTCTGTATTCAGGAAAGACTGTAGGACAAATAATCTGCTTTCTTCAATGAATAAGTAAAAGGGGGAAGAAAAGGAAAGACAAAACTAGAAAGATACAAGAAATATACCCATCAGCTGCAAGGTATAGACCTAGCAAGCCAACAAGAGCATTGATGAGATACCGAGAAATATTTCAACACTGACTGAACATCTGTTAATTTAGGTAATTGTCAGTTAGCTTAGCCATAACAAAGCATTTCTTATTGCACTTTAAGAAGAGCCTGTATTGGTTAGAGATGCTCTTGAGAATGGATAAAATGATATGCGGGCCGGGGTTTGCTTCAATGCTGTGAGTGCATGGGGGTGGGGTAGACACTAGGCAAAATTGGTCATGTGGATTATGGCTTCATTAGGTGAGAGCTACAAGAGGGGCTTGGCATCCTCTTTCTTCTGCTTTTGTGTATGTTTGTAATTTTCCATCATAAAACATTCAAATCCTATCAGTTGCTCCCTCCTCTGTGCCCCACATCTGCCATAGCACATTGTTCTCCCTCAACTGTAATGATTGCTTACTGCTTACCAAATCTAGTCTTCAGGGAGTGCCCATGGGCATGATTTTCTGTACCTGCCCAGATGTAAGCACAATGACCAGCACACCATAGGCCTTTATGAAGCAATTGAACATACAGTTACTGTACACCAGATTCCCACCTATCCACCTCTCAATTTCAAACCACATAAATTAGAAGTGGATCTTATTTTTCCATATGTGCTAAAAAACACTGAGTGCACTCCAAACAGATTCACGGTATGGTGTGCAAATTGCATCTCAATACATTGACATATAAAACAAGATTAGTATGTGGCAAGTAGATTTCCTTCTAAGCTTGTGAGGATAATTTGGCTAAATGTTTTCCCTAACTTTAGTCCTTATGACTAATAAGAAATGGAAAGCTATTTTGCAGAGGAAACTATGTAACTATCCATCCTCTAAGTATCCATCCTATGCCAAGTAATCAGGGCATAATCTGAAATGCAAGTGTTTTTCTCTTTGACCATCAGAGACTATAAATGCCTGCTGTGCAAAGGTTGAACATAATGTCTGTGCCAAAAGTGTTACTCCGAGTCTCTGGAGTAGTCTGGGCATGTCAACTGTGGCATTGTGAGAATGACGCAAAGAGCAGCCGGCATTTCTCTCCCAGCAGCATCACTTTGCAGCTCCAGTGAGCATGGCACAGGTGTGGAGTCGGAACTGGATGCGAGAGAGTAATCATGGTGTTGTTTCAATAAATTATTAGCTAATTCTTAGCCATTGACGCAGAACCCCCAAGTCAAGCACAGCAACTGTCAGTGGCCTCAGTGTCTATATAAATGGCCTCCACTCCAGTGGGTAGGTAATAATTAACTAATTTTTAGCCGTTGACGCAGAACCCCCAAGTCAAGCATAGCAACTGTCAGTGACCTCTGTGTCTATATGAAAGGCCTCCACTCCATGGGGTAGGTCTAGTCTGGGGCCTGTGTCCAGCTTCTGAGACTGAAGACCTCATGCCAGAGATTGGGCTAACAAGGACATTCTTCCCCTTATGATTAGGTGGGTCTCCATTAGAATCCAGGGCAGTGAGACAATGTGCTTTGCTCTTGCCTTGCTTAAAACTTCTAGTCTCCCACAGCTAAAAATCCAAAGACCTTTGTTTCACTCCAGAAGTGATAACAGTGTTCAGCGCCAATGCTGGACAGGTAGGCTATCTGCCTGCACGAGGAGTCCTCCTGTCCATTTCCCTCCCCTGTTGGCACATGGAGGGCACAGGCTTACCCTAGACACAAAACCCTGGCAGGTGTGATGGTCGGACCTGGTTTTGGCTTCTCCTCTCTGAAGGTGTCTTTGTTCATCTCTTCCCCCTTAAGTGTGATGACCTAAAAGGTATAAAATAATTTTTATTGACTTTTTGGGATCACACTTAGAGCATAAATGCAAATATGCATGGAAACTTAGCTGTAATTATGCCTACATATCTAAGGTATTTATAATAGAAGTAAGTAGGAATACTTAAATGTACATGAAAAAGGACAGTTTAAAACTGTGAGATAATAAAAATGGATTCATAAAGCCACTTAAAGTTATCTTCTAAAGGAATACTTGATAACCTGGGAAACCTTCGCATCCTCTGATGGTGCACAAACTGCATCAACCTCTTCCAAGTTCCAGGCATTTAACCATGTTGCTAATGTTTTTCTAGTGCTTTTTTTGATGTTCTCCATTACAGCTCCCTCTTGGCAGACTCCAAAATCTCACTCAAGTTTTGGAGGCTTCCTAAATGTTCCTAGATTTAGGCCACACTGTCTCTCTGCACCCAAATCTCCTTTACAGGAAGCATCCTCCCAGCACTGACCACCTTGAGCCGTGTTTATGTTCATGCATCTGTATTCCTCACACACTGTGGACTTCTCAAGGATGAAAGCAATCAACTGGAAGCATCTTTGCACCCTATAGGTGATCAGTGTTGGAGAGAGAGAGAGGAAAAGAGACAGAAGACAGACAATAGAGATGGAAGGAAGCAGCAAGGGAGTGTCCCTAAGGATCAGAAGAAATAAAATGGAATGGTTTTCACAGTCTTTCAAGTATTTGAGTAAGACTGAGCTATAAAACAAACACATATTATAAAAATACACGACATAATTGCCTCCTTCCTGAACCATATCCTACACACACTGAAATTCATGTCCCCACTAAGGCAGAGGATAGGTTAGCTATGATACCTGGAGCCAGAGGCAGCTCTGTCATCCCAGCCAGACAACAGGTCATCTTCCCCACCCTGCAGGAAAGCCTTCCCAGGGGAGGCCTTCCCTGAAGCCAGCTTCCCGTTCCACACAGAGATGGCCAGTCAGAAGTAATAGGGTATATTCATTCGCTAGGGCTGCCATAGCAAAGGACCACAATTTATTGTCTCACAGTTCTGGAGGCTACAAGTCTGAAATCAAGGCAGGGCCACACTCCCTCTTAAGATGCTAGCAAAGGATTCATTCCTGGCCTCTCTCCTTGGTCTGCATATGGTTGTATTCTGCCTGTCTCTTCACATCTTTTTCCTCTTTTTAGAAGGCTGCAACCCTATTGGAATAGGGCCCATCCAAATAACCTCATCTTAACTTCATCATCTGCAAAGATCCTGTTTACAGATGAAGTCCCATTCCCAGGTACTGTGGATTAGGTCCTTTGGCAGGGGAATTCAACCTGTAACATATAGTGAATGCCTGGAAGAAATAACTTTTAAAAAGTCCTACAGGCCAAAGAATTGAAAGTAGGCATCATAAAATAAAACATCAAAAAACGAAACTTGAAAAGTTAACCTAAACTGTGCAATTGTCAGAGTCACAAGCCCCCGATACATTCTCAAGTCCCAGAAAATCCAGAAACCAATACTTTTGACTCTGTCTCTGAAAGTCCCTTCCTCTTCAACACCTTTCACTCATCCTGCCGCCAGGTGATATGTTCCACTGGTTTGTGCTGCAAAAAGTCTAAGAAGGAAACTGCATGATGTGTTAGTATGGGAGCATCTTTGTACCAGGCTCAGTCACACCATTTTAATCCATTCTCAACTTTGTAAAATAAGAGCCATTCTATTCATTTTACCTGGGGTCAGCCAGAGGAAGGAACTTTCCCAGAGCAGCATCCCAAGGAGCCCAGGTGAGAAGCGCAGCTCTGTGTGCCAACTGTGCAGACTTCCAGGTCCTGGAGGGAAGGATCATGGACAGTCAGGTCTAGTCAGCTGGAACTTTGTGAGGACACAGCCTCAGCCTTTGTCTCAATCTGACTCTCTTGTTGTATCATTTGGGGTTCTCCAGAGAAGCAGACCCAAGGTAATGCATATATACAGAAATGTCTCATGAGGGACTAGCTCATGCAGTTACGGAGTGATATGTGTCCCCACCCCAATCTCATCTTGAATTCCCATGTGTTATAGGAGGGACCCAGTGGGAGGTAACTGAATCAGCAGGGGGTAGGTCTTTCCCATGCTGTTCTTGTGATAGTGAGCAAGTCTAACAAGATCTGATGGTTTTAAAAAGGGGAGTTGCCCTGTACAAGCTCTCTTCTCTTGTCTGCTGCCATGTGAGATGTGCCGTACACCTTCCTCCATGTTTGTGAGGCATCCCCAGCCATGCAGAACTGTAAGTTCATTAAACCTCTTTCTTTTGTAAGTTGCCCAGTCTCAGGTATGTTGTATCAGCAGCATGAAAACTGATTAATACAGTAAATTGGTACCAGTAGAGTGGGGCGCTGCTGAAAAGATACTGGGAAATGTGGAAGCAACTTTGAAACTGGGTAACAGGCAGAGGTTGGAACAGTATGGAGGGCTCAGAAGAAGACAGGAAAATGTGGGAAAGTTTGGAACTCCCTAGAGACTTGTTGAATGGCTTTGACCAAAATGCTGATAATGATACAGAAAATGAAATCAGTATTAGGTGGTCTCAGATGGAGATGAGGAACTTGTTGGGAGCTGGAATAAAGGTGACTCTTGTTATGTTTTAGCAAAGAGACTGGTGGCATTTTGCCCCTGCCCTAGAGATTTGTGAAACTTGGAACTTGAGAGAGATGATTTAGGGTATCTGGTGGAAGAAATTTCTAAGCAACAAAACACTGAAGTCATGTCTTGAGTGAATGTTTAAGGCATTCACTTTTAAAAGGGAAACAGAGCATACACGTTTGGAAAATTTGCAGCCTGACAATGCAATAAAAAAGAAAAATCCCATTTTCTGAGGAGAAATTCAAGCTGACTGCAGAAATTTGCATAAGTAACAAGGAGCCAAATGTTAATCACCAAGACAATGGGGAAAATGTCTCCAGGGCATGTCAGAGATCTTTGCAGCAGCCCCTCCCATCAAAGGCCCAGAGGTTTAGGAGGAAAAAATGATTTCATAGGCTGGGCCTGGGGTTCCTTGTCTGTGTGCAGTCTAGGAATTTGTTGCCCTGCATCCCAGTCGCTTCAGCTGTGACTAAAAGGGGCCAAGGTACAGGTTGGGCTGTTGCTTCAGAGGGTGGAAGCCCCAGGTCTTGGCAGCTTCCATGTGGTGTTGAGCCTGTGGTTGCACAGAAGTCAAGAATTGAGATTTGGGAACCTCCTCCTAGATTTCAGAAGATGTATGGAAACGCCTGGTTGCCTAGACAGAAGTTTGCCACAGGGCTGGGACCCTCAGGGAGAACCTCTGTTAGGGCAGTGTAGAAGGGAAATGTGGGATCAGAGCCTCCACACAGAGTCCCTACTGGGGCACTGCCTAACGGAGCTGTGAGAAGAAGGCCACAATTCTCCAGATCCCAGAATTGTATATTCGCCAAGAGCTTGCACCGTGTACCTAGAAAAGCCGCAGACACTCAATGCCAGCCCATGAAAGCAGGCGGGAGGGAGGCTATACCTACAAAGCCACAGGGACAGAGCTGCCCAAGGTCATGGGAGCCCACCTCTTGCATCAGCATGACCTGAATATGAGACATGGAGTCAAAGGAGATCATTTTGGAGCTTTAAGATTTGACTGTTCTGCTGGATTTCAGACTCGCATTGGGCCTGTAGCCCCTTTGTTTTGGCCAATTTCTCCCATTTGGAATGGCTGTATTTACCCAGTGTCTGTACCCACATTGTATCTAGGAAGTAACTAACTTGCTTTTGATTTTACTGGCTCATGGGTGAAGGGATTTGCCTCATCTCAGGTGAGACTTTGGACTATGGACTTTTGAGTTAATGCTGAAATGAGTTAAGACTTTGGGGGATGTTGGGAAGGCATGATTGGTTTTGAAATGTGAGGACATGAGATTTGGGAGGAGCCAGGGGCAGAATGATATGGTTTGGTTTTATCCCCACCCAAATCTCATCTTCATGTGTTGTGGGAGGGACCCAGTGGGAAGTAATTGAATCATGGGAGCGGGTCTTTCCTGTGCTGTTCTTATGATAGTGAATAAGTCTCAGGAAATCTGATGGTTTTAAAAAAGGGAGTTTCCCTGCACAAGCTCTCTTCTCTTGTCTGCTGCCATGTGAAACATGCGTTTCACCTTCCATCATGATTGTGAGGCCTCCCCAGCCATGTGGAACTGGAAGTCTATTAAATCTCTCTCTTTTGTAAATTGCCCAGTCTCAGGTATGTCTTTATCAGCAGCATGAAAACTGACTAATACATGAAGGCTGAAAAGTCCCACGTCTGCTGTCTGCAAGCTAGAGACCCAGAAAAGCCAATGGAATCACTCAGTCTGAGTAGCAAGGCCTGAGAACCAGGGGAGCTGATGACGGAAATCCCAGTTCAAGCGCAGGAGCAGATGAGATGTCCCAGCTCAGCAATGAGGCAGAAAAAAATGGAGGGAGAATTCCTCTTTCTTACACCTTTTGTTCTCCTCGGGCCCTCAATGGATTAGATGAAACCCAGCAATATTGGGGAGGGCAATTTACTCTCCTGAATCCACCGATTCACATGCCAATCTCATCCAGAAACACCCGCACAGACACACTCAGAAACAAAGGGTAAACTGGCCACACCATGGGTAATGGAATTGACACATACAGTTTACCATTAGAATTGTCTGGGGCACACGCCAAGCTGCAGAATGACAGGACCCTAATGAATTCAGGGAGTGGGAAAGTCAGAACCCACAGGACCCCGATAAAGTGAGAAAAGGGACTCTCTTCTCATTTCCTTTTTCTAATTGAACGTTTCTCTTCAGGGTTTTGTTTTGGAGGAGAAAAGCCTATGTGTTCTGCCAGTTTAGACTTACCGGCTAGTGACAGAGAAGCAACATGAGAAAGACTCTGACTGGAAGGACAGCCCCGTGGTTGTCCCTCTGCAGGACAGCCTGGTATGGTGAAAGCAAAGGTTGAACCAAAGCACAGGTCCTGAGTCCTGCCATTCCCCTGCTGGGGGCTGGGTGTGTCCAGCATCAGGCCTCTCTGCTCTGAGATTACAGATTATAGTTTATTCCTGCAGTGAGGAAGACTTTAATCTTGGTAGGAAAGTCATTTCAACAGCACATAACAAAGCACAAGCATGTAAGAGACAGGGAAGACAGAGGATGTGAAGCATGATGATGGTGGCTGGAAGGGCAGGAAGCCCCAAGGCTCGCCCAAGGGAAAGAAGGTAATGGGCAGGGCCAGTGCAGTAACTCAGTGGCTGCATCCTTTGGGGAGAAGCAAAAGGCAAGGAAGAAAATATCTGCATGTCTTGAAGATGGACTAGAGATGCTTGGGTTTGTTGGCTGAAGACCACCTCAAAATGTGTTTCCCACACGCTGTATAAGAAACACACAAAACAGAGAATGCGTGAGTGAGCGAGGAGTAAATGCTGGCAAGTTAGTGCATTGCTTGAATTTAGACCATTTTAGTAAACGGAGTAGAACTGGCCAGAATGGCTAGGGCCTGAGATGAGGTGTCTTACTGTCTGCAAAGCATATTTGCTATTTCTTGAGTGTGTGTTGCGGGTGGAGGGTTGCAGAGCTACTGCACCTCTTCCTGGGGTTTGAGGAATCCCTACTACACACACACACACACACACACACACACACACACATCAGGAACCCATCTCTCAGTGAGAAGCTGGACAAGCCCCTTGCAGCTTGGGATGTAAGCAAGCTGCGTGTATACATTTCCTTCTGCTGAGCATGTGCCACCATCACCCTACAAGCCACTGTCTGAAGGGTGTCCCTCACTCTGCATAGACCACTCCAGCTGTGGGGGAAACAGATGATGTAACTGAGCATTCTCCTCCTCAAAATCCTATTTCCCTGATGATATTAGTTATAAACTCTGCCAGGACAAGGAATCCACTTGGCTGGCTACCCCTGCATCCAGATAGAAAAAGTGAAAGATGGAATATGCATGTGTGAGTGCAGAAGGAGAAAGAGAAGGGGAGGAAGGCAAGGAGAGGAGGGGGCCAGGCCCTGCTATCTGCAGATGAGCCCAGTTCCTCTCAGCCTCTCCCTCTGCATGAGCCAGCAGAATGCCTCCACACCCCCACCCCAGTCCCAGACTTTCCAAAGCAGCTGAAGGAAGATTCATCAGCATGTCAGCACCAGATGTTTTCTGTTTTTTCTGTGGAAAGTAACCCAACCCATTTCCCACCTGACGACCCCAATCACAGCTGTCACAGTAACCAAGGACACAACAACACCTTTTTTTCTGTTTGTTTTTCTAAGAAAATACCAAGATGAAAATCAGGAAGAACAAGGAGAAGCCATCTCCTAGCTGTCGTGCATCTCTTAGAGCATAGGTGTGCCCTGTAACCTGGCAATGCACCCGGAAAACAAAGCATGCGACCTCAAGGGTTATCACCTGCATTTGGCAGAAACCTAAGAGAAATCCACATCAGTTGCTTGAGAGAAAGTGTTTCCTCTTCATTACACAAGTTCTCCATAGAAAATAATATATACTATTTCTTTATTTGGGTTTTCTTGGACAAATCCTCTACAGGGCAGCAGTTTCCCATGGCAGTTAGGTCAAGAGATTCCTGGTCAGAGACTGCCATCTGCTGGATGAAGGGGACGACCAGAGGCTTCTGTGCTTCGTTTTGTTTTGTTCTGAATTCTAAGGAACAAATTGGAGGGCAGATGGGGTCTGATTAATGCAGAAGGGAGTGGTCTTGGCATTGATTGACAAGGAAATTGGCTTTTCTGGGGCAGCCATAATGGATCAGCCATGGTTATGGTGTTCCCCTGTGTTAGCCCTCAGTAGGGTTATGTCTACCCGATTTGGCAGAAAGTTAAGGCTCAGCGAGGCTAAATCACAAATACAGAGTTGCCCAGGTAATAAGCAGTAGAGCTGGAACTGGGACCTTAGACTGTTAGATCCCAAAGATGCTTGATCATCCAGAATGAGTCAGAGGCAGTTAGAGGATGAGAACAGGCAGATTCTTAGGCAAGGAAGTAAGTGAGATGCTAGAAGTGGGGTCGTGGGGAAGAAAAAGACAGAAGGAAAGGGAGGGATGTTGGTGGTGGGACCTGAGCTCTGAACGATCTCTGTCCTCACCAGGATGGCTCAGGATGAACCCAGAGCTCTCACGCAGATGGACACACTCACAATGGCCAGGAAGGAAAAAAAAAAAAAAAAAAAAAGGATGAAGACCCACAAGTAGATATAACCAGGCACTTGCACAGAAGAGGGGGCACATTGGGCTGTGAGATGGTATAACCAGTGCATCAAGGGATATGGGATCAGTGGCACCATTCCCTGAGTCTGCAGTGCAAAGGTTAGCTGGCTGCCCAAGGAGAAACACAGCAAGTCAAACAGAGGTCAGAGGTTTCTCCCTGAGGTCTTTATACAGAGATCATGGTGTAACGTAGTCAAGGACAGCCTCACCAATGTCCTCATGGCAAGTCATGCATTTTACAGGGCTCTGTCTTAGAATGCCCCTGCAATGTACATTACATTTTAGGAGCATTCAGGAAAAGTACTGCAAGCAAAGAATGCCATGTGGTCCCCAGAGCACTCTGATGATGTGACTTAAGGCTGGCACCAAATGAACAGTACTGAACACTCGCAAATGGAAGGAAGCATGCCTAGGTGTTTGTCGCCATGAGTTTTCTTTGTGATGCATTTTGACAAGCGTGGGATAGCTCTGAGTTTGACATTTTATCTTCTGAGAAGAAGCTGGAGAGGAGCCAGTCCAGGCATCCTGTGCTGCAGTGGCTTTTAGGGGAGCTGAGGATGGCAGTCTTCCTGTGTCCTGGCCCCCGACCAACCTCCTCCATGGATGGGCAGAAGAATCTTAGTGAACTGCATTAAAATTGATCTTTACCCCATGAAAGATTGGCAGAGGTACAGGAAAAAGAACAAAGAGCCAAGCCTCAGTCTCCCCATCATCAGATTAGAAGGGTTACCTAGATCCATGACTTCAAACTTCCCTCAATCTAGTACCCTGCTCAGCCCTGTCCCAGGCCGGCCCCAGAGTCCTTCCCTGAACACTGCAGCTGCAGCAAGGCTGAGAATTCCCAACCTGAATGCTACAGCTGCTTCCCAAGTGTGGTATGTAGTTGAACGTATGAATTTTCTCACCAACTTGCTCACATGTCTGACCTGACAGTGTACCTGTACCTGAGCTCCTCCTGTCTGCAGTCCTCCTAGGGCCCTCCCCACTCCACTAAAGAGAGGCATTACCTGTCCTAGGAATAGCACACTGTTCCCTGCTCTCCTCCCACCATGCCCCAGCAGCTTTCCAAGCTTGACATTCCTACCGATTCATGTGAGCCAATCCCAAAGGACTCTATTTATGGTTTTCAAATATTGGCGCATGAGCTGCTTCCAGCCTGCCAGGTACTTTCTGAGAAAGAACACAGTACAGCTCTCTCTTGCTCGCTCTGCCTCTCTCCCTCCTCCCTCTCTCCCTCTGTGCGTGTCTCTCTCTCCTCAAATGCTGCTTCTAAGCCTATCAGCCCCTTCACCAGGGACTGTGAACCCAAAGACCAATGCAAAAAAAATTTTCAACCGAAGTCATTCTAAATTGGAAGGGAGCCACCATCCATGGAGAGTTTGGAATGGTTTGGAAAAAAGTATTTGGCTATTGCCAAAGTTCTAATTCAGCATCCTTTGAAAGCTTACATTCAAGAAATAGTCCTTATATAACACGAATTTGGTGAGAACATTCCAATGCTCATTATTCAGGTATCAGGAAATAATCCAAATAATAAAAAACTGAAATGAGTCCTTATTTTAGTTCCACTAGGGCACATATGGCATTCACATGTAAGAAACACTCGTAAATGTGTGCCCAGTGTTACCCACGACTCACGGGCACCCCAGCCCAGGGCTGGGGACCACAGATGCCAAGTGCTGGTACAGGAAGAGGCAAGGGGTAGGCCTCCTCCACTGGGCAATGGTTTACTTCTGTGACAACAGGGTCCCCATAGCACAGCATGGTGCCCAGCATGATTATGGGCACTGTGCCTGCACCCTGGGGTCCCCAGAACTGTTTAGGGTTCCACTGATGGGATGCAAGTAGAGACACAAGACAAGAGCTGGAGTGAGCTGAGGCTGTCAATGTTACCCCATGGCAGGCATCAAAAGTTTCCTCCTGCCCAGGCTTGGTTGGAGCAAGGAAGCCCCTAAGCCTCCCCAGTATCTACCATATAGATCTGGGAGTGGGATCCCTCAGAGAGCATAACTTTGAACCCCATCACGGAATGCTGATATAAGATACAAACAGAGAGCATTCTCCTCTCTGTGCGTTGGCCCACACCTGTGATTGGTGGAGCCTCACGTCTCTATGACCTTCAACCTTTACCATCACTTCAGCTGCCTGACTTCTCTTGGTGCCAGAACACACAGAGCTCACACCCAGGGAGCATTTGCAGGTATTCCTGCCTCTGTCTGGAATGCTCTGTCTCCTCTTTTTCACTGTGCCACCTGGCTTGTGCCACCTGGCTGTCCCTGTTGGAAGGGCCACTATCTGTAATTGCCTTATGTCTTCACATGTTCCATATGTGCAGCTGTCTCCCTTAGTAGAATGTAGGCTTCAGGGAACAAGGCACTGTTTTACTTATCACCATACCTCCTGCATTTAGGATGTTAGTTAGTCATAGTATTTGTTCAATTAGACATGGCTAATTGATACTAGCTACTCTTTATTGAGTGCCTATCATGTTGTCAGAGAGCTCACATGCCTTCTGGGAAGTTCCCAAAACAATTCCATGAGACGCGAACCTCACAGCCAGCTTCAGTCAAGCTGGAATACTATCATTAATACATGCAAATTCAGTAAAGGTAGCTTTATAGGAAAATAAAGTACCATTCCCTGAGTCTTCTAATGGGTCATCTGACCAGGGGAGCAGTGGGAGTAGAGAGAAATGGGTGAGTCCCAGGGTCAGATGTGGAGGGTAAAGCAGGTTCACATGTCTGTGCTCCAAGGAATGTACCCCTGCATCTGGGGTGGTGCCTCAGCCTCACCCACAGCGCCCTACACACCTCTCATGCACCATGTACTGGAGTGGGTTGTTAGGAGAATGTTCTGCACATTTTCAGGCTTTAACCTTCATCCTGGAGAAAAATCACAGCCCTCAAGCTTCAAAGATTCTCACAGAAAATTTCTGAAAAAGAGAGATCGCTAGAATTGCAAGTCAGAATTGATGTGATTCTTCTGAGACTGAACTTGGAACCAACACAAATGAGAAAAAAGCAGAAAGAGTGTGCACCAAACCCATGTCTGCCCCACCCCCCGCCACTGCAGCCTTCTACTCCTCCCTACCCCGTCCTACAGAATCCAGTTCTGACCACCACTCTCACTCAGCGTCTCTCCAGTTATCCCCAGGGGGCTCAGCAGTACCAGAGAAATGTAAACAAGAACCACAATCCAGTGCCTCTTTGAACCATCAAACTGGCAAAATATAAAAATCTGAAGAAACCCAGTGTTGGTGAGGATGTGGAGCAGCGGAAGTCCCCTTACACTTCCAACTGGAAGGAAATGTGGCCCAAGCACCTGGAAAATCAATTTGACAAAATCTAACAGAACAGAGCATATACTTACTCGACAACACAGTCATTCCACCCAAAAAAAGACAAGTGCCCATGTGCTTGGGAGACTGCCAACGGTGCAGAATGGCTCTGTGCCCACTGGAAACCAACGAGGGAAGGCAACAGCCAGCACACCCTTGGGAGTACAATGAAAACACAGGTTGTGGTATCATCTTCACACATGAAATATCATAGAGCAATACCAGTAAATGAACTCACCACATCCACAGGCTTAAGAAAAATCATAAGACCAAACCAGAAAAATTAGTAAACTACAGTTACATCAACAAGTCACAATGTTTCGAACACATACTATTGCCTGAATAAAAAGTCAGTTTCAGAATGGTGGACACATTGTAATTCCATGTACATAAAGTTCACAGTAGGCTACACTAAGCAACTAAGTAATGCGTTGTTTTGAAGATCGGATGTATGAGATTAGGCCATAAAGCAAAGGAATGTGATTAACATGAAATCCCAAGCAGGGGTCCTCTGGGGTGGGAGAGGAGGAGGCATCTAGAATACCTAGGGGAAAACGTGCAGAGACATTTAAGGGTATTGTGTGGGGAATTCCACAGGAATTATTTGTGCTAATTATTATTAATATTCTTTAAAATGTACAATATGTTTATATAGTCTTTACTGTTTAGAAGACATTTCACAATTTAGGGGAATTAAAAATACAAAAGTAACGAGTCCTTCATCTTATGACATTCCTGACACAAGCATAGCATACTATAAATAGATCTGTAAGACTCAATGAGTAATTTTCCCCTTCTAAAAGGAGGAAATTAAGAGTAAAGGCTAAAGGACAGGGATGGAAGTTATACCTGCATACAGATCCCTAATCCCAATCTTGCTCTGTTACACAGAGATTATTTTACCTTTTAGCCCCATGTGCCATTTTTACTTAGGATTTGTTTTGCTCCACTCGAGTTCACATTCTTGGCACTCAGAATGTTTTCTGGCATGAAAGTTGGGGAAACTTGGGTAACCTTTCAGAGAGTCTCCTGAGGTTGACATACCAAACTTAACTGCCAGGATTTTTAAAAATTATCTGCTGTGATTTATGGAAGTCAGCTCCTATGGCCTGCCACTGTGCATTTTGTTGACAATGATTTGCTCCTCTAGGCCAGGCTCTGGGAGGACCCTTGTTTCAGCAAAGGAAGGAAGCCCAAGACACAAAGCCTACAGATTAAAAGCCAGTGCCCCGGGCCTGGCTGAGAGGAGCTCTGGGGTCTGGGGGATCCAAGAGGCAGGGCCACAGGCACCTGGAGTGGGGGAAATGGCTCCCTGAGTGGACTCCACTGAAAGTGGGCTTTGGAAGGTCCTGGGCTCTTACTGGTGGAAAGATATTCCAGTCTAAGAGAATTCCATCAGGACACACTTACCTCAACTTTTAAACAACGCACATTGTACTCCTGTTCTGTTGCATTACGAGGTGCACATAAAATACCTCTTTTTTATGGACAGAACTGCCCATCTCAGGGCCTGCAGGATGACACTCAGAAGCTGGTACTCTGCTGGAACCCACTATTCCTTGCTCTCTGTCACCATCAGCTCCTCCCTCCGAGTCTGATTCTCCTCATGACTCTGGGTTTCAGAAAGCCACGGATCGACTTCTGCCATCATCCCCTTCCCTTCTCAGGGCCTTGCCTGACAGGTTCCTTGTCAGCCTGTGTGCACTGGGCATCTACTATATGGTTCATTTCTGGAAAGTACCCCTGAAGCACAGACATCACTTACAAAATGACTAGGCTCTCTGAGAGCTTGTCGTGGACACAGAACTCTCAAAGAATTCCGAGGGGGAGATGAGAAAGATATTTCGTCAGAGGCAATGTCTAGACCTGGAGGTGACGATATGCAGAATCCTGTTTACTTTCCTCCTTCTTTTCTGCAATATCCTCAGCCTGCTGCATCCCACAGGAGTCATCCACAGAGATGCGCTACCCAGACCCACGAAGAGGACTTGTGGCCCAGCCAGCCACAGGACTCTGGCTGCCTGGCAGCCTCTGTTGATCTTCTCAGCTTCCCCTCTGTATTCAAGCCATAAACACACACTTCCTGAGCAGCGGCTGGCCTCGCACTGACATAGTCAGGGGCCCATGGCCTGACCCTCCCCACCGTCAGAGGCAGCTGAGATGGGCTAGCAGAGACGGGCTGGCAGTGAGGTCCAAAGAGCTGACTGGCGGCTCTTTTTGCCCAGTTTCACTCCCTCCTCTCCTCCGGGCACTGAGGTTCCTCCCCAGTATGCCTTCTGTACACCTAGCTCTGTGTCTGGGTCTGCTTTCAGGAGGACACCACCCACAATACTTCAGCTCCACTTAACCCCTAAGCCCATCAAATATTGTTTCAAAATAGGATGCCATGGATTCATTATTCCAGAGATGTAAACGTGTGCGTACCACATTCTTGATCTATTTTAACACAGGAAACAGCTTCAAGCCAAAAGAATAAAAATCCAACTGTGAACCTTCAAGTATCACAACATCTATGTGCATTTCCTGCCTTATTGCTGTCAAGCCCTCTGACCTTCCATCGCTCCAGCCCCAAGGAATCTCTTCCTGTCTCCACAAACCATCTTGAGAAATGTTTGAACTTTCAGCCAGGCTCTCTCTTCTCTCCCACAGCTTTCCTATCCAGCAAACCTCACCACCTCTTATAAAAATCACCTCCAAATCATTGAAAGCATGAGTTGCCTCTTCTCTATAAAACCTTAGGATTTCTTCCACATCTACCATAGGCCGTCTCTCTCTCTGTGTGTTCTCCTTGGCCAACTACATCTCTATTTGTTCCAGCAGAGCCAGAGCCCATCCTAAGGATTGACATTACACCCCATTCACCTTTGCATCCCCAGTATCTAGCACATAGAGGGTGTTAACAGTGAGGTTTTGTTGAGTGAATGAATGAATACATAAACAAGTAAATAAACAAATGATATGGCCAGGCGCGGTGGCTCATGCCTGTAATCCCAGCACTTTGGGAGGCTGAGGCTGGTGGATCATCTGAGGTCAGAGGTTCGAGTCCAGCCTGACCAATACGGAGAAACTTCATCTCTACTAAAAATACAAAATTAGCCAGGCGTGGTGGCGCATGCCTGTAATCCCAGTTATGCAGGAGGCTGAGGCAGAAGAATCACTTGAACCCAGGAGGCAGAGGTTGTGGTGAACTGAGATCATGCCATTTCACTCCAGCCTGGGCAACAAGAGCAAAACTCTGTTTCAAAATATAAACAAATAAATAAATAAATACGGCATGGTAACTCTCCTAACATCCCTTAAGCCATACAAACCGTTAGCTACTCTTCCCACACACTATGTCCACCCTGGGTTTGAAAAACAAACCTGATAATGTGGGATAAAAATTCCTAGATGAGAAATCAGAAGACACAATTTATGGATCAACCACCTGTCAGAAGTGTTTGACTTTGAGTGAACGAGTTTCCCTCTCTGGCCTTAGCCCCCCCGTTTTCTTACCAAATGATGTGTCTGCCACATGCCAGGGTCCCTTCCTGCAGTGTCGCCTGTGACTCTGCAAAGTCTTTCTGCCATTTCGGGTGCATTTGCTTTCGTTCTCCATCTGCATCCCCCATCCCTCCTCCAGCAGGCAGAGTGCCAGCAGGTACAGCATTCCAGGTGGACGGGTTTATCTCTTAGGAAAGCATCTGCCACTGGTTTGTTATTTGTTTCTCTACTGACTCCAGAAAAGAAATAATAAAAAAGCTCATAAAGGAATTGGCAGAACTAGCAGAAAATCTAAGCCAAAACATCTGTGAGGGTATTGTAAAGTCCAATACTTTAAATCCCCTGAGCCCTTCTTCTCCAGAAGCAGGAAGCGCTGCCTGGTCTAAGACTGGGGTATAATCTCTAAAAGCCACATGGTCCAGTAAAAATCTCCATAGCTTAGAGTTAGAGATAGGGATGGTGTTAGAAGAAAAGGTGGTAATAGAGATAGAGATAACAGAAACAGAAGGAGAGAGAGAGAGAGAGACAGAGACAGAGACACAGAGAGAGAGAGTTGGGCGCAGAGCACAGGAGGTCGGCAAGGCAAAGGGATCACGTTATGAAATGAAAATCTGAACCAATTCGTCTGTTCACTCAATCAAATTTCACTCTTTTGATTTCAAGCAGAAATCCACATCAAAAAGGCGAGATGCTCCACAGACAGAGCGGTTGCCACTCGGGTGAACTGTACAGTTCTCTACTCTCCCTCCCGCGTCTCCCAGGAACCGGTCAGAAGGGACCAGATGGTCCCACCAGATGTGGTTTTGTGCTTGTGCACTCATCGTTATGAATTCCACCCCAGCCCAGTGATTGGGTTTGAATGGTTGACCAGGATCTAAGCTCATTGTTAAACCCTAGGGCTTCTGTTCTCCCCTGCCTCCCTGTGTATATTCCAGGGCCTCCACCCCATCTCTGAATCCCTTAGGGGGACCTGCCTGGTGATGGGCACAGCCCATGATCTGGGCCGCTGGCTGTCAGAATGGTGCAGCCATCACTCATAGGGAGGACTCACCACTTTCTACTGGGCACCGTCCCAAGTTTTGCGCTCAGCAGTAAGGTTGTCTCCTAAATTTTAACATTGTGGGTCTCAATTGTATCTTCTATGTTACATCCTGCACCCAGAAGCAACACGAAGGTCTTTCACATCATGTGTCTTAAATCTTCAGTTCAGAGAGTATCATATGCACCACAGATGTGAGGAAGCAGAAATTTATTTATTTATTTTTCAGATGGAGTTTCACTCTTGTTGCCCAGGCTAGAGTGCAGTATGATCTCAGCTCATTGCAACCTCTGCCTCCCAGGCTCAAGCAATACTCCTGCCTCAGTCTCCCAAGTAGCTGGGATTATAGGCACCCGCCACCACACCCGGATGATTTTTTGTATTTTTTAGTACAGACAGAATTTCACCATATTGGCCAGGCTGGTCTTGAACTCCTGATATCAGGTGATCCACCTGTCTAGGCCTCCCAAAGTGCTGGGATTACAGGTGTGAGCCACCAAGCCCAGCCTAGGAAGCAAAAATTTAGTACTACTAAATTAAACTTGGTCTTTAAATCATCATTACTTTAATACCACTGCTATTAAATTTGGCAAGCAGGTTTCATATCAACCTCCCACAAAATCTCTATGGAATTTGGTGCATTGCGTATTGCTCGAGTCTGGGCTCGACAGCAAACAGATAAATCCTAGCCTCATGTGCTGCAAAACCTTGACCAAAAAAAAGCTCACTAGGGTTGTTAATGGTGTTTATGTGATTATATGACTATCGTCTTACCATTATTTTAAAAAGTTAAACTAGACTGCGACGTCTTTGCATAGAATTCATCAGCAGACTTCCAGAAGATTCTCCTACTTATAGATTTGTGTTTCCTCAATTTTTGCAGGGGTCCTTGAAGCAAATTTAGTGACTAACCAGGTTTGAAACAGACACTCACCCATTGCCTCCAAACCCCTCCAGCCTCTTGGCTTGGCTTCTCAGTGCAGTAGGCACTGGCAGCTGCTTCACGAGGTTTTGGCGCAACCTCAACCAGGTGGACACATATGTTACTGGGCCCTGGGTCACTCACACTCTCCCCAGAATAATTGGAAATATAGCATTACATTAGCCACAAAAGCCATGGGCTGAAGGAATTAGCTATTACCCTAACAGGTGCAAGCCACCAGCCCCAGTACAGCAGAGCCTCCCCAAACCTCTTCCCACCTAGAAGTGGGCTGGTGGGGGGTGGTGGAAAGAAAAAGAAGAAAGAAAAGACCTAGAGTTTTGGTGGACAGAAACAACTGGCCCACCGCCCCAGCATGACACTCCAAGTGCTCCCTCAGCTCTGCTGGGACAGGTGTGCTCAAATGTTCCTTTATGATACAGTGAGTCCCACTAATCCCATTATGGTGCCCCCCATTCCCCACCCCTATGCTGCTCTCAGGGCTGCCAGGTTCCAGCTGGGGTTGGCTTTCCATTGTCAGACACTTAAGTCCCTCTCCTTTCCTCCCTGCCTCCTCTTCTTATCTGATGGGACCCCGATCACACTGTTCCTCTATGCAGCCAACTCCCCCACCACTGCCACAGCCATCTGCCATCCACATCAGCAGCTTTGCTTGTTGCCATAGTGGAGATCTGGCTGTGGGAGCTGTCACTGTGAGGTGGCACAGCAAATGTGAGCTGCACGCTGGTTGAGGGGACATTTCACAGGAGGAAGCACCCCATTAAAAGCCTCCTGGGGACTGGATGGAGATAGTGTTTCTGCCCCAAAGCAGTGGCCAGCTATGACCCAGTGACCTCTATTCTGCAGCTTATCATACCCAACAGAGGGCTGGACAGAGAGCCCAGTGCCCCAAGGTCTGTAACAGGCACCGTGGCACTAAGCAAAGCCCTTATCCTTGTCATTTTCTACATAAAGGGATGCTGGCCTAGAAGATCAGTGTGGGGAGAAGTTCTCTGTCTTGGGTTGACTCAGATAGTTGGGTGTTTGCTCCCTTGAATGCTCTGCTGTTAAGAATTCTGAGGCCAGGTGAGTGCACTAAATCCCAAAGGTGCTCAGGCCTCAGAGGCACTGCCTGGACCCTATCCTCAAGCCAGGGAGTTTGTTGCAGCAGCAGGCCAGAGACAAGAACTTACTTGGTCCTTTTCTCCTCGACCAGCATGCTGCCCTCTCTTAAGTGGGAAAACTGCAGAGAATTTGATTTCGTGTTCCAATAAGCAACATGGTAGAGTAGAAAAGAAATTATTTAACCAAACTTTCAGGGTCAGTGGATTGGGTTTAAGTTTATACTCTAAGATTTTGCAGCCACATATTTTTGGGAAAGGCTATGGCCTAATTTCCGCATCAGTGAAAGAGGGGTGATGGTGACTCCTGTTTTAGAGTTGGTGACAGGAGTAAATGACACAACATATGTCAAATCCATAGCAAGTGGCCAGGGACCTGGATCAATGATTTTAAGTTACTGATACGATTAAAAGCTCACACTGTGAGTGCATGTAATGCCACCGAATTTGTTCATGTTAAAATATCCGACTGTATGTAATGTGAATTTCAACTCCATACGTTTTTTTAAATTTAAAAGAGCCCCAAATGCAGACAATGCTGTTATTTTTTCTTCTTCCACACATGGAGCACTGGGTGCACAGGGAACTTTAGCCAGAGGGGCCAGCGGGGGAGGAAGAGACAGCAAAGGAGAGAGGGTACAAGGGCTAGGAGAACAAACAGGCCAGAGGTCAACCCCACCTCCAGGAGCCTCCAGCCAGCCTCACATAAATCCAACTAATGTGCAGTGCTTAGGCCAGACTGAACTCTGAACACCAGATGTGTGCCTCATCCCCACAGACATCAGTATCAGGACTTTACAACTACCAGGTGGGGCAGCAAACCGGGCAACCAGGAAGAAGTCACCATGATGGTGTCCCACGGCCGGCACCTCCAATGGCCATTCCAGGGACATCCTCAGCCAGTAGATCCTCTGACAGCTCGGAGTGGACCATTAGCCACGAGGCTCCCTCCACATGGTGGCCAAACCAGGCATGCTTCCTCCCCAGAAGGGTGGCGGGAGAACAGAGGAACTGAAACGCAGGCAGTCCCCTTTGCCATCATGTCCCTCTGCCTGGTGAGGGTGGGGCAGGGCTGCAAGTCTGAGAAGCCGGCTGAGCCTCTGGTCACCTGCTGGGGCATTGCTGGGCCTTGGGCAAGTGTTGTGTGATTATTCTGGCTTGCCCTGAGCTGTTCTGTGGGAAATGAAGGAAAGGGCCATGCTTCCATGCCCAGCCGAGAGCCTTAAAGTAGTTGCAAATATGCAGATATCTGTAATGGCTCCCAGTGGGCTCCTGAGAGGGGCTGAAGTCAGGAGCCCAGGGTCCACAGATCTCGGCCCACTCTCCCATAGAGAGTCTCCCATCCTGCCTTGCTGCACCTTAGGAGGAAGAGCACAGAGGCACTTCCTTCTGATGACTGTCAGGATGGAGGTCATTAGAAGGACCTCCTGCTGGTGGTCCTCTTACGCACCCCTTTCTGACCAGTCCTGGATCTCCAATCTTGACCTCTTCATGTATTTTCTATTTACCACAATATCTGACCCCTCAGATCCCAGACCTGGCACACAGTGCTGTCCCAATAGTAGCTGTAATGAGGCTGCTTCCAGCAATGTGAAGAAACCCCCGGTCTGACCCACCCAGGACAGGTGAGTAGGCTCCAGTCTCCCTAACCCTGGATTCAGGCTTTCCATAGTGGGACCTAGGAAAGGGCCCCAGTGGGGAAGGGCGTGCTTATCAAAGAGCGTGGGCCAGTTACAGGAACCTCTAGGGCATATCGCTAGAGGACTGGACACCAAGCCCTGTGCCTGGATTGTGTGAGGCTGCCCCAGGCAAGCATAGTGAGGAGGGAAGGGTACATAGAAGATAAGTAGTAGGGGTCCTGGGGATAGATCAGAAAGAAAAGAAGCAGGATGACTTGTTATCACAGGTATTGACTGCTGCTGCTCACCTTGCTTCCCCCCAGCACTTCTCCCAAGTTTAAACTCTAGGAGGAGGAGCTCGTATGCTGGGGTCTGACTCTGTGTTGGACGTCTCAGCCCCTCTCCGCACTCCAGACCATGCCCTGCATGCTGCTTGTCAACGAAGAATGCACAGAAGCCACATGACAGGCAGAGAGTACCAGCACTCCACAGCCTTTCCCAGGTTAACAGGTCAGGAAGACAACCTGAAATTTGCAGAGAAAATAGGACAGATGCAACATTTCTGATACACAGCCATTTTTTCAATTATAACTCTAAAGCTGTGCTTTGAGTGGGTAAGAAAACACCAGGACTTAATTATAATGGCCTTAAAGCAGGAAATGGACATTCTAGTACCAAAGAACCTAAGATACGGCAGATACATGTGGAAAAGAAGCCTCTGGTCTGCAATACTGCTCTCTCCAGCCCAGTGGTCACAGGCCGTTTTCAGGTCCTCGGTGATGGCTCGATCCTGGGACCTGGGACCACATTCTTGCCTTCAGTGTAGTTTGAATTAAGACTTTCCAATACATCTCACTATAAATAGAGTTTTATTTCTTAGAAGTGTACTTTAGAGAACGCTACTTGAGCCAGACTCCATCTTTCTGGGTCTGCTCCATGTTACAAGAGTACTTACTACTCTGTATTGCAATCACTTGTTATCAAGAGTCTTTTCCTCGCTTACAAAGGTAAGCACCACTCTATAATTCATCACTGAGTTCCTAGTGGTCAAAAAAGTGCTTAACTTTGAACAAGCCAAATGGGCACTGTCTAGCATGCACCCCACCATACCCTTGCCTGCCCTGCTCCTTGGCACTTAAGGAGACACCACCCATCCCTCACAGAACTCCCAACCACTGAATCTGGTTGAGACGTACATCTTTCTCAGTAGAGGGATCCAGGCAGTAACTCCCATGAGATTAGAACAAATGTGTCACCCCCATGTCAGGCTCCCATCCTCACCCAAATGGTTCTGTTGAAAAAAATACATTAAACAAAGTCTATCCTAATGGAGCTAAACTTGTTTTTGAGTTACCAAGATAAAGAGATAGAAGCTATTTTAACTGGAATTGAAGTTTTCTTAATGGAAAAGTGAATGGCCACACACAAGGGTATGATAAGGTAGGAACTGGAGCCATAAGAAAGGATAGGAGTTAAAACACAAAAAATACCAAAATAGGGGGAAATGGTTAGGAAATGAAAGACCAAAGCAGATTCAAAAGGCGTTGTGGGTTTAATCATGTCTCCTCAAAAGATATTGAAGTCCTAACCCCTTACTACCTCAAAATGGGGCCTTATTTGGAAATAGGGATTTTGCAGATGATCAAGTTAAAAGGAGGTCATTAGGGTGAGGCCCTTACCTGATAGGCCTGGTGTCCTTATAAAAAGGGAACATTTACACGCAAAGCCACACACAGAGGAAGATAATGTGAAGCATGGCGGTAAGGTGGTTCTCTGCAAGCCAAGAAGCACCCAGGGCTACCAGAAGCTGGAAGAGCAAGGATGGCCCCTTCCCCTGCAGATTTCAAAGGGAGCTTGGCCCTGTCGAGACCTTGATCTCAGACTTCAGTCTCCAGAACTGTGAGACAATAAATTTCTGTTGTCCCAAACCAACCAGTTTGGCAGTACTTTGCTCCTGCCATCCTGGGAAATGAATACAGATGGTGGAGCACAAACCAGAGGCTGCAGACTCAGAGGGCAGCAGCTGAGAGGTACTTGGCCAAGACTCTCATTCTCAGCACTGGGGTGACAGAGGAGGGATGGACGATCACTGTAGGGCCATGCAGGGGCTGAACAGGCAGTCACAGCTTAGGCAGCATCAGCCAACAGTTGCTATTTGGGAAGGAGCCTAACTGTGTATTTCTATATGATATATGATTTTTGTTAAAATGTGGTAATAAATTCAAAAATTGTAAATCACAGAACAACACGGTTCAAGCCAAAAAGGAACTTATCTGTGGGTTTGGAGCAGTTTATGGGTTGGACTTTATCTTATGGGTGAGAATACTTTCCATTTGGTTAGACCACTGCATTCAAGTTTCTTTTATATGCAGCCAAATCTAATCCTAACTGATGCTATCTGTTGGTCTCAATGTGGCTTAAAAAGAGAATTAGACACCATTATCCTATTGGCTGGCTCTGATGTGGGAAAAAGCTCATGGTTTTGAATCAGAAAGATGTGGCCTTCATCATCTGACACATGGAAAAAATTACATTTCCATGACGGTGGACAAAATAAGAAAGAAATCTAAAACTCATTGGCACAGGGTGTAGGGTGTGTACGAGGGTTTGCTGGTCTCTCAGGATATATCAGTATCCTTCCCCACACGTGCATTTCTTAAATCAAAATGATACTTTTCTTTCCACGGATTTAAAACATTATAGCTAGGGTGGTAAAGTGCTGTGCAGAACAGAGGTGAACTCACCAACTTTATGAAGTCACAAAATTGACTCTCAAGGCACGTTACATTCAGAGTGGCTCAGCAGCCTAGAAGACTTTGCAGGTTCCGGCTAAACCAGAGGGGCTATATCCCATTCCTATAAGCGTTACTGTGCACAAAAGCTAACAATCAACTTGTAGTTTCTTTTTACTCATGTGTGCAGAAAAGTGGGAGTTGTGTTGGCAGGTAGGGTCTCAGCTGTTGGATGAACAGATGCAGCGTGTTCCCGTAATCCTCATTTTGACCCCGGGGGAGCCTGGAAGCTTCCTGGGAGGGATGGGTGCAAGCAGATGCTCCATTGTGTCTGAAGGATTTCAGGCGCTGGGCTGAGTAGCCCCAACGGCAGTGGCCATGGCTTCCAAAGGCCTCAGGCCAGTTCTGAGTTGGCACAGGTCCAAGGATTCCCAGACCCCAGGCCCCTTGCTGTCAGTGATGTCTAGGGGTCCTGATGGAAGAGCCCACTTAATGTCAACTGTAGGAATTCGCATTCTCCTTGCAATAGGAAGGGTTTGCACTGAGCTGAAAGCAGAGATTTAGATCTAACCAAAACCCTGCCTTGGACGGCAACAAAACCAGAAAGGAGCTATTTAAAATGGCACCTGAGGTTCCCCTCACCTTAGCAATGAAGGAACCTTCCTCAAGCAAAACTCTGGTGGTGGGCAGGAATGAGATCTCAGAAAAAGGGTTGCATGTTGTACACTCATGGGGAACAACTCAACTTAGCCACTGCTATCTAAGTTGGCCATCCCTCTTGCAAACAAGTGAGATGTATGGACACTTGGAAATGTGCTGTTATAGATGCCAAATTTCTTTTACATTTTTCCAGTCGTAAGCCTTCTACAGTAAGGATGCCCCCATGTTCTAGGTTGAACTTTTCCTGATATCTGAGAGGTTTATGACTCTTCCATGGTTGAACACCTGCCACCTATCAAGCCTTGGGTTAGAGATTTTACATGTGTTACTTCTCATATTCACAACAGCTTTGAGAAAGGGTGTTTAATGTTCTTGTTTTAGAGATGAGAAATAAGAGGCTCAAAGGTTAAGTAACATCCTTGATCAGGGGTGTCCTGGGAATTGAAGCGGAGGTAGGACATGAGGAATGAGCATCTTTGGTCACAGAGAACCAAGAACACCACACCTCGGTTTCTGATGACCACAGAGATGGGCAAGAAGGAAACAGTGCTTTCACTCATTCATTGATTTATCCACTCATTCATTCATTTATTATACAAATAGTTGTTGTCATTTCCAGGGATGGGAAGACAAGTGAGACAAGGCACCTACACCTGAAGAGCTCAGAGTCAAGAGGGGTGAGGAATCACAGGATACTATGAGAGAACAACAGCTCCGGGATAGAGACCACTTGACAGAGAACTTTATATGATTAATTCCATAGACACGATTCTATTATCATCAATCATCCATTTATTGTGTTTCTTCATTTGTTTATCTTTTTAAGTCCTGATTTTTTAAAAAATGATATTGTTAATAAGAAGAAACTCAAAAAATGGGTCCCAGTTGGTTTATACTTATTGATCTACACTTTCCTTGGGCACACCAACCATAGAGAAACTCCAGAATAGGTGAAATCCTGTTAATATTTCAATATGCCTCATAGGAATTTTATCACAGGAATGGACCTCAGGAAATACAGTCCCATTTTTGCTAAGGTCAAGGTGCCAGAGAACATTTGATTTCAAATCTCAGTCTTAATAAGGTACTCATGCTTCAAGACACAGTTGAAATGCACCCTTCCATAGCAGTCTGCCATGCTTACCAACTTGTGTTCAGAGCACTCAATCCCCCATGCCCAGAATCTGTGATCATTGGGTATGCTGGGCACCTTAAAATAAGCTTTCATGATCTTCAGTAATTTCACCAGCAGATGACAGCCAAAAGCCTATGAGAGTTCAACGAGGCCCCTGAAATAAGTCTAATTCAAAATCAAAAGCTTTCCTGGAAGTTCTATAAGCTGCATCACTTCAGTTTCTACACAGGCACAAACAGACAAACAGGAGGGAGAAGCAGCCTGGAAAGCTTTCTTTCTTTATTAAACCACATGTCACTAATGTTAGACTTTGAACAACTATTTATGATAATTCTTAAAATACACCTAACTTACAGGGCCAGTTACACCATACTGTAATTTATTTTGCATGTCTAAGCCCCCTTTCAAAGAATCGGTGAAACTGTAAAGGGAAGAATCTATGTCTGAGGCACATGTTCCTCCCCAAGTTTCAATCACAGAACCTGGCATAGAATAGACCTTCCCAGCATAAATGATCTACTGTAATGGATGGCTGAAAATAGAGCTGGGGAGGGACGACAAACTCAATTTTTAGGCAATTAATTTTTAAAAAGTCACTGGAGTAGAGGAAGTCATTTGCAATGTGTGCAGCTCAGGGTCACTCCATGTGAAAGCCCCTCACGTCCCCTTCTCGCTGTTCATATTCTTTGTCCCTGCTCTCATTCACGTCTTCTCTTCCCTCTTGTCTTGGAGAGTTCAGGATCCTCAGGTTCTAGGCTAGTCCCACTTACCTCTGCAGTTGATATTATTTCCTCCTACATCCCTCAGACAGTTATTTGACAAATCGCTTGGTGAGACCATCTACAAAAATTGAGTGAGTTGGGTGGTATTCTAGACTAAGCTGTTTTGCCCAAAATTCCTATGGTGAAACCCTAACCCTTAATATGACTATATTTAGAGGTAGGGTCTTTATGGAGGTAAATAAGGTTAAATGGGGTCCTAAAAGTGGGTCCCTAACCTGCTAGGACTGGTGGCCTTATAAGAATAGGAAGAGAGAAACAGATTAGGGTACTCTTCCCACCACCCTTGTATGCACAGAGAAGAGGCCATGTCAGGACACAGCAAGAAGGCAGCCGTCTACAAGTCAGGAAGTGAGCCCTCACCAAAACCAACCATGGCACCTTTAACTTGGCATCTGAACTCCAGAACTGTGAAAAGATAAATTTCTGTTGCTTAAGCCACACAGCCTGTGATACTATGTTATGGCAGCCCGAGCCAACTAGGACAGATGGGGAATGTGGAAAGTAAGTAAAGTGTTTGGAATACCTCCAGTGGGGGTCAAGAAAGAAATCCTATATCCGCTGGAAAAGATTGCTTTGCAACTGAGAGCCCTGTTGGCTAGGATCACACACATCCTTCTGATTTCTCCCAAGTCTGTGACCACTTCCTTCCAGCTAGCAACTCTCCTTCTGCTGTGAAATGTTAGGCTTCCCCTGTGGCCTTCCTGTCTCCTTTTACATAGGCTACGCATGCTCCCTTGGTTGCCTTGTCGCCTCCCTAGAGTCAGCCACCACCACATGTTAATGACCAACCCCTTGTGTCTTACATACAGCCTTCTTTCCCCAGTTCCCAAATAGCAATTCCAACTCCTTACTAAGAGTCACCCAGGAATTGAAAATTCAACATATCTAAAACAAAACACATCATCTCTGTCCCCTTAGACTGATTGCCCACTCAGCCCTCAGCACTTCCATGCCACTGCTTGACCAGGCAAAAAGCACTAGATCAATCCCTGGGCATCCCCGCCTTTGTTTATCATGTTTCTTTAACATCTTTGGTCCAGCCTAATTTACTCTCCTGATAACTAGATCGTTGTGATGCAGCCATCCTTTCTAGTCATATTCTTGGCTTCAGTTAATTCCCCACATGACAGCTGCAATGTTCTTCTGATTACACTGCCCCACTGCTTAGGGCAGTTTAAGACACCAGGTTAAAGTCCAAACTGCCTTCCAGGCCCTTCAGATCTGTCCCTGATTCATCTGCAGCCTCATCCCTCACCATTCCCCATTGCTCACCTCCCAGTGTGTGGCATAAACTCCCTCTGCTCATGGCTTCTCACATTCTGTGCTTCTGCCTAACTGGCCCCCACCTTGACCCACTTTCTATTGAACCAACACATGTTGTCCTTCAAGAATCCCCTCCTGGGAAATTTCATCTAATTCTCTAGTTGCTTAAGCCATTTTAGCTGTCTAAGGCCAGCTCACTATCAGTAGGATAGGGATACTGTTCGACCCTATAGAGAGAGTAGTGTGGTGGTTTGGTGTGGCTTATGTGGGTAAACCCACAGCAAAGTGTTCTTCCTAATGCCTGGTACCCACATGCTCAATAAATGCTCACTGCTGATGTTTTTATTTTCATTTTCATTGTTACAATCATCTACCTTGTTCAACTTGGGCTGCAGTGACAGAATACCATAGACTAAGCATCTAAAATAACAGACATTTATTTTCTTACAGTTCCGCCTCCCAGGTTTACGCCATTCTCCTGGAGGCTGGGAAAGGCACCCGTCACCTTGAGATCAGAGTGCCAGCATGGTTGGGTTCTGGTGAAGGCCTTCTTCCTGACTTGCAAATGGTCACCTTCTCTCTGTGTCCTCACATAGCAGGGAGAAGGCAGAGAGGGAGAGAAAGAGAAAGAGAGATGAAGACAAAAAGTGAGCGAACTCTGGTCTCTCTTGCCTTTTCTTATAAGGACACTTAATCCCATCATGGGCCCACCCATCACCTCATCTAAATCCAATCAACCCCCAAAGACCCCACTTCCTAATATCACCCCATTGGGTGTTAGGGCTTCAACGTATGAATTCAAGAAGGAACATTTAGTCCATAACATCATCATTATGTGCTGCCTTTTTGAGTTTGTCATAGTGACTGTCTTTGTGCTGCTATAACGAAATACCTGAAACCGGGTAATTTATAAAGAACAGAAATGTATTTCTCACAGTTCTGGAGAAAGGGAAGGCCAAAATCAACATGCCAGCAGGTTCAGGCTTCTGGTGAGGGTCGAGTCTCTACTTCCAAGAGGGTGCATTGAATGCTGCATCCTCCAGAGCGGAGGAACACTGTGTCCTCACATGACAGAGACCTCAGAAGGGCAAAAAGGGATGAACCCCTTCCATCAAGTTTTTTCATAAGGGCACCTAATTCTGTCATGAGGACAGAGCCCTCATGACCCAGTCACCTCCCAAAGACCTCACTTCCCAATATGGTTGCAGTGGGGATTAAGTTTCAACATAAATTTTTGAGGGACATGAACATTCAAACAACAGCATTTTGCTCCTGGCCCCCAAAGTTCACTTCCTTCTCAAATAAAAAGAATATGCAGTCATTCTATCTCAATAGCCCCAGTAGTCCCCAAGTCTTAATTTATCTCAGCATTAATTTTAAAGTTTAAATCCAAAGTCTCTTGTAAACATCATGTGGATGAGACTCAAGGATCTATTCATCCTAAAGCTAATTTCCTCCCAGCTGTGAACCTGTAAAATCAAATTAGATATGTATTTCCAAAATACAATAGTGGGACAGGCATCCATGTTGTCACATAGATAAAAAGTGTTTACCAAAAGTATACCGCAATTTACTTATTCATTCTCCTAGTGATAGACATTTGGGCTGTTTCCAGATTGGGGCTATTATAAATAATGCATCTATAAACATTTTCATACAAAACTTTTACAAGAAACACTTACATTAGAACGGACATTTTCATTCCAAAAGAGAGAAATAAGAAGAAAGAAATAACAAGTCCAAAACACAGCAAAGCAAACATTAAATCTTAAGGCTAGAGAATAATCTTCTTTGAGTCCATGTCTCACCTTCCAGACATACTGGGGCAGTTGCCCTCAAGATTCCTGGCGGCCGCACCCTCATGGCTCTGCTGGAGATTTTTGGTTTTGCTCACACCACAGTCTCTCAGGTGGGAGTCTAGGTGCCCACAGCCCACTCAGGCTGGCACTGCACACTGGTGTTTCTATAGCCATGAGATCTCTGGGGATCGCCCTGTCCACACGACTTCACTCAGCATTCCCATAGTGTGGGTTCTCTGTGGCAGCCCCACCCCTGTGGCAGATCTGCCTTGGCCTCAAGACATTCTGGAAAATCTAGGTGGAGGTAGCTATGCCTCCACAGCTCTTGCATTCTGCGTGCCTGAAAAATTAGCACCACGTACACAACATTAAATCTCATTCCCTATGTCCTCTGTAGCAGCGGCTCCAGCTGCATGTAGGTCCCCTCTAAGCCACAGCAGGGGTGGCCGAGGAGCATTGCACCAGAATGTGGAGAACAGAGACTTGGGACAGCCCTGGGCCACAAACCTGAGGTCCCGTGGGTATCCTGGTTTCTCCCCAGAAACTGTTCTGCCCCCAAGGCCCTAGAACTCTGGGCCTGCAATAAGCATGGCAACCCCAAATATATCCAAAATGACTTCGGGGTCCTTGCCTGTTGTCTTGATACATAGCACCTGGTCCCTTCTATTCCTGTTAATTTCCTTATCAGATGTTCACTTGGCCATACCCTTGGTTTTCTCTTCTAAGCATACATATTTATTCTTTAAATAGACAAGCTTAGAATTTTCAAAATCTTTAGGTTCTGTTTTGCTTTTAATTAAAAATTCCATCTTTAAATCATTTCTGTCTTCTTTCATTTTACTATAAGCAGTTAAGAGAAGCCATACAGTATCCTGAACACTTTGCTGGAAGAAATTTCTTCCACCAAATATCCTAGTTTATCACTCTTAAGTTCTGCATCCCACAAAGTCCCAGAACAAGGACAGAAGTCAGTCAAGTTCTTTGTAGCAAGAATGGCCTTTCCTCCAGTTTCTCATACCTGTTTCTCACTTTCATCTGAGACCTCAGCAGAATGGTCTTCACTATCCATATTTCTATCAGCATTCTGGCCAAGCACTTAAGTAATCTCTAAGAAGAATGAGGTTTTCCTACAGCTCTCCTCTTCTGAGCCTTCACCACAATCACTGTGAATGCACCATTCTTGGTAATCTGGGCTTTTTCCAGCATTCCCTTCAAAACTGTTCCAGAGTCAGCCATCATCCAGTCCCAAAGCTATTTCGACAGTTTGAGGTTTTTGTTGTAGCAACACCCCAATTCCCTGGTACCAAATTTTGTTTGAGTCAGTTCGTGCTGCTATAACAGAATACCTGAGAGTGGGGAATTTATAAAGAACAAAAATTTATTTCTCACAGTTCTAGAAGCTGGAGAGTTCAAGATCAAGGTGCCAGCGGGTTTCTTATCTGCTGAAGATCCAGTCACCGCTTCCAACAATATTGGAGAGGACAAAAACATTTAAACCATAGCAGTGACCTATCAAATAATACTATGTAGCTAGCTAGCTACTTATCTACCTGAGGAGACTCTCCAGACGGTGAGGCAAGGTCAAAGGGAAGGATGACTAGAGTGTTAATTACTAGGCAGTGGTGACTTGATGCAAACAAGATTGGACTGAAGCTTTGAGTTCCTATGGCATACTCACAATCACAATCTCTTCTCAACCCTTTTGTTGGTTTGTTAGAAGGTGCACACACATCCTTTGCTAAGGAGGATGGCACACTTTCTTTGATGCACTGGACAAGAAGAGCAGGACTAGTTATTTCCACACCTTTGGGAGGCATGATTTTTATCTTTGCTGTCTTGAGTTTGCCTTTTTCTCAAAGTCATAGTGTTAATATCTGGAGTCCTAATGTTGCACGGGGCAGAGTGGATGCTCAGAAGGGCTGGTTTCAGCCGTGGAGGCCGCAGACTTCACTGTTGCCTGGTCTCAGAGGTGCCTACAGCTGCAGTGGTCCACAGAGTTAAAACCAGATGACTGTACAAGGATTTGGGGCCAAAGCCTATTGAGTAATGCCAGAGAATGTGCATGCCTGAGCTTGTCTCCATGGTGAGCATCAGCTTTAGAAAGCTGAGTGGCAGTAGGTGGGAATTAAAAACACAAAGCCATCTCGAGTCATGACATAAAAATCTGGATGACTTCGGCTTTGAGTGTTGCAAATCAGTAAGATCAACAGTTCATCATCTGGCAGGGCTCGGGATGAGATTCCAGTGGTGGCTGCCACATACCTGGAGCTGGCTGTGACACAGACAGCACACTCACAGGCCAGCAGCCTGCTGCTGCCACATCGCCCAGCTCTGTCCAAGTGCTTCAGTGAGGGCTCAGTGCCATTAAGTGAGTTTTTCCATTTTCCTGCTTTTCACTCAGCTTATTTGGCTTCTGTTCCCATGGAACTGCTCTCTCTTTTCATCATATTCAATGAACTCTTTTTGTTTTGGTGAGGGGACATATATTTCACGTTTCATTCAGCCAAACAAAAAGCGACTGGGAGAAAGCAAAGCTGAAATATTGCACTTACCTTGAAAACATTATTGAATTATTTTCACTGTGTAGTAAAATGATTTGTCTTGTGACTGACACTTTCTTAACTATGCAGCAAGCAGGTCATCCGTGTGAGTCCCCTGGCAAGCTCATAGCATTCGGGCCAGTGTCTGGGGACTGGTGAGGACACAGGATTGCCTACCCGGAAGTGCACTATGTCATGCCCAGGCTGGCTCCAGGTCTGAATAGGTTACATCATGTAACAGAGGGGATGCCAATACATGGAGAAATGGCAAACAACAGTTTTGAGATCGTTACTTCCTGGGTCCCTGTGAAAATGCAGAATAAACACTTTATGGAGCACAGTGTAAAGTGATCAGTGGCGAGGAACATCTCTACCTCACTCGGTGTTTCCATACACGAATTTATCAATTCCTCATTTTGTCTGGCATTTGCCGCAGGAATGAGATACTTTGTCTAGTTTCTTTCATTTAGTAATATTTTTAGTATAGAAGAAATATAACCTAATAGATAATGATGAAAAGGAAAAATTCATTATTCTTTTATCATTTTCCTCTACCTATTCTCTCTCCCTCCCTCCAACCTTCCCCTTCCCTCTCACTTTTTCCCTCTCTCTCTACTTCTTTCCCTCATGTTACTTTTTATGGAGGTTTAGCACAATGTACATAAAGCAAACTAATTTTAGTACGACTCAGTAAATTTCTACATATGTATATGATTGTGTATATATCCACAAGATGAAAATTAAAATGACACCCTAAAAAATTTCCACATGCCTCTTCCTAGTCAATAACCAATCCCTTCCTTTCTAAGGGTAAGCATTATTGTGAACTGTATCATCATCAATTTGTTTTGTCTTTTATGAATTTCATATCAATAGAATCACACAGTCTGAACATTTTTCTGTTATTTTCTTTTTGCCACATGAAGACTGTAACAGTCATCCACATTGTTACATAGATAAAAAGCGTTTACCACAAGTATACCGCAATTTACTTATTAATTCTCCTAGTGATAGACGCTTAGGCTGTTTCCAAATTGAGATTATTATAAACAATGCATCTATAAACATTTTCATACAAAACTTTTACAAGAAATACTTACTGATTTTTCTTGGTTATATACATAGGCATGAAATTTCCAGTCTCTTCTATGATAAAAAATTAAAAATGATACCAGCAGAAGTCATTTCACCTCTCTGGAGATATTGTAAAGATTAATATCACTATAAAATACTTCAAAGAAACAAGGGCAGAGATACCTATCACACTGTCATTTAACTCACCAATTAGACCTGTGCAGAAGGCTTATAGAATGACTATTGAGTGTTATAAACTTAATCAGGTAGTGCTCCAGTTGCAGCTACCCAGATGTATTATAGCTCTCTGCTGTAACACGGTCTGCAGAGATCTCGATCATCTTGACTTTCCACAAAACAGCACACAGGTCTACCTCCAAGATGAAATGCAAGTCACCGCCCTATACCCCCTACCACAAAAAGAAGCACCTGCTTAGGAGGCCATTTTGGATTTGGAGTGGTCATACAAGTCATGTTTGAATATGATGCTTTGATTTTTCCACACACTTGTCCAAAAGGCTGTTAGCTTTGAGCAGGACTAGAAAATGAGAAGCATGTGTCACACGTTCAGCCTGCAGTACAAACTGTTCTTGTAAGCCTTGTGACTGAGCAGATCCAAAGATAATTTATGTGTTTGTGGCTAAAAGGAACCAAAAGAATTATCAACCAGCTTCAGTTCAGTGCCATTTATAGCAGGCTCCATATAACAATAGCAGAACATTTTTCCCAAATGTACATGGAACATTTACCAATATAGGCTACAGCCTGGGCCTTAAAACAGGACTCAGCACTTTTAAAAGGATTGAAATTATATAAAATATTTCTTTGGCTGCCATAGAATTGAACTAGAAATGAATAAAAGAAAGAAATCTTGAATATTGGAAAATATTGGGTAATTCAGCAACAAACTTCTAAATAAGCAAGAAGCAATACAGTAAATGTAGACATTTGCAACTCAAAGATATTGAAAAGAAAATATATTGCAATGTGGGATGTAGAATTAAAGAAGTGCTTAGAGAGAAATTTATAACATTAAATTACTGTATTCAAAAAGAAAAATGGCTTCAAATTAAGTAACTCAATAAAGAAGAACAAATTGAGTCCAAAACAAGCAGAAGGAAGGAAATAACAAAGAAAATGTCAGTAGCTAACGAAATGAACAGTGGACACGCAATAGAGATAATCAGTGAAACCAAAATTTGTTCTCTGAAAAAAATTCATAAAATTGATAAACCTCTTGCAAGACTTATTAGGAAAAAAATAAAAACAGAAGACTCAAATTACCAGTATAAGAAGTTAAAAAGTGAACATCACTACAGATCCTACAGACATCAAAAAGATGATAAGGGAATATTATGAATGACTTTAGAACAACATATTTGACAAGTTAGATTAAACGGAAAATACCTTGAAAGACACAAACTACGAATGATCAACCTAGAAAAACAAATAAACTTAATAGTTCTACATCTTTAAAAGATATTAAAATATTAGTTTAAAGCCTTCCTACATAGAAATCTCCAGATCTACATCGCTTCATTGGTGAATTCTGCCAAATATTTAAGGAAGAAATAATACCAAATTAACCCAAATTCTTCCAGACAAGAGTAGAGTAGGAAACATTTTACTATTCATTTCTGAGGCCAGGATTATCCTGATAACAATACAGAGCATCTAATATCCTAATACCAGACCAAAGGCATTAGAAGATTTTTAAAAATGAGATCACAATTCTTGTAAGCCAAACCCAGGAATATATAAAAAGGATGAAACATCAAAACCAAATTGGGGTTGTCCCAGGAATATTAGCTTGGTTTAAATTTTGAAAATCAATCACTGTAAACTGTACCAACACACTTAAAGAAAAAAAAAACTGTATCATTATTTCAGTAAATGCAGTAAAAGCATTTGACAAAATTTAATACCCACACATGATAGAAACTCCAAGTAAACTAAGAATAAAATGAAATTTCCTTAAATTTAGAAAATGGATGTACAAAAAAAAATAGAGTTAACACCATACTAATAGACAACAGACTACTTCCACTTAAGATAAGGAAGAAGCCACAGATTTCTATTTTTACCTTGTATTCAACATTGCACAGAAGAACCTAGCCAGAATCACAAGGGGGAAAGTTACTAAGATCAGTCAAATAATACAAGGTCAATATACAAAAAAAATTGTATTTCTATATGCTAACAAAAACACTGGAAACGAAATTTATAAAACAATATAATTTATAATAACATCAGAGAAACATTTACTCTTTAAAGATAAATGGAATAAAATATGTGCAGGATCTGTACACTGCAAACTATAAACATTGATGGAATTAAAGAAGTCCTGAATAAAGCAAGAGGCTGACCATGGTGGCTCATACCTGTAATCCCAGCACTTTGGGAGGCTGAGGCAGAAGGACCACTTAAGCCCAAGAGTTCGAGACCAGCCTGCGCACCATGGCAAAAACCTGTCTGTACAAAAAATACAACAAATTAGCCAGGTATAGTGGCACACACCTGTAGTACCTGATACTGGGAGGCTGAGGTGGTAGGATCACCTGAGGCCAGGGAGGTCAAGGCTGCAGTAAGCCATGATCGTGGCACTGTACTCCAGCCTGGAAGACAAAGCGAGACCCTGTCTCAAGAAAATAAAATAAAATAAAATAAAATAAAATAAAATAAAATAAAATAAATCAAGAGATTGGAAGACTATGTATTGTTAATGTGAATTCTTCCAAATTGATCTATAAATTTAATGTAATCCCAAGAAATGTCACAGTGTTTTAGAAATCAGCAAGCTAATTCTAAAACATATATGGATATACAAAAAACCTGAAATAGACAAAATAAATTTATTAAAAGAAAGACATAGTTGGAAGACTCACACTCTCCGATTTTAAGACAGTATAAAAGTAGAAGAATCAAAAAAGTGTGACACCAGTCTCAAGCTGGGTATAAAGATCAATGGAACCATGGCCACAAGGAAACACCTCGGCTTCCCCTGAGTTAGTGTTCACCTGAAAGAAATTGTGGTGCTGCTAATAAGGGCAAAACATATACACTTGTTGGACAGGCAAATAACCATATTCAGGCTACATGGGATAGGAGGAAAGGCCAATTTTTTTTTTTTTTTTTTTTTTTTTTTTTTTTTTTTTTTTTGAGATAGAGTCTCGCTCTGTCACCCAGGCTGGAGTGCAGTGGCACAATCTCGGCTCACTGCAAGCTCCGCCTCCCGGGTTCACGCCATTCTCCTGCCTCAGCCTCCCAAGTAGCTGGGACTACAGGCGCCCGCCATCACGTCCGGCTAATTTTTTGTATTTTTAGTAGAGACGGGGTTTCACCGTGTTAGCCAGGATGGTCTCGATCTCCTGACCTCGTGATCCACCCACCTCGGCCTCCCAAAGTGCTGGGATTACAGGAGTGAGCCACCGCACCCGGCCTCTGAAATGACGGCTTTTTTATGAAAAAAGATATTGTGGGAAGGAAGCGGCGAATGGTGGCTACAAGACAAAGCATAAGGCAGAGAGGGTGTGTTAGGCAGGGTTCTCCAGAGGAAGACAGTCAAAAGGATGTGTGTACGTGCATGTGTGTGTGTGTGTGTGTGAGAGAGAGAGAGAGTGTGTGTGTGTGTGTGCGCGCGCGCGTGTGTGTGTGTGTGTGTGTGTGTGTGTGTGTGTGTAGAGAGAGAGGAACTGGCTTCCACAATATGGATCTGGCAAGTCAAGATCAGGCCAGCAGGCTGGAACTTCATTAAGAGTTGATGTTGCAGTCTTGAGTCCAAATTCTGCAGAGCAACAGGCTGGAAACTCAGGCAAGATTTTTATGTTGCAGTCTGGAGACAACATTCCTTCTTCCTGGGGTACCACAGCATTTTCTCTTATAGCCTTTGACTGATTGGATGAGGTCCACCACATTATGGAAGGTCATCAGCTTTACTCAAAGTCTACTGATTCAATTGTTAATCTCCTCTAAAAAGTGCCTTCACAGCAACATCTAGACAGGTGTTAAAATAATCGGAGATCATAGCCTAGACAAGGTGGTGCATAAAATCAGCCATCACAGATGGAGTTGGAAATCCTGATGATGGTAAATTTTATTGTTCTTTCTGAGCTTGGGAACATTAATGGGGAGTGGAAGAGCAGTGGCACAAGTTGAGTTTGTAATTGACTATAACTCAATGTGGCCTTTAATCATGAATAAGGAATGCCTTCAGGATAAGAAAAAAGTTGGATGAAGTGCTGCATCCCATGTTGTCCACCTTGAGGGAGAAGAGAGAAGCAGCTTCATGTCAGCCATTGGCTGTATGTGGGACCACCCACACGGTCCTCAGGAGAAGATGGTAGCATGATCAGATAACCGTGAGGCTTCCAGCCTCTCCAACACTCCAGGCATGCATGAAGCATATTCTAAATTATTTGGTTGGACTTTTATGTCTACTGTGCAAAATAGGTGGCATTATCCTCACATTACAATTAAGGAAACTAGAGTGAAGAGAGGTTAAGATCATAAGGCTAGTAAATGACTGAGTAAGGCTATTAATAAGTCCCAGGTAAGGCTAAAATCTATGTGGAACGCAGCAGCCCTCCCTGGCTCCCCTGCAAGAGCTTTTCCATAGCTCCAGATAGGATGTACTCTTAAGAGTAAAGCTGCTGACTGCAGGGCGATAGCTGCTCCTGGCTGGCAAACCTCTCATCTCATTACATGAGGAAGTGATCTGAGAGGGAGAATCAGTCTCCCTACTGATGTCAGCATTAGACTAATGTCTAACTACATTCTGGAAGGCTGGAGGAAAGGAAAAGGCCCTTCTTCTCTCTCAACCATTCCCACCCAATGCATGCAGAGACAGATCACCCAGATGGGAAGCCTGTTGTTGGAAAGGAAGAACAGTCATTGCCTCTACTCAGTGCTGTACTGTCAGCCTGGAGGACAGAGCCAGAGGAGACAGCTCTGACTTTTTAACTCCATACATTGTTCCAGGAACAACCTGGCGGTCCAGAATTTCAGTGGCACTCAGAGGAATACTTAATTTGTCATCCCAGTTGCTGACATCATGGGTTAGGGGTTTGTCACTCTGAGAGGTCTGCACCTTCTCTGACCCAGCAAGGCTCCTTCACCCTCAGCATTTGAGGTCCCTTCTTCACACCTCTGGACTAGGTTCACACCAGACAGGCTCTCACCAGCTGGAGAGAAACCTGAACTAGGATTTCTCAGGGCTGAAAAATCAGTAAGCCCTATTTAATATCATGGTCAAATATATTAATCACAACAGCCATTTAATAAATGTATGTGCCAGGTACCAGATTAGCACATTTAACCTTTGCAATGATACACTGAGGTTGGTATTATTTTCCTAATTTTGTGGATTAACATACTGAAATTCATAGGAACTAACTCACTCATGGTTGTTCAACTAAACCTTGTAATTAACTCAGCCTTAACTCCCAGATCTGACTTGCAATCTTTGAAGGCAGAAAGGAGATCTAAAACTAATGATAACAACAATGACTATCATTTTTCTACAGCTTACCAAAAATTTAAGAAAAGAAAATCTTTAAACATAACCCTCATTAAATACCTCATGGGTCAGATACAGGCTACACTTATTAGCATCCCTATTTTATTTGCAATGAACACTGTAGACTGAAAAAGAGAAATCGATTATTAACCAACTCTCATGGAGTAGGATCAGTCCCAGGAGGGACTTGTAACTCAACAGCTTGGAGAGCACTGAGAGCTGAGAAACCAATCCTGAGAGCGGTGGAGATCTTCAAAGAAGAACAGATATTTATACTTGGCCTTGAAGGTGAAATATTTTTTCTGTAAGCAGAGTAGAGAATGCAGCATTTACAGACACCATTCTAAGAACCAGGCATGGAGTAAAGGCATGGAGGGAAGAAAAAAAACAGAGATGGTATCCAAAGAATGACAAGTAGAACTCACACGTAGAGAGGAGGTGCATGGCAGAACCGATTAGGGAGTGTTAGTGTTGGGAGTGACAAAAGATAAGTAGGTTGGGAACAAAGTGCAAAGTGCCCTGAATATCTTACTAAGGAGTCTATTTAATAAAGAAGAGGCAGCACATAAGGAGTACAAACAGAATGACTTTCAATTCAGTAGTTAATGGTGATGATGACACACACCCCTGACATTTCATCAGACTGCATTAGTCAGGGTACACTAGTTTGTGCTTGATAACAAAGAAGCCCCAATATCCCTTTGGCTTCGTACAACAGATATTCACTTATCCACTTCCAATTAAAGCAGAGGAGTGTCCTGACAGCACAGCGCTGCCACTGTTCAAGCAGTTCCCGGAAGACCCAGGCAACCTCCAAAGTATACATTTATCGTTCTGTTCATGGAAAGAGTCCAACTCTCTAAAATCGTTTAAAGAGGCTTATTCTGAGCCAAATAGGAGTGACTATGGCCTGAGGCACAGTCTCAAGAGGTTTTGAGAGCATGCCCAATGTGACTGGTTTATAGTTTGGTTTTACATGTTTTAGGGAGACATAAGACATCAATTAATATATGTAAGGTATACATTGGTTCTGTCTGGGAAGGCAGGAAAGCTCAAAGTGGAGGCTTACAGTCACAGGTGGATTCAAAGATTTTTCTGATTGGCAATTGGTTGAAAGAGTTAAGTTATTATCTAAAGATCTGGAACCAATAGAAGGGAACTCCTGAGTTAAGATAAAGCCTGTGGAGACCAAGGTTCTTATTATGCAGATGAAGCCTCATAGGTGGCTGCCCTCAGAGAGAATAGATGGCAAATGTTTTTTATTCAGACCCTTAAAGATACTAGACTCTCAACTAATTTCTTCAGGATCATAAAATGTAAATTTCCCCCACAAGAGACAGCTTTGCAGGGCCATTTTAAAATATGTTAAAGAAACATATTTTGGGGTAAACTGTTTTGATTTCTTTCAGGTCCTGCTATCTGTCATGTTGGTATCTTATTGCTACAAAGAATCTCCATTGTCAGTCTTAAGATCTCTGTTTCAGTGTTTAGGTTGGTCAGTTGTGCCCGAATTCCAAAGAGAGGAGAGTATAATGAGGCATGCCTGACCACCCTTCCCATCATAGTTTTTCAGGTATCTTCAAAATCTCCTTGGCTGAGAGAAGGGTTCCATTCTGTTGGTTGGGGGACTTAGAATTCACTTTTGGCTTGAATCCCAACACACGGCCCCATGGCTGCCACAGCAGATAAGAGTCAAAAGTGACACTTGAGAACTCTGCTCACAATCTGGTGGCTGGAGGCAGTCACATGACAGTGTTTGCCTGCATGGGGCCTGGGGAGGAGACTCTTCCATGTGTCAGCAAGGAGTGGGGAAGAGAACAAGTGAGTTCAAGGGAGCTCTACCACAAACATGAGTGATTTACATTTTTATTTGGCTCAGTCACTGCTGACATGAGCATGCTGAATGTCAAACATTTCTCTAACACTTCTTTTCTTATCATTTTAATTTGTGATTTTGGTTTCAGGACAAATACTACTTTTCACATACTTTGCAACTGAATTATTTGGATTACAGAGTGGCCTTCACTTAATATTCACTTGCAAGAAAAGGAGTATTTTTAAATAGTCGTTCTATTGATTTAGTAGCAGCACTGTAATGTGAAACAAAAAAGTTCTGAAAAAGATCTTGCCATGTGGTTAGGGATTGCAGATTCCAGCCTCCTAAATCCCAGTTGACATGGCACAGAGAACTTCAACACAGAGAATCCGATATTTGCGTCTCTGGCCTTCACCTTTAACTCTGCCTGACACAGTCCTGACCACATTCTCACCTGTCCACAAGGATGACCTATAATCTCCCCTGTGCGTCCTTCCTCCTCCAGGTGTCTTCATAGTTTTCTGGTGCCCAGCCCTTCTGGTGCCAGAGGTTGTTTAGCCTGCTGCTGTAGAGTCCAGTCCAGTGTCTACAGCTGCCTCTCCAGGCATCTGACTCGGGTCAACCTTCCCTACTCTCCCACATATTTTAAGGACTTGATAGTCACCCAAGATTCTAATCCCAACCTGGTCCCCTGATCTTCAAAATGATAAGTGTGTTTAGAAGCCACTTCTACCCACATCCATCGACAAGCATGAGGTCAGTGTGGCAGTTTATACTGACAATCGCTACTACTGGGAAACTGGGGTAGGAGAACTTAAAGTCCAAGTTCAGTATCCAGGGCCAGGAGATGTCCACTCAGGGATGCCTCATCTCTGTTATTTGAAAAGAATCCAGTTCTGTGCTCCTCTTTTTCAAGGTTAGTAAGAGCACCCCGTCACTTGTGAGGTCTCTCTTGTGACTTCCATGGGTGGCACGAGAACCCCAGGGCTCACATGCCTCTGGATGAGTGTGGGGCTCTCTCTTGTGATCACAGCATCTCTAGAGGCCAAGGGTCCTTGTTCAAGAGTCCTCCTCCATCCTAGGTCAAATACTGCTGCCCCAGGTAGACTGAGGGAAGACCCACCGATCTCTTTCCAAATTGGATGCATTCCTTCTACTCCCAGAGTCCCTCTGCTTGTGATAGACACCACAGGCATTCTCTGGGACCTGCCCAGGAGTGTGAGGTCACCTTCCAGAACATGTGGAACCCAATGCCCCATTTTCTATCCGATCCAGGGGAACCCAACTCCTATGAATTGTCTGGCTAGACCACATCTTACTTGAAAACCACCGAAGTTTCCCCTAAGTCAATTTTCTTGATTCCACAAAGGGACCTATAGCCGTGAAAAATGGAGAGCTCCCCACTGGGATTACTCCTGAGGGCAAGAAATGCGATAGTAGTTCTCATATGTCACCAAGAATGGCCAATGGGATTCTTCTCAAGGAACACACAATTAATATACACCTTGAGTTGGTGTGCCCTGCTACTTGAATTTTCCCTGATTTCATCTCATTATGCTGTGCCGGGAAGAGAACCCACAACTACAAGACACAGCACCTTCCACTGAGTGCCTTTTAGGCATCCAGCACATCTATCAGGTACAGTCTTGATAATCTTGACAAATTGCCTCGAAGCCAGGAATGCCGGCTTCCCCATTTTATAGATAAGAAAAGGGCAGCTCAGACAAGGAGGATTCGTAAGCTCATAGGTCCTGAATCAGGATGTATATCCAGGCTTCCATACTGGTCAGGAAGTGCTGGCCAGCACAGGGTCTCACTGCCTGGGACCCCAGACTCACCACCAGCTGCACCCACCAGGAGTGATGGGGCCTTGGCACCTCCTAAAGCTCTATGGCCACATTTCCAGATAAGAAGACAGAGAGAGAGAGAGAGAGAAAGAGAGAGAGAGAGATTGATTTACTTTAAGGAATTGGCTCACACAGTTTTGGCAGCTGGCAAGTCTGAAATCCTTAGGGCAGGCCAGCAGGCTAAAAATTCGAGTAAAAGCCTTGAGTCTGAAATCTGCAGAGGAGACCCAGCAGGCAGGGGTTTTATCTTGTAACCTTGAAGCAGAATTGCTTCTTCTTCGCAAAATCTCATTTTGGTTCTCAAGGTCTTCATCTGATTGGATGAGGCCCACGCACATTACAAAGGGTCATCTTGTTTACTCAGAGTCTACTGATTAAAACTGAATCACCTCTAAAGAAAATCTGCATAGCAAGATCTAGACTAGTACTTGAGCAAACAACTGGGCACCATGGCCTGATCAAGTTGGTTCAAAATTAACCATCATAGTCCCTATGCTAAGAGGACAGAGAAAAATGAGGTTGCAAGTGTTTTTCTATTTAAGGTGGCTCCCTCTGACAGTCACAGGCATGACTGGGAAGCCCTCTAGTCTGCAGGTGCCAGGTGGAGCTGGGAGTCCAGGCTGGCTCGGACTCTGCGCTGGCTCCAACCAACTGTCCTGGCTCGAGGATCCAGCTGAGGACACCCTCTAGTTGCAGGCTTTCAACGTGGGGGCTTTTTCTTTCAATTTGTTTGTTTTTGTTTCCAGATCTTTGAGGATGTATTTATTCTGCTTTAAATACACTCAAACCATTGCAACGCTGCTATGCTTCATATATTCTGGGGTTCTGACTTATGCTGTCTTTAATTGCTTTCCCTCTTTCCATCCATCTTGCTAATCTCCAAGTTTACTGCTTTCATTTTTCCATTTGTTAAACTATCTGTTCATGACAAGCAGTGTCTGAATAGTTACAAGCCTTTGTTTATAACCCTTATATTCATTTAGCTCTTTCTCAGTTCCACGGGTATTTCTCTCTGTCCTCTGTCCTAGAATTCCATTTCTTTTATGATTTGTTTCTAGGCCAATTTTCTGTCTCACTAGCTTGAGTCATCTTTCCCTGCTTTTGTGGAGATGTTTACTTCGTGCATTTTTTTTTTAATTTTTGTATTTTAACTGTTCCTCCTTTTCATCATTTATTTTAGTCTATTTTTTTTACTCAATTCTGATATCACTTTTGCTTTAATGATGACTTCCTTTATTATTTCTGTTCATGATTATTTCTCTTACTATTTTATCAAAATTTATTTTTATTATTTATTTTTGTATGTCTGTTTGTCTCTTTCATGTGAAAGCTAGGGCTTGAATGTGGCTGTAGCCAAAGCAGGATAAGAATTTTGGCTTATGTGTTAACATAAACTGCATTCTTATTCTCTTCTGTATTTTTAAATTTAAATTCAGTGTCTATTTTATACATGATACTCTCCTTAAATCACAGAGATGAATCCTCATGGAACAAGGCAAAGAGTGGTTATGAAGCCCCTGCCTGGAGAAGAAATTGTTCAAAAGTGGACTGGCTGAGGCGGTGCTTCTCAGGGGAGCACCCTAGGGAGGCTGCTAGACACTGTTATTCCTGCAACCTCCCAGCCTCCTGCCCTGGATCTTGAAATGTTCCCAGATGGCTCATGTGCACAGAAGGTCCATAGCCCCCAGTTATAAGCGTCTCTTGCCTCTCGCTGGCCTCCCATCCCCCAACTTTGTGTATCCCCACAAGGGAGCCCTACCCCACTGGGCACTGAGGCTCCCAGAGCTCCTCGAGGTGGGCTTCTTTCCCATGACATTCCAGTTCTTTGCCAAGTGGAGGGGGCTGGTTCTGAGCCACTGAAACCATGTTGTTACTGACCAAGACATCCTGGGTGTGATCTCTGTACTCCTTGGAAAGGGCAGGGCACCCAAACACCCATCTACCCTGGCTTGCAGTCTGGGTTGCAGTCTGGTCAGGAGCAGGGTGGATGACTGCAGTCTCAGGCCGGGAGCCTGAGAGAGATTCTTAGTCCCCAGTTACTCCCCAGGAGCAGCACCGTGGCCAAGAGCAGCACCGTGGCCAGGAGCAGCACCGTGGTACCAAACCCAGAACGGGTAAGGTGGGAGAGGGAAGATGTGCAGTCAACAAGGCCCCAGAACTCCCTGACACCGTGGAGATCCAAGTCCTAAGGAGTTTCAAGAACCTCAGCAGCTGCAGAGGCGTCTGGGCTAATTCCGCAGCTGGTCCCTGGAGCTTCCAAGCCAATGCTGGAATTAGGTCTAGATTGGGAGCCTCGTAAGAAACTAAACAATGTAAAACGTGCCAAGAGTGTACTATTTGATTAAAGCAGAGAAGAGGTAAGAAAATATCCAGGAAGCGAATGCTCTTACCCAGCTTCTCGTCTTAATAAAAAGCATGAGATGAGGATTAATCTTTTATAACCTGGTTACCATTCCCCAGGCCCAATCAAAGTTGATTGCTCTCAAGGATAATGAATGAATTTGTATCACTGTCTTAGCCAGGGCTTCCATACAAAGCACCACAGACTGGGGGCTTAAACCACAGATAGTTATTCTCTCCCTGTTCTGGAGGCCGGAAGTCCAAGATCAAGGGGCAGCCAGGGCATTTTCTGCTGAGGCCTCACTCCTGGGTTTGTAGATGCCATCTTCTCCCTGTGTCTTCGTGTGGTCTTCCCTCGTGTGTGTCTGTCTCCTCATCTCTTCTTACAAGGGCACAGCGTTGTGGGATTAGGGCCTGCCATGTGACCTCATTTTCACTTAATCACACATTTAAAAGCCCCATCTACAAACACACGGTCACATGCTGAGGTCCTGGGGGGTTGGGACTCCAACATATGAATTTGGCTTGGCAGGGAGACACAATTCAGCCCTCACAAGTGCAAAATATAAAGTCATAGAATTTATTCTCTGCCAACTCAATCTGATCCCAATTCCTCAAGCTCATTGAGCACATCTGCTGAGCGTCACCATACTCAGTCTGTTCTGGGAGGTGAAACTCAGTCCCGTCTTCTCCTCCCATGAGCGCTTCCTGGTTCTTTGCCTTCTCCTGTGTCTCTGCCTTAGCCAGTTCCAAACTGCCGCCTTCCCCGCGGTACTGGCCTCCTCCCCGCTTCTTAGCTCCTTCAGAATTATCTTTTAGAAGTGTTTGTTTTCTGTTTTCATGTTTCCTTTAGTCTTCTGTTATAAAACTCCAGGCTAAGAAAAAATGATTCCAAACCGTGAACTCTAGCCAAAAGGCACTCACTGAATGGTCACCAGACAATAAAGTAACCATTACATCAAAGATAGTCTGTCAAGTAAAGCTTCTCAATTTGAGTTTCTCACCAGTTGAACACGAACAGAAATAAAACAAAAATTACAAAGTCCTTTTTCCCAAGTGAGCATATTAATTTTGCCTCTGGAAAAGTCCTGGGGAAAGACTTTGAACACATGTTGACTGAAATTCGCAGCAATCTCGAAGACCAACACCAGGCAACAGAAGTTGTAGCCAGAAGTGTCCCATTCAGCCCATTATCCTAAGACATTCTTGCATACGGTATTTGGACATTTGTTTCCTCCAGCCTTTTCCTAAAGAGACCAAGAATAGTGTTGCCATTTTAAAAACTCAGTATCAGAGGTCCTTTTCAGAAGTTTTTCATTTCTGGACAGAGAGGTCAATGTCTTCCACTCTTGTCCCTCTCTGACCTCATCCCACTATGGCTCTGAAGAAGCCACTGTGATTTCAAGAATCTTCCATGCTTGTCCAAACTCATGAGCAAGTGTAGCCATGGGGTACCCCAATGGGCCCAATGGCCAGTGAGAGAGGGGAGGAGGGCTTGGCCTAGCAAGAGGATCAAGAGTGCACCTTCCCACAGGTTTTACAGCCAGGCAGCACTGCCTGGTTGACCCCTTCAGATTTGATTAGTGTCATCAAAAACAGCAAGAGCAGCAACGAGGATGCCTTCCACTTAGAGAATCCTACTTAGGGGTCACTCATGATGCAAACCCTTTTGGCTAGTCATTTCATCCTGACAATAAGCCTGCAAGGCATTTAGATGTCTGTGGCAAAGAGAAGTGTTACCTGCTAAGATCAAACAGTAAAAGTAAGCATGGGTGGGGATGAGATGGAGGAGCATCTGGGATTGGAGCAGAGGTACACCTGCCAAGGAGCCCACTGGGGGCGGCCCCCGGTCTGAATAAGGCAGCTTTCCAGCTCTGGTGACAGGAACCCAGCAGGAGCACCCATCACTTCTCTCCCTCCTGTTAGCCTAGGTAGCTAACTTCTCTGGGCCTCAGTTTCCTCAACCATGATCGGTACATCGTGATCCATGCTTCATGGGTGGATCAAGAGGGGTAAAGGGCGTGGGCAGTGTCCTGCTCAGGATCTTGCACACTGCAGTTGCTCAATAATCCCCTCGTCCCACTCCTAATTTCAAAAGAGAGATTGTTGTGTGTCTCTAAGCTCTGGGCTTGCTTCACCCAGGGCTCACTCTCCAAAGAGGTCAGTCTCTTTCCTCCTTCCAGTTCCACTCCTTCCTCCTTGGGTGTTGCCAGTGTCCCAGCATACTTAATGCATTAAGGAATGAAAGCTGCCAGGGGGAGGGTGAAGGAAACTTAACCCCCCGTTTGCCGAGCCTTCCTTCACTCCCACAGCTTACCTGGAGGGAGCAGCCAGGCTTGGTCCTAGCCCTTCATCCCCTTTTGTGACAGTGTGAAGCTACCATGCACTGCTCCTCTGTGCCCCTCACCCCATCCCTGCCTCTCCACTCTAACATCCATGAGGCAACTGGGCCACAGGCAGCTGGAACCCATTACAGTTATTTGGAACAAGAAGGAAGCCTGCCCCAAACCACTGATTTCTAGGAACCTCAGTCTTGATTCCAGGAATGCTGTTTGTGGTAGAAGCATGACAGTGCCATATCACTGGAGGTTGCATGTCCTAGCACAGGCTCCCAGCTCAGAGCGCAGCCCTGAGGCCTCTGCGTGCTGCCCCTAATTTGACTCAGCCCCTTCTCACATTTAGTAGCTTATTTTTAGGGTGAGCGTCAACGCTAGATGTCTCTGGAGAGATACTCCTTCTCTAATTTTGGCTCTCCCTCCAGCATAAGCCTGGAGTTGGGGACAAGAGCTGAGCTGAAAACCTCTGGCCTCACCCTTCTTCTACAAACTACCTTAAGAAAAAACGGATTGTCCAGGGATAGGAAAGTGAGACTGCATCTGCCAGTGCTGTGGTCATTTGCACAGGACCGGAGGGAAGGAGTGACTGTCACACAGGTCTCATACATGGGATTTTCTTAGAAGAACAGGGCAAGTTCCATTGTTTCAGCTTTCCTTGTGAAAAGGATTTAAAAGTAAATAAGAGGCCATGCACGGTGGCTCACACTTGCAATCCCAGCATTTTGGGAGGCCGAGGTGGGCTGATCACCTGAGGTCAGGAGTTCAAGACTAGCCTGGTCAACAATGGTGAAACCCATCTCTACTAAAAATACAAACATTAGCTGAACATGGTTGTGCATGCCTGTACTATCAGCTGCTCGGGAGGTGGAGACAGGAGAATCACTTGAACCCAGAAGGAGGAGGTTGCAGTGAGCCGAGATTAAGCCATTGCACTCCAGCCTGGGCGACAAGAGTGAAAATCCATCTCAAAAAAAAAAAAAAGTAAATGAAAGAGAAGCCTCAGATCCTTCCTTCATTCTAGCAGATTTTGAAAGAACAGGGTAATGGGCATAGAGAGATATATATATAATATTATTGCATGTATTATGATATATTCTATATGATAAAGGATTTGTTAGAAAAAAAAATGGGGCCTAGGACAAATTATGTTAAGAAAATGACTTGTAACAACAAAACCAAAGTAGGTTCATATATTATCTTCCAAGATAAATTTCTGATAGGTTCAAGTATTCAATCTAGAATTTGCTATAGAAGTGACCATTTTCTGGTGGGTGAAGGGCATGCTAAACATAAAGTAATAAAATTAACCAAATTTAGAACAAATTGATAGATTGGATGTCATAAGAATTTTAAACATCTTTTAATTACAAATCAAATACCAAAAATTTTTCAAAAAACATTTGCTACTCAGATCACGAAAAAGTACTATGCAGAGAAATCTCAAACAAAATTTATTACAATGTAATATCTAAAAGAAACACACACACATGTGCACACACACAGATTAAACATAAATGACAGTCATCAGAGGAGAAATTATAAAGGGTAATAAAAATATGGGGAAATTTGTACCATGGCTATTATTCTCTCCTCCTGGGACATTATTCTCTCCTTTCTCCATTTAAGTTGTGTTCCTCATGGGACATTATTCTCTCCTTTCTCCATTTAACTTATGTTCCACTGCAATAACTTTATGAAAGTTGTCTTCTGTGTGAGATACCTCAGTTTTCCATCTGGGCCCCCACAGCTTCATACAAACTATTATTACTTTGTTATATTCATTTTTTAGTAAAGATTTATTGAGAATGTACTCGCTGATACTTTTTTAGGCACAGAGATTCAACAGGAAATCAGAGATATGCCGTTCCCAGCTTCATGGAGCATGCTTTTTATTAAAATGAATGCACGTGTGTCTGTCTAGCCTGTGAATCCTTTGAGGACCTGAATCACATCTCATTCATCTTTACCTTCATATCCCTAATGCCTAATATGCTACCTGAGACAGAACTAATAGCCAATTTCTGATGAATCCATTCACAGCTAGATCACTGCGCTATAAGTATATTTCTAAGCAGAAATATAAACCGAGATTTACACAGATTTTGTTGCAACCTATTAATAACAGTAAAATAATGGTATCAAACTAAATTTACATGGTAGTTAGTTTCTGAAGACAATGAACAGTGCCTCACTGTATTTACCAATGAACCGTGCCTCACTGTATTTACAGCCTTGGACAATCATCTTCCAAGTGAATTTTGACCAGTCTTGTGCAATCAATAGAGTGAGGCTGAAGTGGTTGTTGTGATGTCCAAGATTCAATCATAAGGAAAACTGGAGTATCCACCTCAGTTCATGTCTTAGAATGTGGATTCTGGTAGAATCCAGCTGCCATATACAACATCTGACTATCCTGAAACTGCCATGAGGTGAGGAAGCCCAAGCAGTCATATGAAAGGCTGAATGGAGAGGGAGTGATGCCTGGCTGCTCCTCAGCTATTCAAGCCATTCCCACTGAGGCGTCAGACATGAGAGTGAACCTCCTTGAACATCCAGCCCAGTTCAACCTTCCTATGACGCCACCATCTGAGCAACTGCATGAGAGATCTCAGGTAAGAACCCACCCAGCTGAATGCAGTCACCCACAAAATTAACAGATGTATATTTTTCCTTTGAAGCTGTATTTTATTATGCACATTTTATTCAGTAATAATCAGAAAATATTCATCCACCAGATAGCATTGCCTGCAGCCTCTTAAATAATAATCATAACAAGTTTTTAAATGCCTAGAAAATCCTTATGGTATACTATTAAGCGAAGTAAGCAGAACATTAATTGCATATTCAATATAATCTCAACTATGTAAAGAAAAAAAAAGAATAGAAAAAATTGGAAGGAAATTTGCCATCATGTTAACAATAATTGTCTCAGGGTAGTGATATTACGATTTTTGTTCTACTTCCTTTTATATTTTAGCGTGAATTTCATTAATAAGCATAGAATTTAAAAAGCAAAGAACAGCTTTGTATCCAATACAGAATCAATGACCCAAAGAAATGGCCTTGGTTTTATGTGTTCCGGTCCTGAATGACAAAGAAACACATGCTCTCTTTCTAAAAGTAGTCATGGAAGAGATGGTTACAGCCTGCCCTGTACACATTTTATGGGCAGCACATTGTGCTGATAAAGATGTTTTAAAGGACATGTTCAATTTATTCTTTTTCACTTGAAAATTAGTCAGATCTGATGTCTAGATTAATCAGAAAGGAATCTGGCTCAAGTTTAACTTCTGAGTCTTTCCTTGAAACATTTCCATCTTCCTTTCCTAGGAACTTTTTTTATTTAACTTTTTTCATTTAACTGAGATATAATTATTCATGTACCACAAAATTCATGCTTTAAAGTTTGTGATCTAGTGAATTTAGGGTATTCACAAAGTTGTAGAGCCAGCACCACTATCTAACTCCAGAACATTTAGATCACTCTGACAAGAAATTCCTGCCCACCAACAGTCAGTCCCATTGTCTCCCTCCCGGCCCTGGAAACCACTACTCTACCTTCTTTATATACAGGCTTGCCTATTCTGATTGTTGCATATAAATGGAATTATACAGATGCAACTTTTTTGCCTGGCTTCTTTCACTTAGCACAGTGTTTTCAAGGTGCATCCATGTGGGAGCATGTGTAAGTACTTCATTCCATTTAATGGCTGAATCAAACCCCATCTTGTGGATATGCCACTTTTTAAATACATTTATCAACAGATAGATATTCAAGTTGTTTTTCCATTTTGGCTGCGAACATTCACATATTGTGAACATAATGCAGCTGTGAACATTCATGTATAAGATTTTGTGTGGTCATTTGTTTTCAATTGTCTTATGCATATACCTAGAGTGGAATTGCTGGGTGATTTGGTAGCTGTATATTTAGCTTTTAAGGAATTGCCGGAATGTTCTCTAAGTTGAAGCATTTCATCTTTCTACCAGCAATGAATAGGGCTCTGATTTTCCACATCCTTATCAATACTAGTTACTGTTTGTCTTTTGTATTCTAGCCATCCCAGGGAGTGTGAGGGGATATCTCATTGTGGTTTAGATTTACATTTCCTTAATGATGAATGATGTTGAGCAGCTTTTCATGTACCTATTGGGCATGGATTTTTTCTTTAGAAAAATGTGTATTCAAATCCTTAGCCCATTTAAAAATCTGGTTATTTGTCTTTTTATTATTGAGTTGTAAGAATTTTTTATATATTCTACATACTTGACCCTTATCAGATATAAGATTTGTAAATATTTTCTCTCATTTTGTGAGTTTTCTTGTTACCTTCTTGATAGTATCCTTTGAGCACAAAAGTTTCTTAATTTTGATTAAGTCCAATATATCTACTCTTTTTTTATTGTTGCTTGTACCTTTGGGGTCATATCTAAGAAAGCATTGCCTAATCCAAGGTCACTAAGATTCACACATCCATGTTTTCTCCTAAAAGTTTTGTAGTTTTGTCTCCTATATTTAGGTCTTCAGTTAATTTTTGCATGTAGTAGTAGCCCAATGTAATTCTTTCGTATGTTACATCTAGTTGTTGTAGCACTGTCTGTTGAAAAGACAGTTTTTGTCTCTGTCGAATTACACTGACATCTTTGTTGAAAAATCAATTGTATGGATTCATATCTGGAATCTCAAGTTTAGTCCATTGATCTGTATGTCTATCCTGATGCCAATACTTTGTAGTACGTTTTTAAACTGGGAGGTGTGAGACTTCTAACTTTGTTCTTTCTTTTTAAAACTGTGTTGCTGGGATCACACCTGTAATGCCAGGACTTTGGGAGGCCAAGGTATGTGGATCACCTGAAGTCAGGAGTTCGAGACCAGCCTGGCCAACATGGCGAAATCCCATCTCTACTAAAAACACAAAAATTAGCCAGGCGTGGTGGTGCGCACCTGTAATTCCAGCTACTCAGGAGGCTGAGGCAGGAGAACTGCTTGAACTCAGGAGGTGGAGGTTGTAGTCAGCCAAGATCACGCCACTGCACTCCAGCCTGGGCAACAGAATGATACTCCTTCTCAAAAAAACAAACAACAAAAAAATGTTTTGGCAACTCTAGGTTCATTGCATTTCCTCATAAACTTTAGGATCAGCTTGCCAATTTCTAGAGAAAAGAGGCACCTATGATTTTGATAGGTATTGTGTTAAATCAATAATCAATTTGTGTTAATCTGCAAATCAATTTGTGGAATTTTGCCATCTTAACAATATTAAGTCTTCCAGTCCACAAACACAAGGTGTCTTTCCATCGTTTAGGTCTTCTTCAATGTCTTTCAATGATGTTTTGCAGTGTTCAGGGCAGAAACCTTGAACTTTTTTGTTATATTTACTCGTAAGTGTATCATTCCTTTTTATGTTACTGTACATGAAACTATTTTCTTAATTCCAATTTTAGATTGTTCATGCATAATATATAGAAGTACAGTTGACTTTTGTGTGTTGGTTTGGAATCCTACATCTTTGCTGAACTCATTTATTAGCTCTAATAGCCTTCGCGTGTGTGTGTGTGGTGGGGGGGTAATATTTTCTCTATATAAGATATGTCATCTGAAAATATAGTTTTTCTTCTTCCTTCCCAATCTGGATGTCTTTTGTTACTTTATTTCTTATGAGTAGAGTTTCATCTTGGTACTTTCTTCATTCCTAAATGATGCAAGAAGAACAACATGCAACTTATAGGGCTTTGGGTAAAAGCTGTATTTCCCTTCACGGAAGTTGGAACAAGTCACAACCTCGGATACTCACCCATCTCTGATGAAGATGTATAAATCTTGAGTCACTGCAGCTCCAGTCTTCTCCAGCTGAGCCCACTGGTAGAATTTGTCTTCCAAGCTGATCCCAGGCCCTGCAGCTTGACTTCCTTCTCCTCGTTTAAGACTTAAAATTCATTCTCTGTCTTATAACTTGGCAGATGCCTATCTCAGCCCCTGGTGGGGGTGGCCGTGGAGGGACAGCTTTGTTCCTGCATCTGCTGGGTGGTTTGTTGCTGCATTCAGACTTTCCAGGGCCAAAGACACCACAGATCATAGCAGAACTTGGACTCTAACCCAGTCACTCTCATGTCAAGAATCAAGCCCCCTCACTATGCCACTTCCTGTCCCACTAGGCCATGTCCTCAGGACAGGAAGTTCAGACTTCCTAGAGCCACCTGAGAACTAGATAGAGTAAATCTCATGAGGAAAGGGGAAGTTGAAAGGGAAATTCCAAAGTTTAGAAAATATTTCAAGGAGAATAGTGTAGAGAAAAGGAGGAGGGATCTAAACATTGTTGAATATTTCTTTAGAGCAAGGCAAATTGGTTTTTCATAGCTTTTCTCATTTAATTAATATCAGGGAGGCACAGTTATATCCCTTTTACAGGCAAAGAAACTGAGATCGCTAAGTTATTTTTGTGTGTGTGTTTTTGTTTTTTAAGAGATGGGGTCTTGCTCTGTCATCCAAGCTGGAGTGCAGTGGCACAATCTTAGCTCACTGCAGCCTGGAACTCCTGGACTCAAACCATACCCCGCTGCAGTCTCCCAAGTAGCTGGCACTACAGGTGCATGTCATTATGTCTGGCTTGAGATTGATAGCTTTTAAATAATGCTCAAAATCATAGATCTGGATTTAAAACTAAATTCTAATCCTATATTCACTTGACTCCAGGACCCAGGCTTCTCCCCACTGCAGCCCAAGAAGTAACCTGCCCAAGGTAAGTAACAGCAACAAATATATTTAAAAATGTTGCTTAGCAAGTGGCATAAAACAATAAAAGAGAACTGTGTAAGGTGTTTGTGTTTGGTATATCCAGGTGTCCCCTATTAAGGCTCATCCCTAACTTCTAGCCAAGGAATCAAACTGTGATATTCAATTAACTGAGAATTGGGCCACTCCTTTCGGGAACCTGCCAATACACCTAATAAACACAAGCAGGCTCCGCTGAGTAGAACAATGTGAACTCAGAGTGAACAGCTGTGAAGGCAAGCCCTGGCTCTGCCTCTGACCAGCCATGCACATCTGGGCCAGTCACTTCCCCTAGATTCCGTTTCCCCATTTGCAAAGTGGGCACTGCAAGACCTACGTCACTGGTTTGCTGGGAGAATAACGTAAGTTTCCCAGACCTCCATCGTGGGGATATTAAACAGGGCTACACCAGCAGTATTACCTATGTGTCCCTAACTCTTCCTGGGAAACCACAGAACAACCACCACCTCCTCCAGGCACACACACACCACAATACACACAGAAACACAGTAGGGTGTTTCAGTATTCTTCCTTACAAATTCGCCAGCCACCAAGCACCATCTCCATTCTCTGCTTTTCTTGTGCTGGGACTTTAGGATGAAATTCACTGTAGGTCCCCCACATCCTGTAATGGAGCCCATAAATGAGTCCTCCTGATATGTCCAGAGCTGCTGCTGGGATGCCTCCTGCCACTGCTGCCCTGTCCTGCTGGGCCTTCCCACCTCCTAAGGCGTGTCTGTGGGACACAGCGATCCACTGAAGCTGGTGCTTGTGCTAAGACGGTGCTGCGGGACCCCAACCCACGCCCTAATCCCTGCAGATGGGAGAGGAAATGCCCTCCTTCTCCACACCAGGTTGCACGTGGGTGCATGGTGGCCCATGTCTTGCAAAGTGTTTGTGAACACAGCGTTCTCAGTTTCTCCTCATGACCCTCCCATTCCCAAGATCCTGCCGGATGTTCTCAGGACCTGAGCTGGGGAATCAGTTCTAGAGAGGACACCATACTCTGGTCAGAATTGCCCTGGCTTCAGACCAGTCCAGTCCTCCAGCTTCCTCTTTCCTTGTGGGGGAGGGTCCCCCACTGTTGTCGCTCCTACGGGGAGATGGAGGGAGCTGGAAAAGAGATGAACTCTGCCCTCATCATCCTGAGAAGCCCTCCCCTGCCGCCCCACTGCAACTCTGAGTCCCATACCAACAAGGGCAGAAAGTTGGCAAGGCCATGGAGCCCCTGGCATTCGCTAGTCAGGCGATGTCTCCCAGAGAATACACAGCCGCTGCTCAACTGTCATGGCAAATAACCCTACCATAACTGTCCCTTGGCCTGCCTACTGGCAAGAAATACTCATTCCTGGCAGGGACACAGGCTCTGAGAGGCTCTATCTCCCAAGAGACTGCTGAGGAGGGTGTTTCCAGGCTCCTGAGGGCTGAGTGACTCATCACCCACAGAGCCCCAGAGGCCGGCTGTTTGCAGCTGGAACTGGGTCTCCTGAGATCCAGAGCAATGGAGGGCAGCCCCCTCGGCCCTGTGTAAGGTCACGAAGGAGTCCTGGAGCCGGGTGGTGGTAATGGCTGCACAACAGTGGGAACGTCCTTAATACCACTGAACTACACACTTAAAAACGGGTTACCATAGTAAACATTATGCATATGTTATCACAATTATTTAACATATTTGAATTCAGAGAGAAAAATACATAATATATAAGAAATATTATATATATAATGTATATACACCAATATTCGTAAATAAATCTCTGACCAGTAATTTATAAGGGATCTTTCTACTTTTCTGTATTTTCTGATAGTGTTTTAGTTTGCATGTAGTACCTTTGAAATAAGAGCAATTACAAGAATTGTTCATTAGAATTCACAGTTATAACAATAAGCCTTTTCAAATAAGCACTTTCAAAAATCCTTCCTGTGTGTTTGTCCTGTCAATCACTTGTTCAATGGTTGGAACACAGACAAGTCTGAGGGGCTCACTGCCCTCTCTCACCAACCATGGCTACCAGAGTGACCAACAAAGGGGCCTGGGAGACGGTTCCCTCAGGCCATACTTCCCTGCTCCCTACCCTTCACCGCCCTGCCCAGCTCCAGGATGTCTCCACCTGTAGCCTCGCCTTCCTCCTCCCGCAACCGCGCCGCCCTCCTCCCGCAACCCCGCCTCCCTCCACTTCCAACCCCACCTCCCTCCACCTCCAGCCCCGCCTCCCTCCAGCCCCGCCTCCCTCCAGCCCCGCCTCCCTCCAGCCCCGCCTCCCTCCAGCCCCGCCTCCCTCCTCCTCTATCTCCACCTCCCTCCACTTCTAACCCCGCCTCCCTCCAATCTTGCTTCCCTGTACCTCCAAACCCGCCTCCCTCCAACCCCGCCTCATTCAGCCACGCCTCCCTCCTCCTCCAGCCCCGCCTCCCTCTACCTCTAACCCCGCCTCCCTCCAATCTTGCTTCCCTCTACCTCCAACCCTGCCTCCCTCCAAACCTGCCTCCCTCCTCCTCCAGCCCTGCCTTTCTCCTCCTCCCGCCCGCCTCCCTTCTCGTCAACTCATTAACTCATGATGGATCCTAAGCCTAAATGGAAACGTAAAGTGTAAAACCTTTAGAATCAAACACAAAAAAATATTTCGTGAACTTAGATTAGGCCAAGAGTTATCAGATATGACTCCAAAAGCAAGACCCACAAAAGAAAAATTAATAAATTGGATTTTATCAACATTTTACCTTTTATGCTTCAAAAGACACTGTTAAGAACATAAAAATAAGCCAGAGAATGAAAGAAAATATTTGCAAGTCATATATTCTAGATATATCTAGAATATAAAAAGAATATAAAATATCTAGACTATAGAAAGAATACTCAAAGCTCTACAATAAGAAAACAGCCCCAATTTTTTTTTTTTAAAAAAAAGGGCAAAGGATTTGAACAGATATTTCACCAAAGACAAGATATCAAATGGCAAATAAGCACATAAAAAGACTGTAAACAGTAAGAAAATCAAAACTAAAACCACAGTGATATATAACTGCACATCTGTTAGCATGGGGGAAAAAAGGCTGACAACACTGCATGCTAGAGAGAATATAGCAAAACAGGAGCTTGGCTGGGTGTAGTGACTCACACCTGAAATCCCAGCACTTTAGGAGGTCGAGGAGGGCGGATCACCTGAGGTCAGGAGTTAGAGACCAGCCTGGCCAACATGGTGGAACCCCATCTCTACTAAAAATACAAAAATTAGCCTGGCATGGTGGTCAGCGCCTGCAATCCCAGCTACTCGGGAGGCTGAGGCAGGAGAATCACTTGAACCCAGGAGGCAGAGGTTGAAGTGAGCTGAGATTGTGCCACTGCACTCCATCCAGCCTGGGCAACAGAATGAGACTCCACCGAAAAAAAAAAAAAGAAAGGAAGAAAAATAAAAATAGGATCTCTCATTCATAGCTGAAGGGAAAGCAAAATGGTGCAGCCACTCTGGCAAACAGTTTCACACTTTATTACATTTTCCATGCTCTTAGATGAAGCCACACAGGTCAGTGAATGGCCAGAGCAGGTGAGGTTTGAGGCGGCAGCTTCGCAGTTTTCAGCATGTGACTTCCATCCCTAGGTTCACATATCTCTATTTCCCAGCCAATAGGAAGAAGGGAAAACAGAAAGTGAAGTGAAAACAGCTTCCTTATGAAAATGAAAAGGAAAAAGAAAAAGTCAAAAACGTCAATAATTGAAGACGATATGATCATGTACATGAAAAACACAAGAGGATCAATAAACTATTGAAAATAGCAAAAGAACTTAGCAAGGTTTATGGAAATAAAAGCAATATACAAAATTAATAGCATTTCTCCACACTTTATTTTTTTTTAACTGAGAAAGTAGAATAAAAAATAAACTACACATTTAAAATGCCAACCACGGCCAGGTGTGGTGGCTCACACCTGTAATCCTAGCACTTTGGGAGGCCAAGGCAATAGGGTTGCTTGAGCCTAAGAGTTTGAGACCACCCTGGGCAACATAGCGAGACCCCCATCTCTATTTTTTTACAAAAAGAAAAAAGAAAAAAAATTTAAAAATTGAAAGACTAAAATACCAACCAAAACTATAGAAATACCAATGAAAACTACAGAGAACCTCAGAATCCACCTAAAAATACACAAGGTAGTTACTGATGTATTCGACCACATCAAAGTTGAAAACATCTTTTCAAAACCAAAGTTAAAAATCAAATGGTCTCCTGGGAGATGGGTATTTTTAATGCTTACAGCAAACAGTATCTAGGTTCTGGATGTATACAGTATCTAAAATGCACAGATAATTCTTACAAATCAAAAAAGAGAAGAAATATATTAGAAAAGTGAACAAAAGATTAAAAATGGACAATTGAGAGAAGAAGCAACCTGAATAGCTAACAAGTATACGAAGAGGACCCTGATTCATTAGTAATAACAAAAGCACACATTTAAATAATGACAACATACTACTTGGTGTAAAGTATGGAGAAGACGTGAGTAGACAGGGTCCCTGTGCTCTGCTGGTGTGAGTGTGGAGTGGCATGCCGCTCTGCACCACAGTGGAGCTGTGCTTGGTGAGTTTACAGATGCATCTGCCCCGCAACCAGCCATCCCGCTCCTGATTATAGATCACACAGAAGCCCTTGCACACACCCATGACAGCATACATTGCAGCCCTCAGCGGTGACAAGGAACTGAAGACCACTTAGGCTGCCAGTACAGCCAAGAAGAAGGGAGAATGGAGAGGCCATCAGTATGTCCTGAGATTGCTATGTGGCCCTGGAAACACCAAGTCTGGGGATGATGGGGCGGTGGATAAATCGGGGGAGGGTGATGGCTGGAGCTTATTCTCCCACACTCCCTTCAGATCACACTGATTTGGGAGCACCATGGAATAAGAACAATGTCAAATGATGTGTGAGGAAAGAGAGTCACATAAGGATAATATTTGCAGTCTTATGGCCACAGCAGTTGAAACGTTAGAGACACTTAACCTGGAAAACAGATTTTAAAGGACAGACATTACCATAAAGAAAGATAAAGTCACTTTATTACTTCTGTCTCTACCCACAGTAACAGTGAGGTATGGAGATGTATATTTCAGCTCAGTAACAGAATGTATTGTCTAGAATCAGCAACATCAAATGGACAAAGGAAAATCTAGCAGCTCTCAGCAGGTTGCCAGAAACAGTCCATACCATGAGGCCTGGGCAGACTCCTGAGACATAAAGAGATTGCTGTCATGTCCACGGCAGCAGCAGCAGCAGCATCTCTTGCATTGGTGAATGTCTGCTTGGACTCAAAATGGTGCTAGTTGCTTTACACATAATAATCTCAGTCTACAAGTTACTACTCCTGCAAAACCCATTTTGCAGATGAGTAAACTGAGAGTTAGAAAACGCACTTTCAGAACTGAGATTTGAAGTCACTATTTTGACTGCAGTCTACCTTCTTCCTGTTTAGAAAACTTATCTAGATAGGCTTAGCTTCAGCATCTCAAAGGCATAGAGAAAACAGCCCTCCAGGATCTCACGCAAGAAACATGGGTTAAGGGGCATAGTCCCAAGAGTACCAGCCAGGATCTATATGACCCTGGCTGGATGGTGACAGACTTGAACATCAGCAGAGACAGGAGTGGCATAATCCTCACGCCTCCCCACTCCCGGAACTGGCATGGCGGGCATGAGCTGAATGGAGGGCCAAGGAGTGGTCAGTTCTCTGGAAATCACAGATCAACCCTCCTTCAGTCTTGGCTGGAAGGAAACAGGGAGGCACACGGGGCCTGCAGACCTACTGTTCACCCAGGTGGACAACATGATGAGCTCCAAATCACCCCAGGACTTGGGGAAGGGCCTGGACCACCCCCAAATGCCAGAGAACACACAGAAAATGACTAGGAAGGGCTGGGGAGGAGCCAAAGGGGGAGGATGGGTTTCATTCCCCTAAAGCAGTGCTTCCAGAGTAATTGATTCCAAGGTAATTCCTTATTTCATAATAATGAATGAATGAACAGGACAAAGGAGGGGTGGTGTTTAGGAGTCAGGAGAGGAGGCCATGGAGCCACCTGTATTAGGAAATGTTACCATCCCTCACCACAGGCAAAGAGGTAAATAAATGCTCAGAACAGACACCTAAAGGGCCCATGAACAAATGGCTGCAAGAAACTATTGAAATGTAGTTGCTTAGTATGATTTTCAGATTATACACAGTAATAAGCATTAGGGTCTGAATTATGTTCTCCCAATGGATGTTGTAGTCCTAACCCTAGTACCTGTAGATGTGGCTTTATTTGGAAATGGGTCTTTGCAGATGATCAAGTTCAAATAAGGACCTTAGGGTGGTCCTTAGCCCACCCAAAGGGGCCCGAATTCAATATGACCATGTCCTTATAAAAAGGAGAAATTTGGAAACAGAGATAGAGGCAAGAAAAATGCCATGTGAAGGTCAGAGTTATGCCACCACAAGCCAAGGAATGCCAAAGATTGCCAGCAAACCACAGAAGCTAGGGCAGAGGCCCAGAACCAATTCTCCCTCACAGTCTCAGAAGATATCAACAACACTGCCGTGTTGATTTCAGACTTTATTGGCCAGAATCCTGAGAGAATACATTTCTGTCGCTTTGTTAAGGCAGTGCCAGCAAACTAACACAAGTATGTGTTGAAATTCTGAAATGCAATATATGATATAACCTAAATTTAGAGGTTAATTAATAAATGTGGTGCCCACACCAGTGTCTCATGTTCGTATACTCTCTTCCCTTCATGGGACACTAGTGACATCTCCTGGTGCGTGTCATCCCACTGAAAATGGTTTGAAAAACATCCACGGCTCTTCTCATAGTAAACTCAGAAATGTGTTCATACAATACCCATAGAAGGCCTCCTTGTATTCTAGTGTACAGACTTGAAGTTTGAAACCAGAAAAACCTGAGTTGAATTTTGCCTTTGCCACACACTGTTTAGATAACTCTGGGCTGGGTCATACCCTATGTCTGTCTGTTCATCTGTAAAACGGGGCTAATAAAAACCACTCAACAGAACTCTTCTAAGAAACAATTAAATGATCTAAAGTACGTAAAGACTCTACACAGTAATGGAGACATTTGGAAAAGCTGCCACTCTTATGTGGCTTTCAGATTCTCTTGCTTTTTCTCAAATGTTTCTAGTTAGAACAGAGTTCAGCAAACCCTTTTGTAAAGGATCAGAGCTTTGTGGACAATACAGTCTCTACAGAAAATAATTCTGCCACTGAGGTACAAAAGCAACCACAGATAAGATGTAAGTGAATGGGCATAACTGTGCCCCAGAAAACTTTGTTTAACAAAATAGTTGGCCGGGCGCGGTGGCTCACACCTGTAATCCCAGCACTTTGGGAGGCCGAGGCGGGCGGATCACAAGGTCAGGAGATCGAGACCACGGTGAAACCCCGTCTCTACTAAAAATACAAAAAATTAGCCGGGCGCGGTTGTGGGCGCCTGTAGTCCCAGCTACTCGGGAGGCTGAGGCAGGAGAATGGCGTGAACCCGGGAGGCGGAGCTTGCAGTGAGCCGAGATCGCGCCACTGCACTCCAGCCTGGGCGACAGAGCGAGACTCCGTCTCAAAAAAAAAAAAAAAAAAATAGTCAGTGAACTGGATTGGGCCTGTTGCTGATCCCTGAGTTAGAAGACATATTAAACATGTTTGGCTATAAGGACTTTAAATTCAACTAGAAATATAGATTATGCATGTTTTACTGAGACTTAGCAAGACCTGCGTTGATACTCTTGTGTGCTCATTTTCAAGTACTTTCAGTGTGGAACAGGAAGCTGAGTAGATTTAAAACACCAGTTGCAGAAATCAAAGAAATATTCACAATACAGCAAAGAATGCATCTTGATTTGAAGAGTAAAATAGGCTTACATGAGAAGTGAACAATTTAAAACATTCAAGTTCCCATTAACACAAATAATATTAGACCAGAAAATTCCCACCTTTCCATCTATCTATCCTTGTAAGTAAGCTTCAAATGGCTTCTGATCAGAGGATGTTGTGTTCAGCAAACTGAACGAGGCTTGCAAGTGAAAAGTGTTTAAAGGAATCACAGCATGAACTCGTTTTGTGCCAAAGTAAGCAACAATTTAGATGGTGTTTGCTTTCTAACAGTCAATTTTTCTGTCCAGTTTCCTTTCTGTATTAGGTGCATTGATGTTTAGAACTCTTTGTTACTTGGAGTTTCTGACAATCAAAGTGTTGACTATTTTCACTTGTTTAAATATTTCATATATTTCTAATAAAGTAAAAAAGACTAATAAAGAAACACATTAGGAGGAAAGATTGTTGGGAATATTTTTGGAAATTTGTACCCTGACAAATATAATGAGAATTATGTGATGGAATTGGAGGGTAAAAAGGAGAAGAAATGATGGATGTAGCTTCTATAGTCAACTGAAATGCAATCTTTTTCCTCTAAGAACCACAGTGTGCAAAGGCAATGGGCTTTGAACTGCGCTACTTCTTAGTGTGTGGCTTGGTCCTCAGTTTCCTCACCAATAGGTTGAAGAGAAAAAGATGACCTACCTCAAAAATACTCCAACTGCGTTCATCCTAATTCCCTCTTATCTAGGTAATAGTGAAAGCTGTTCAAGTTTCTATTGGCCTCTCGACTCTCCTGGCCCATTCTCACAGGCCTCCTCACTAGACTATAAGTCCATGTGTTCGTTAGCTTGGGCTACCATAACAAAATACCACAGACTGGCCAGCTTGAGCAACAGAAATTTATTTTTCGTACAGTTCTGGAGGCTGGAAGTCCAAGATTTGGGGGCCAGTGCAGTCAGGTTCTAGTGAGAACTCTCTTTCTAAATGGCTGCCTTCATCCTGCTCCTCACATGGCATTTCCTCCATGCTAATGTGGAGGAAGAGAGATGAAAAGCTCTCTGGCATTGCTTTTTATAATGATATGAATCTTATCAGATCAGGGCCCCACCCTTAGGACCTCATTTAACCTGGATTACTTCCTTGGAAACCCCATATCCAAATACAGTTGATCCTTGAGCACAATGGGTTTGAACTGTGTGAGTCCACTTACACATGGGTTTTCTTTCATCTCTTCTGTCCCTAAGACAGCAAGGTCAACCCCTCCTCTTCCTCTTCTCCCTCCTCCTCAGCCTACTCAGTATGAGAATGACAGGGATGATGACTTTATAATGACCCAGTTCCATTTAATGAGTACTAAATATATTTTCTCTTCCTTATGCTTTTCATATAAGATTTTCTTTCCTCTAGCTAACTGTATTATAAGAATACAGTATGTAATGCATTTAACCATACAAAAAGTGTCTTACTCAACCATGTTATCAGTAAGGCTTCTGGTCAACAGTAAGCTTTTAGTAGTTATGTTTTTTGGGAGAGTTAAAAGTTATATGCAAATTTTCAACTGTGTAGTGGTTAGTACGCCTGACCCCCATGTTGTTTGAAGGTTAACTGTGCAGCCATGCTGGGGGTTAGGGCTTCAAGATATGAATTGGGGGTGTGCAGGGAGGGACACAAACATTCAGTTCCCAAGAGTCTATGAGGGTATAAATAGTGTCTTGTCTTCTTTTGTTCACCATTTTGTCCCTAGGGCCTAGTAGAAAATACAGCACTAGATAATTAATGAGCACATTGACTAAATAAATGAAATAGGCAATATTTTTTTAGATGACCTGTAGATTACATAATTTTGACACTTATCTGATCTGTTAAAACTGACATGGGAAAAAAACTAAGAAATATCTTCTATGTTCAAAACTACTCTGAATTTAAAGCATAGTCTTACTGGCAGACTTGCAACTTCCTGTAATACCTCCATGTCCTGTTATGAGCTAAGACATTGTACAGTCTTCAGTGGGAGAAGGGATTTTTCTCTTATAAAAGGCTTAGTCAGATACATCCTTTTGAGCTATCCTTAAGATACACATAGTTTGCTCCAACCATGCCAGTAAACATTATTCTACGAATAAAGTTTCCCAAATTTATTTTCCCAAATTTTTTCATGAGGCAGAGAAATCTCGCACTTACCTATATTATTACAATTGCTACTGCAATGTCTACTGATTACTAGAAGGCTGGGGGGTGGGCAGGAATTGCTCCAATGGCAGTAACCTTAAGGTAAAAAATATCTAAAAATTTGAACCACATTCATGAGCAACAAACTGTGTAACTTGGTGTAAGACACTTCACCTCTCCACTTAGCTCCAGTATTTTATAAATGCGTTATTTTGTTTATAATATTTATGTTGATGCATCAAATCATTGCATTTATTATTCTGAGAAAGCTCCAAATAGTGACACAATGACATTGCAAAAAGCAAGGCCATCAAGATAATGAGAACGTACTAAAAATCATGCCCTAGGATGAGTGATGATTGAATTGCAGTAATGAAACTCTATCTCCTAACTCTGTTCAATCTATCCAATGAAATCAGAGGTCAGCTGTACCAGAGGAAACACTGAGAAATCAAGACAAGATCAGTATGGTCATCTGACCTTGTTCTCTGCTTGAGGGATAAGCTCATCTGGGAGCCCAAAGAACAAAGCAAGAGGTATCAAGGGAGTTGAAGAAGTTTATTTTTCCCCAAACCAAGTAATTACTGTACCCTGAAGTGTTGAAATTTTATAATAGGCTATATTTGCAGTATTTCCCTCCAGAATAATAAGAGCCAGAACTCCAGAAAGAGAGAAATCTGAACTGATTCCCAGCCTATTTCAATATATTCAAAGTTTGAATTATCTTCAGTAAATGAGAACTATTCTAGGTACAATATTCTTTTGTGGTCAGTCAGATACTGATGCAATTTCTATCATAACATGTGGAGAGAAATTTTCCTGGAAGGCTTTTGATCATATCTCCAGATGGATTTATATCCAGGAGGCCATGACCTAAAAACAAGAACTGCATGTACTCATTACAACAGTGAATCTGCTCACTAGAAACAATCGAGGCTGTCAAATGCCTTGAATAAAATGACATTACATACCTTTTTTTAGCCCATACAACGTACCAAGCAACTGCTAGCTGCATCCACCATGTTATCTAATTCAATATTGATGATAGCCCCATGAGGCAAAGTCATAATTTTCATTTGACAAAGGAAAAAGCACAGATCAGAGGACATCCCATTGGCTAGATGTCACTTCCAATATTTACCCCACTGCACATGTGTGCCTTTGGCCTGCAAGAGACTTTGATGAGATCAACTCAGTCACATTATTTCTGCCATCTATGGAAGTTCTGCTATTCCACATTCCCAACAGTATATAAGGCATTGAAAGACGACTCTGTAACGTAAATAATAGAAGGTGGATTTTAGAGGGAAGTCAAAACTTGAAGAATGATCAACACAATGATGGTTTTCCTCCTAAATATTTTCCCTTTTGTGCCTCCCACACTGCACTTGATGACAGATTCAGCAGGAAACTATAGTAATAGGTGCAGTTCATTAAAATTTCAAAAGAAGATCATCTTTCTCACCAGAGGACCAAGTCAAAAAGTTCCTAAATTCATGCAATCTGGGGAGTATGGGGGAGAGTCCTTATTTCTCTCTCTCTCTTTTCCTCTCTCCCTCTTTCTTTCTGCTGTGCCTCAAGACCAGCAAATTGTGGACTTGCATTCTCAGTGACAGCAACATCAAAATCATGTAAAGCTCTGATAGAAAAGCTCATTTCTCTGGATAGAGGACAGAGAAAAGAGGACCCCTGGTACGTAAAGAGTTGTGGGGTATCTCCATTTTTTATCTCTTCAATCTCTCCATTCAAGTGTGAGCCTAGTTGGGCAGAACTGAAAACAAAGTGGAAACTAAAACTAAAAGAAACCCATCTTTCTGGGGTTCCTTCAGAGGAATGGGACAAGGGGCTTCCTGGTAACCAGACAGCGTAAGGGAAACACCCAAGAAGAGAGAGCTGGAAAACAGGAATCCTAATTCTGTGTATGAACCAACACAAACACCAGGTTCATTCTCACATGTGGAAAACATATCCAAAGAAGCAGAGCAAAGGCTTTGGGAGCTGAACTGTGGTATAAACCACCACCCAAGTTCCAGACCAACCACTGAGTGGTGCATAAGACTTACAGTTCCAAACAACACAGAAGAGACTGAAATATGAACTGCCATTGGAACCACCACTTACAGAAGCTGAGACAGAAGTGGCAGTCTGGACCTTATTAAGTTGATTTCCTGCTCAAACCAGAAACATCTACATTCTGCAGAGGAATCTAACAGGACAAAAGTCCAATAGCAATTCAACTTGTTAAGGGTGCAATCCAAAATCACTTGATTTACCAAATCTATGAAAATCTGGCCAACTCCCAAAGGAAAGAAAAATCACTAGCTCTAACTCCTAGATGACCCAGATATTGGAATTATCAAGCACTGTATTCACACCATGAGATTAAAGGTAAACACTCTTGAGACAATCAGATAAATACAAACTTGCAGTGGAGAATGTAAACTACATAAAAAGAACCAAGTGAAAATTTTAGAAATGAAAAACACAGTATCTAAAATAAAATCTTCACTGAATGGATTCAATTGCAGAATGAAGACAGCAGAGAAAAGAGCCAATAAAAGAATCTAGAACAGTAAAAATGAATCCATGTTAAGAACATAGAGAAATAAGATTAAAAAAAAAAAAAAACCATGTCTTTGAATGCCCACAAAAAAATATCAAGACTTACAGCATTCATCTCATTAGAGTCTCTGAAGGAGAGAACAAAGATTAGGGCAGAAAAGTTTGTGAAAAAAATGATGACTGAAACCTTCACAAACTTGATGAAAGATATAAATGTACAGATTCAATATGTTCAGAAAGCTCCAAGGAAGATAAACTCCAAGAAAACCATGCCTAGCCTAGACATAAGATCAAACTGACAGAAATCAAAGATAAAGAGCATTTCTTGAAAGTAATCAGAGGAAAGAATAGGCACATTACATGTAGGGTGACAGCGATTCAGATGACTACAGATTTCTCATCAGAAACCATAGGGGCTGGAAGGCAGTGGAACAACATCTGGAAAGTACTGAAAGGAAAAGAAATGCTAATTCAGAATTCCTCATCCAGTAAAAAATATCCTTCAGGAAGGAAAGGGAAATATATATTCTCTGATATGGAAGAGCTAAGAGAATTTGTTACCAGAGATCTGTTCAAAAGAAATGCTAAAGAAAGCTCTTCATACTGAATGGAAATGATACTGGAGGGAAACTTATAATTTCAGGATTCAAGGAAAAAAACACAAATCAAAATATCTGTGTAAACATAACAGCCTATAACTTCTGAGACTCTTTAAAATGTACATAATCATTAACAGAAAGAATTATAACATTTTATGTGACAACTATAACATTAAGTGGAGAGGATAAAGGGACCTATATGGTTGTGAGACTTCTGAATTTTACTTTAAACGGTAAGTATTAACTCTAAGTAGACAGTGAGAAGTTAGGTATGTGTTATATCTTTGAAGTAATCACTCGTTTAAAAAAGGAAAAAGAGATAGCCCAAGAGCCAATAGATAAATCTAAATAGCATACTAAAAATATTCAAATAGCCTAAAAGAAGTCATGAAAGGAGAAATCAAGGAAAAGCAACAAAAACAAAAAACAGAGGAAACACACAGAAAAATAAAATGATAAATCTAAATCTCAACAATTTCTTAACTGTAAATTATAGAAACATACCAATTATAGGACAGAGATTATAAGATTCAATTCTATGCTGTCTGCAAGAAACCCTTTTTACGTAACTGTGAGCTGATAGATATATTAATTAGTTTGATTTCACAATGTATATGTAAATCAAAACATGTTTTACATCTTAAATATATACAATTTTTCTTTATCAATTATATCTCAATAAAGCTGGTGGAACTCATTTTAAGTGTAATGATATAAATGACACTATTTATAAGAAAAATGGAATCCATACCCCCAGATAAATCATGAGAAAAACATTACACAAATTCAAATTGGTGGACATTCTACAAAATACCTGACCAGTATACCTCAAACCATCAATATCTGAAAAACAAAACAAAAAAAGACTGAAAAGCTGTCTCAGACCAGAGTTCCTCTGGGCATCATACCCTCCTTACAGGTAGAGATGGGGCAGATAGGCAAAAGGCCAGTGGGAGGGTAGACAAGGTAGCCTCACGAGAAAGTGCTCCTGGGTCCCCTCTGTGGGCTTTCTCTTGCATCCTATGGACCAGAACTGAGTCCCCTGTCATCCTACTAGCAAGGAGAGCTGAAGAGCCTCCAACCTCTGAAGCAAAAGGCTAAGCAGGAGGGGCTGTGAACAGCAGTGCATGTCAGGGTAAGTTGCGGGGTTAATACTTTTTTGTATTTGTATTTATGCTTTTGTCATCGTGAGAATTATTCCATTCATGTTAATTGGAGGTAGGTGGGAGTTCTGGTCTCTAGCCGCCCACCCCTACCCCGCTACAGGTATGTACAGACTGACCAAGAACCCCGTTGTGGTTGTTCAAATACGAATGTGTTTGTGCAGTCTTTCACTTGAGGAAGATGTGTTTTGGCTTCTTAATGGTGCTATGATACCATCAAGTAGGCTGAATTACCATTCCTCATTTCCCATAAGAAGCTAACATTCTCAACTAGAACATGCACAGAGAAAGCAAGGAGAACAACTTTAGAAGGCATGCGCCACTCTGCATGCCTGTAACCTTATTGAGACATTCCCCATCACAACAGACAGCCTCCGCTGTAGCCCCCCGTATGCCATCTCCAAGGGCCAGGCAGAGGTCATCAGAGTGTGGCAGATGTCACCACAGTGGAATCAACCCTGGGCCTGAGCAGGGAATGGGCAGCACCCAAGCCAAAGCTCCCCCTTTCTCCAGGTCACCGGGAGGCCTGGAACTCTCCCATTGCCATCACCCATGCGTAGAGCCTGCTTCCCTCCCTGGAAGGACGAGGCTGTCCACGGCAGAACTGGCTGCAAGGAGGGACACATGCTTTTCAGCCCAGATAGATACATTCCAAAGTGAGCTCCAGACCCAACAACCCTGGGATTTGAGGAGAATTCCTCAGCTTGCTTATCAGCAAGACCAGGATGCAGAATCTGCCTGGGCAGTGGCAGCATCATGAGATGCTAGGAATAATAGATAGCAGCAAATACTCCTCTCTCTGTAAAATACTAGGTTAATGTTGTAATTTGGCATAAGTATACAGGGAAAATTGTGTGATTGTATTTTTATATTTATTAATCCTTCATTTTTAAAAAAAAATGATACTTCTACAGATTATTGTATCCTCTTATCCATCATCTCCAGATGTTTTTGTTTAGTTTCTAATGGTTATTCTGAAATTGTTACTATGATTGACCTCTTTCTGTTGATTTCCAGAGGATCCTTATTATTAAAAAAAAAAAAAAAAAAAAAAAAACAGAAAATCTAGGAAAGTTGCATGTGTCCAAAACTAAGATACTCTGTTATTTCCAAATTTTTATTTGTAAATGTGTTTTTTCCCTCCCTGAGCTTTTCTCAAGGGACTACATTGTTCCAGATCTTTCCAGCATTTGGAATAAAGTTGAGTTGCACACTTAACATTCTTCTTTAATTATGAAGTTGAAATAAACATTAGTAGATGCCAGACTCAATTGTTGATGGGGACAAAAGTGCATTGGCCAATGGAGAAAGGAGTGTGAGTCTTTCTGTGATCACTCACCATATGAAATAAAAATGATGGATACTCCACATTATCATCCTTTGAAAAAAGGATAAGGGAAAGAGTTTCCACTTTGGCAATTTCTTTGTTTACAGAAAAGGAAAGGTGGGAGAGGCCTGTGTTCCCAAAAGCATACTCAGTGTTTTGCAACTTCTTTGAAAAGCTGCTAGGGAACCAAGGCCTTTGCTCTCAATTGAGGGTTTCCAAGGATCGGGGTCCTGGTGCTGCAAAAAGGGTCAGAGCTGAGGTGGTTGTTTTGTTTTCTTTTGTTTTGTTTTGTTTTTTGCCAAGCTTGGGGCTGGCTCTGGGCTTATGGTGGGCTTGCGCTGAAGCACTGCCTGGCAGAAGTACATGCACGGCCCAGAGAAAACTCAGATTCGTCCATGCGGCCATCAGACTGATTATTTCCATTCATCTCTGGTTACTACACTCTGGGGCATCCCCATGCTCCACAGGTAGCATTCCAGGCCCTCCCAATTCTCCATTTTCACCCCATCTCAGCCACTCCCCTGCAGCCCAGACTCCTTCATTTGACTTTAGCACCCATGGTTCCCCTGCTGAAATGGCTGCCCCTTCCTTTCCACTGAGAGGACACTGACCTTCCATAGGGCACCCTCCCCTAGGCTCAGGGAAGCCCTGCACTCCGACTAACACAGCAGCTGCCACATTGCTTGATAATTGTTAGGGACAGAACTGTGTGCTCCCCCAAATTCACAGGCAGAAGCCCTAACCCCCAGTGTTACTGTATCTGCAGATAGAATGTTTAAAGAGGTAATTATGGTTAAATGAGATCATAAGGATAGGGCCTAATCCAGTAGGACTGATGGCCTTATAAGAAGAGAGAAAGACACAGGAATGTGTGCACAGGAAAAAGACTACATGAGGACACAGGGAGAAAGTGGCACCTACAAACCAAGGATAGAGGCCTCAGGAGGAGCCAGTCCTGCTGATGAACTTCCAGCCTCAAGGATGTGAGAATCTGTTGTTTGGGCTTCCCAGTCTACGGTACTTTATCAAGCAGCCCCAGCCAACTAATGCAGTAACTGCTTGCCCCTCTCCTCCACAGTGGCCTCCCCTGACAACCTGAAGAGACCATCATTTCAAGTCACTTTCCTAGCATTGGATCCTCGGTAAGTGCATCACCAATAGTAGCTGTGTTGACAAAGTTGCAGCTGCAGCAGCTGTACTTGTTATCTTTCTTGTTATTGCCTTCAAGCAGAAAAATAAAATCTTTATCTCTGTTAAGAAGTGTGCTTCTTGAGACTCGCTTCCCACGCTCCAAGCAATTACCTGGAAGTCTCCACTCAGTGTAGCAGGAGAAAGAAAGTGGCTTCAGAGGCACAGATGGGTCACAAAGGAGCAGGGTTGCTATGAAAGCTAAAAAGCTATAATGATGTGTGCATCAGCCCTCTGATGCCTGCCATGGGCCAGGGATCACACAGGGCAGTGGACGAAGACGAACAGGTGAACTGGCCTCTCTCAGAGCAATCGCTGTGGAGAGATAGGAAATCCCTGTTTTGTTTTGTTTCATTTTGTTTGTTTTCTGAGACAGAGTTTCGCTCTTGTTGTCCAGGCTGGAGTGCAAAGGTGCAATCTCAGCCCACTGCAACCTCTGCCTCCCAGGTTTAAGTGATTCTCCTGCCTCAGCCTTCCAAGTAGCTGGGATTACAGGCATGCACCATCATCCCTGGCTAATTTTTAGTAGACATGGGGTTTCACCATGTTGGTCCGACTGGTCTCAAACTCCTGACCTCAAGTGATCCACCTGCCTTGGCCTCCAAAGTGCAGGAATTGCAGGCATGAGTCACTGTGCCTGGCCAGGAAATTCCTGTTCATCTATCTTCCTTTCCAGAAATTCTGGACATGCCCACAAACAGAGATCTGTCTAAGATTCTTCTTGGTACTCACAAACTTTAGTTAAACTGATCACATTTTTGCATGTGATTTTTAAAAATGTTTCCTTTCCCCTTTCTTCCTGCACAATTAAATATTTTATTTATTTATTTATTTATTTATTTATTTATTATTTTTTGAGACTGAGTCTCACTCTATTGCCCAGGCTGGAGTGCAGTGGAGCAATTTCGGCTCGCTGCAATCTCTACCTCTCAGGTTTAAGCAATTCTCCTGCCTCAGCCTCTCAAGTAGCTGAAAGTACAGGCGCCTGCCACCACACCTGGCTAATTTTTGTGTTTTTAGTAGAGACAAGGTTTCACCATGTTGGCCAGGATGGTCTCAAACTCCTGACCTCGAATGATCCGCCCACCTCAGCCTCCCGAAGTGCTGGGATTACAGGTGTGAGCCACCTTGTCCAGGCCACAATTAAATATTTTAAATCAAGTGTCTTTATACCCCTGTTCTCCTCTGAAGATATTTATAATGGAATATTCTGGAGAAGCAGAGACATGGAAGAAACATCAATTCCCCCACGCGTTTTCAAAAGCAGAGAAATTAGATGTCCAACCAAGAATTCTATATATCCTAGCAGACATTTCTATCTCTCCCCTAATTTTAGGGTTCAGAACTAACTCAAGAAAATGTTTCTTGTTGTGACTGAATGAAAAAAGTAAGCATTTCAAACGTGTATTTAATTTCAAACTTTATTTAATTTCCAAGACCACACGAACCTTTTGAAGCTTCACCCAGACCTAACAACTTCGCTGAGACACTGGGTGAACATTAGGCGGGACACAAAAAGTCATCATATGCAGTCCTTTTGACTTTTTTAAAACTTTCTGGGCATGGTGGCTCATGCCTGTAATCCCAGCACTTTGGGAGGCTGAGGCGGGAGGATCACGAGGTCAGGAGTTTGAGACCAGCCTGGCCAACATAGTGAAACCCCATCTCTACTAAAAATACAAAAAATTAGCTGGGCGTGGTGGCACACACCTGTAATCCCAGCTACTTGGGAGGCTGAGGCAGGAGAATCGCTTGAAGATGGTAGGCAGAAGTTGCAATGAGCTGAGATCACGACACTGCACTCCAGCCCGGGCGACAGTGCGAGACCCTGTCTCAAAATAAAAAATTTTTTTCAAATAAATATGCATAAAGTGGTTATCAGAGGCAGGAGCTCCTTGAGTGAGGCACAGTGATAGTTCCTAATATAGATGGCTCCATGGCCTCCTCTCCTTGCTCCTAAACACCCCCCTTCCTTTGTCTTATTGGGGCCACATGACTTAGCCCTGCCCATTCCTCTCACCTAGAGATGGGCTTCATGACAAGGCCATTTCCCCAGACTCCACCTGCCCCACTGTGGCTAAAAAAAAACCTTGGAGCCAGCTGGCTCTATCGCTCATCCTTTCTTTCCCCTCCTTCCCTTCTACCACCCTCTTCTCTCTTTTTCCTTCTCTCTCTCTCAAGGCATTTTATGTCCAATCACTAAAGTGAAATACAGGCCAGGCATGGTGGCTCATGCCTGTAATCCCAGCACTTTGGAAGGCTGAGGTAGGTGGATCACCTGAGGTCAGGAGTTCGAGACCAGCCTGGCCAACATGGTGAAACCCCATCTCTACTAAAAATACGAAAAGTAATTGGGGGTGGTGGCAGGCACCTATAATCCCAGCTACTCAGGAGGCTGAGTCAGGAGGATCACTTAAACCGGGGAAGTGGAGGCTGCAGTGAGCCGAGATTGTACCACTGCACTCCAGCCTGGGTGACAAAGTGAGACCCTATCTCAAGAAAATAAATAAATAAAAATTTTAAAAAATGAAATAAAAATAAAGTGAAATACACGTAAGGAAATTGGATATCGCCTGAAATCTCCAAGTTTTTCATGATAATTTTTCCTGGTTTTCTTTCTGAGCACTGCATGAAGTAGGCTACATACTTGCTTCCAAACAGAAAATGTCCCCAAAAGATGCACACTAATCTGATAATAATGGTAACTACTGGGAAAACAAATGGAAATGGGTAGTGGTCAAGTGAAATTTGAGATCTAAGTGGATTGCATGGATGTTTTATGATAAGAATATATTCAAAATAAAATTGGAAGAAAATTATTGGCTCTGAGCTTCCTAGTATCCAAAGCAAGTATATATAGAATCAAATATAAAATCCCTCCGGAGTGACCTGCCTGGTCTCAAAAGGGTTGTGTGACTTCAGGGACTATGAAGCCTAGTTGTGGGTTTCCATCATGGCACCCAGGATGCTCCCTGCTTCTGCCACGTTCCTCCACGTTCCTCCTCTGCCCTACTCTCAATTCTGGTTTGCAGTGGTGGTGATGAGCCGGGTTGATCCAATCATTCCTCTGACCAGGTAAGGATCAGCAAGACACAAAGAGACCTTGGGCTCCTGGGGAAGCCATTCTCATTCTGGAGAAGCTGAGAGGATGCTGGGCCTGCAGGGCTGTAGCTGGCATTGTCGCAGTAACGATCTGTGGCAGCAGGCCTGTGCAAACAGTGTTGAACGAGCGATGGGAATGAGTTCGTGGTCAAACCACACAAAAAGTAGGATGACTTTTGAGGTGGGTGCACCTCTATTTTCTCTTCTTTTCTTTCCTTTTGCATTCTTTCCTCTTTCTTAAAGCCAGTTTAGGTTGGCTTTTCTGCCTGTAGCGCCTGAAAGAGGACAGGGAAGCTTATCTTACTACACCTATAACTCACACCTCCAGAAGTGCAACCCAGTGTGAGCAGATTCTGACCCCTTACCCACGACCTCTTGGACAGCGTGCGCAGAGGATGCTTCCTAGCCCTTGACAAAGCTCTCGCCCTGTGACCTACCATGACCAATTCAGGCAGGTGCTGTCAGAGGCATTTGCTGGGATGTCCCACTGCTTTCTTCCCTCTCTGCTGTGTGCACAGGATGCTCCAGATTGGAGAGAGTCCTTTGCCCCAAGCTTCAGAATGCAGCAGTGTGGAGCAAGACACAAGGAAGAAAGCTGCCCTCATGAGCCACTGACAGGACCTACTAGCTAAGAAATATGCCTCTGGTGAGCAGTGGCATTGGCTGGTTTCTGTTGCATCAACTAATGACAGCTGATGAATACACAACCCAACCAGACACCAGAAGAACATGCCCTTGCCCCTGCCCCTCCCAGGATGGGTCCACTTGACTATCTCCTCGAAGCCACTTAGAAAGCAAGGTGGCCTAAGCTTTACTCAGATGCCTCCTCTGTCTCGGCAGAAGCAACTTTCAAAATTGACTTCACTGGCTGCATTAGCAATCAACACTTTGCAGAAACTGATCATTAAAAGAAAACAGTGAGACATTTTCCCTCACTATTTCCAACTCATTGTTTTTATCACATGACAAAGTTCTGCCATCTTAAAATGTGTACTTACGCAAGAGAATACCACACACTGGTGGCTTTTGAGAAATAGCTCTTTTCTGAAGATGAGAAGAGTCCAAGAAACAACAAAAGCCTGTCACTGAAGCTTTAGAAAAAGAAAAAGTAGAAGAGTCTCTTCACAGCTCCTGGGCTAATGACTTGGAGAGCTGTTAATGTCAACAGAGCCAAGCACCACATGGGACAGAATTTGGTTCATTAGCAAATTATGGCTTGTGAGTACAAAAAAAGAAATAATTTGCCCTGAAATGGAATTCCATACCCCAAGGAGCTCTGGGAAGATTGATGGTTGCTCTGCTCAAAGGGCTCTTCCAACCTCATGGGGCCTCCTGTGGAGTGTCCCACGTCACCCATGGCCCTGGTGTGGCCACACTCATCTTCACGCAAAGCAGAATGTGTGGGGGCACCCCTCACGGGGCAATTGGCCCAACCTTCATCTTCTGCAGATGAGGAAAGAGGGCATGAGGCTGTCGAAGCTCACAATCAAGTCACAGCCAAAGCAGAGGCGAAACCCCAGCATCACCATACGGCCATTCATTGTTCTCCCGTAAGTGTATCGGTAAACATTGTTTCCTCCGGGACTTCTTGTTGGAGCTGTAAGAGGTTGAGTCTTACCTGCAGCCAGCTGAGTGGGCGTGCTGTGGAGGGGAGTAGCTGAAAGATGTGGAAACGCCCCTTCCTCATAACTGCCTGAAGTCCCCAGGACACTCCAAATAGTGATTAAAATTTCTTCCACGTAAATTCAGCTTCTAAACCATCTTCTCGGTGTCTTCTTACACAAAATCCCGGAGCTGCCCTGGGGACGCTTGTGGTCTAGAGAGCTTCCTGGAAGGCAATGGGTTAATGGGCTCCCAGTTTGCCTACCAAGGAGAGGAGGGATGGTGGTGTGAGAGATGGGGTGCTCAACAAGCATCTGTTGCCAGCAGAGCCCACCCTGCAGAGTAATAATTCCAAAGTACAGGGAAGAGGAGCCAGGGACCAGGCTTTGGACCTGCTCTGGTAGGAGCCATGCTCTCTCCCTACCCCTCTCTCCAGGTCTCAGCTGCAAGGGACAGTGACTCAGGCCCTTTTCTCCCTATATATATCCCCGCTCTGTATAACTCAGGGTTCCCGGAACTTGTCTCACTCAATGGTTTGGGATCCCAGTTCTCTAAATCTCCACGATTATTCCCAGAGTTCCCCGACATGCCCTGAATACTTTCACCAGCAAGCCAGGCCACACAGGCCCGGCAGTCCACTTCTTGCCGCAAGCCCACAGCCACTTGTACTGGGTCTGCCACTTCTGCCTTGCCTCACAGCAGCCTCTGCTAGGCGTCTCCAGGTCTCCCGGGTACTGTCCTTCCAAGTGAATGAGACCCCTGTCACCATTGCTCTGAGCCCCAGAAATGCTCCTGGATGGGTGGCCAGTCTCGGAGATGGCTGATGCCTTCTTCCTTGTGTGTGACACTTGCTCATCTGGGCCGGTGCTCCTTGCCACAGAGATTTGAGTGCAATTGTTATTCATGGTCCTGCCTCCACCCCAGGAAACAGCCATACATTTATGCATGAGCCAGGAGATAAACCCAAGAGACAAAAAAAAAAAAAAAAAAAAAAAATTAGCCAGGCACGGTGGCAGGTGCCTGTAATCCCAACTACTCGGGAGGCTGAGGTAGTAGAATCACTTGAACTTCGAGGGTGGAGGTTGCAGTGAGCCAAGATGGCGCCACTGCTCTCCAGCCTGGGCGACAGAGTGAAACTCTGTCTCAAAAACAAACAAACAAAAAACTTACACAGCATGTTACTGTACTAATACTGCAGGAAATTGTAACCAATGGCAAGTACTTATGTATCTAAACATATCTAAACACTGAAAAGATACTGTAAAAATACAGTATCATAATCTTATGGGACCACCACATGCATTGGTTGAGAGAAACATTGTTATGCAGTGCATGACTGTATATAACTACATATCCAGAAATGAATTGGCAAAGGAGCTCCGGGAATGCATTCTCTGGAGTGTCCTGTGATCCTGAGCCAGCCAGGAGAAGGTACATATGGATTGGATCCAAGAGCAATGAGCAGCCAAAATAGGAAGCAGCTGTGTCATGCAAAAGTGGCTCAAAGATCCTGTTAAATTCTTTGTTTTTCACCATTTCACTTGAAAGGTCGCTGTGCAGCCCAATCTGTATGGAAGGCTTACGGATTCAGGGAAAGACTGTAAGTCTAATTTAGGCCACATGGCTCTGAAGTTAGAACTGCTTAGAAGCCACAGAAGAGGCCCCTGACTTAGGATGAAACAGCTGACCTGCAGCAGGAGGGTATCCAGAGGGTGCTCTGATCCCTGAGCATGCAGAACCACACCAGTGCAGTCCTCTTCCTGAGTGACCCCTTCGATCTTGTCACTTCTTGGCTGCCTGCCTCCCACGGCTCCCCTTCCCTGCTGGCTTCAGGCTTCCAGGTTTCAAGAAGACTGTGCACATTCCCAAATCCCCTCCTTCAAAATGAACCCAACTATAAATTCACAAAAATGTGGGAGTAAAAATCTTTTGATATTAAAAGTACTACCTTAGTTCAGAAACAAGAAAGGGCAAACTCTGAGATAAACAAGGGAAAACCCCAACAGCTAGTGTAGCCAGTGCCTCCCAGCCCTTGGGGAGTGGGACAAGCCAGGATTCATGATGCAGTGATGAATGCCCCAGCATAGGTACTGATGCACCCATCCTGGAGACATCCTTCCCAAGACTGAACTCATAGCCTGCTGGTACCCGGTGCAGGGCCCAGATTCTCACCTTTGCCATGGTGCATGAATACCAGAAACACTAGGTAAAAACTGATTTGGAGCCAGTGAGCATCACACCACCCGAATCAAGGAGTCCATGAAACTGCCCCACAGGGAGACCACCAAGGCCAGGCGCACCTGGTAGGGAAGCCCACCAGGAAATGGACTTGCACACAAGTATGAGACAGCACATTAGGAAGGCTAAGGTCCTGGCACCTGGGCAAGACCGCACCTGTGGAAGTAGGTGACAGAACAATGTGAAGGGAGCATGAAATAAGTGTATCCAATGCCGGATTTATTTAAAAAAAAAAAAAAATAGGCCGGGCGCGGTGGCTCAAGCCTGTAATCCCAGCACTTTGGGAGGCCAAGACGGGCGGATCACGAGGTCAGGAGATCGAGACCATCCTGGCTGACACAGGGAAACCCCGTCTCTACTAAAAAAAAGTACAAAAACTAGCCGGGCGAGGTGGCGGGCGCCTGTAGTCCCAGCTACTCGGGAGGCTGAGGCAGGAGAACGGCGTAAACCCGGGAGGCGGAGCTTGCAGTGAGCTGAGATCCGGCCACTGCACTCCAGCCCGGGGAACAGAGCGAGATTCCATCTCAAAATAAAAAAAAAAAAAAAATTTGCTCACCGTCCCAGAAGCCATTATCACTTTCACAAGGATGTTCTTTTCCTTTCTTCTTTATTACTGAAGAAGATCAGGCCAGGGACTGACATAGGCTTACATAATAATTATAGCACTTTGTGGGCAGTATCTTGTTTATCGCAACAATTTTAGACTTAAGACAACTGAGGCTCAGAGAAATTAAGCAACCTGTCCAAAGTAACACAGCTAGAGATGGAGGTGATGGAGCGAGGTGGAGCTGGACCAGATCCAAGGTGGCCACCAAGTCCTGTAATCACTGAGAACTCCCAACTCCTGTCTTGCTATTTTTATCCTACCACATGTATTGTGAAGCAGATCCACAATGTACCGGTTTCCAACTTGCCTGAGTCCAATGACACAGAACACCCATCCATGCACAACAAGTTACATCAAATGGGTTTATCACTTACGGGTAGGCAGTAAGGACAATGGAAGCCTAGGATTCATGGCAAGCCATCCCCCAGAACTCAGGAAAGGCGCCTAGGGCAGATGGAGTCTCTTTTGCTTGTGCCCCACTTGCACTACAGCTGAGGGACTCTGGAAAGCAGCCTATACAGGGTTTTACACCCCAGGGGCTGCATGATGTGCTGGGCTAAAGCACTGAAGGACATCCTGTTCTAGGAAGGGACTGGACAGAAACCGGGCTATTCCAGCCAGTCCCCAGCAACTCAGAATGTTGCACTCTCAGCACAAACTAAAGTTACTTTTGAAATCCACAAGCAAGAAGGTGGGAAGTACTGAGTCAGTCCAAGGTCACCTAAAGAACTGTCCTGCATTTTTGTCCCTTTTTTCTTTCTTCTCCAACCCAAAGGACTACTCTTGGCCTTTTGGAATGTGCTGAGTGTCTGTGCTGACCCCGCAGTTATATCAATTCATTTAATTGTTGAAGTAACACCAATTGACCATGCGTTCCAGATACAGAATCCAGTTCCAAGAGGTTTTCCCAAGGTCACAGAGTGAGAAAATAGAAGATCAAATCTTACCACATCTGAAATCCATGGTGTTTTCAATGAACTGCAGTACCTCTCAAAAGACTATTAATAAACCCACCCATTTATGATTTTGTTTGATCGCAGTATAATACACACAGCACAAAACTAAGTGTTCACCATTTTTAAGTGTTTTAATTCACTGGCATTTAGTACATTCAGAATGTTGCTCAATCATCATCTCTCTCTCTAGTTTCAGAACTATTTCACTCAGACCCATCAATCACTCCCTATTTCCCCCTCCTTCCAGCCTTTGGAAGCCACGAGTCTCCTTTCTATCTCTATGGATTTATGTATTTTGCATGTTTTATATAAGTGAGATTATACAATATGTAATCTTTTCATGTCTGGCTTCATTTACTAACATAATATTTTTGAGGATCATCCACATTGTACCATGTATCAGTACTTTATTCCTTTTTATGGCTAAATGATGTTCCACTATATGGATATAACACATTTTCTGTTCATTCATCAGCTGATGAAACTTTGGGTTGTTTCCACCTTTTGGCGATTATGAATAGCGCTGCTATGGACATTTATGTACACATTTTTATTTGAACATTTGTTTTCAATTATTTAGGGGTATGTATTTATAAGTGAAATTTATGAATCGTTTAGTCATTCTATTTAACTTTTTGAGGAGCCACCAAAATGTTTTCCATAGGGGCTGCACCATTTTACACTCCCACCAGTGGTGTATGAGAGTTCTAATTTCTTCACATCCTTGCCAACACTTGTTATTCTCTATTTTATTTTTCTTTTATTATTTTTTTTAGTAATAGCTATCCTAATGGGTTTGAAGCAGTTTCTAATTGTGATTTTGATTTACATTTCTCTAATGACTAAATGGCACTGAACCACTTTTCATGTAGTTATTGTCCATTTGTATACATTCTTTGGAGAAAAGTCTGTTCAAGTTCATTGCGTGTTTTGTTGTTGAGCTGTAGTAATTCTTTGTATATTTTGAATACTAGTCCCTTATTGGACACATGATGTGCAAATATTGTCTTCCATTTTGTGGCTGCCTTCTTTCTTAATAATGTCTCTTGATGCACAAGAGCTTTTAGTTTAAATGAATTCCAACTTGTCTGTTTTTTTATTTTGTTGCTTGTGCTTTCATGTCATTGCTAAGCATATATTTGTCAATTGATTTTTGACAAAATTGCCAAGACAATCCAATAGGGAAATAATAGTATTTTCAACAAATATTGAATTTCCACATTTAAAAAACAATTTAACCCTTCTTTCTGATCATACACAAAAATTAACTAACACTGGGTCACAGACCCAAATGGAAAATGAACTATAAAACTTCTTGGGCGTGGTGGCTCACGCCTGTAATCCCAGCACTTTGGGAGGCCAAGGCAGGCAGATCATGAGGTCAGGAGTTCAAGACCAGCATGACCAACATGGTGAAATCCCGCCTCTACAAAAAAATACAAAAATTAGCTGAGCATGGTGTAATCCCAGCTACTCAGGAGGCTAAGGCAGGAGAATTGCTTGAACCCAAGAGGTGGAGGTTGCAGTGAGCCAAGATCGTGCCATTACACTCCAGCCTGAGCAACAGAGGGAGACTCTGTTGCAAAAAAAAAAAAAAAAAAAAAAAAAAAAATCTTAAAAGTTTGTGATCTTGGATTTGGCAAAGGTTTCATAGACATGGCACCAAAAGTACAATCCCTAGAGAAAAAAATGAATAAGTTGGACTTTATCAAAGTTAACAAAAATTTGTTCTACAAAATATATCATTATTTCTGATTGGATGAAAGGAGAAACTGCAGAATTGAAGAAAATATTTGCAAATCTTGTCTGATAAAGCACTTGTGTCCAGAATATATGAAGAACTCTTACAGTTTAATAATAATAAGATAAGCAACCCACTGAAAAATTGGCATAAAAGTTAAAATAAAAAGAAAAACTGGCAAAAGTTTTAAATAGACACCAAAGATATATAAATAAATAATGACAAAAATGCTATAATAAATAATGAGATAAAAGATGCCATTAGCTGTTAAGGAAATGCAAATTAAAAACATAACAAGATACTACCAGCAACCTCTTGGAAGAGTCAACATTCAAATACCAACAACACCCACTGTCAAGGACGTGGAGAAACCGGAATGCCTATACATCACTTGTAGGAAAAAAATGCCACAGCCACTTTAGCAAAAAGTTGGGTAGCTTCTTAAAAATATCCACTCAGCATATCCTGCACAATTTCACTTCTAGGTATATACCCCAGAAAAATGAAAACATATATCCACACAGACTTATATGTGAATGTTTCAAAAAAGCATTATTCATAATATCCAAAAAGTGAAAACAATCTAACTGTTCACCAACTTATGAATGCATAAACAATATATAGTATATTCATCCAATGGAATGCTCTTAGAAATAAGAATGAAGGCAATGCTGATACAGGCAACCAGATGAACTTCAAAAACATTATACTAAGTGAGAGAAGCCAGACACAAATGACCATGTATAGTATGATTCTATTTATATGAAATTTGTAGGAATTTCTGTCTATAGAGATAGAAAGCAGGTTGGTAGTTGACTGGAGTCAAAAATGATAGTTGGGATTGACTGCAAATGGGCAGGAGGAAATTTTGGGGGCGGTGATAATGTTCTAAAACTGAATTGTGATGGTTTACTAAAAGTCACTGAATGTACATTTCAAATTGGGTGAATTTTATGGTATGTATATTATACCTCAATAAAGATGCTTGAAGACATACATAGTTTTAAGAAATATCATTTTAATTGTTATATAATATTCCATCAAATGGATATGCCATATTTTATTAAGCAATTACTGAATAACTATTGAATAATGAGATTATTTCCAAACTTTCATTCATGCTTCAATGAATACGTTTGTTTGATTTTGTGCAAATCTGGTTTTTAATGGTCTCTTTAGGTTGATTCTCAGAAGTGGAACATAGGAGAAGGGGATGCCCATTGACAGGGCTCTTGTTACCTAGATGTCCTCAGTTTTGTTTTGTTTTTTTAACGTTATATAAAGTTTAACATTTCAGCAATGAATGGAAACACACACGTTAAAAATTGAGGGCCAGGCACAGTGGCTCATGCTTGTCATCCCAGCACTTTGGGAGGCTGAGGCAGGTGGATTACTTGAGGTCAGGAGTTCCAGACCAGCCTGGCCGACATGGTGAAACCCTGTATCTACAAAAAATTAAAAAATTAGCCAGGTGTGGTGGCACATGCCTGTAATCCCAGCTACTCAGCAGGCTGAGGCAGGAGAATGACTTGAGCTTGGGAGGTGGAGGTTGCAGTGAGCCGAGATGGCATGATAGGGTTTGGCTGTGTCTCCACCCAAATCTCATCTTGAATTGTAACTCCCAAAATTCCACATGTCATGGGAGGGACCCAGTGGGAGGTAACTGAATCATAGGGGCAGGCCCTTCTCGTGCTGTTCTCATGATAGTGAATAAGTCTCACATAGATCTGATGGTTTTATAAAGAGGAATTCCCCTGCACAAGTTCTCTCTCTTTTCCTGTCACCATCCATGTAAGACCTGACTTGCTCTTCCTTGCCCTCCACCAAGATCGTAAGGCCTCACCAGCCATGTGGAACTGCAAGTCCATTAAACCTTTTCTTCTCATTCTGGGGTATGTCTTTATCAGCAGCATGAAAACAGACTAATACAAGGTGCCAATGCACTCCAACCTGGGAGACAGAGCAAAACTCTGCCTTAAAAATAAAATAAAATAAAATAAAATAAAATAAAATAAAATAAAATAAAATAAAAATTGAGGGGTTTGGAATGGCACTTCTCAACAAACAAACCTTACTTGGGCACATTTGGAGGATTATAAAAAATAAGCTCATTCTAAAATCTGTAAAAAAAAAAAAAAAAAAGGGGGGGCAGAATCAAGAATTTATCCTGATTTTTCTGCAAAAACTATATTTCAGGGTCACAAAATCACATAATTTCAACAAGTAAATGCCTGAAGTAAACAAATAGGGTAATTCTAGCTAGTACACAAAGAGGAAAAAAATAGAATGTTGCCATGTGTGACCCCCTTAAGTTACAATACTAAGAGGTCTTTACTCATCATAACAGGAATAGTCTGGTGTTTTGGGGAAGGTGTTAACACCAGAAATAGGGGGGTAGGGGAAACACCCCAAGTTTGCTGGGTGGGATCTTGCAAAGGGCGCTCAGGAGCTTAACTGAATAATTCAAACAAGTCATCTGGCTTAGCAAAAGTCCTCACGCGGAAGTGTCAGATCACACAGGTGTCCACAGTGAACTGGGACCTGGGCAGCACTGGGTCCCCTTACTGAGACTGCGCCATCCATGTGCTGAGCCTGCCTTCTGGGGAAGGAGGGGCATCTCCAGGAATGGCTCCCGGGCCAGGTCAGAAGGCCTCCTGCGTCTCCGGGGCAGTGTGGTCTTCGTTCAGGAGAGAGTGAGTCATCACTGAAGGGGAACAGAGCGAAGCCTGCACAGTTCAGCAGCTCTGGGCCCAATCTCTCAGCCCCTTCCTGGCCCTGCCACGCTAAGATAGGATCATCTCCCTCATGCATACAACATACAACACGCAGCTAATGTGTGAGGGAGCACACGCGTGCCGGGCAACTGGCCAGCACCGGCTGCCTCTGCAACGCGGAACTTACAAATGCCCTTCCCGTGAGGAAGAGTCACCCGATGGATTCTCCTGTACCAGGCAAGCCCTCTACCACTTTACAGTGCATTAACTGCTTACAGTGATTCCCCTTCTCGGGAAACGCTTTTTTAGCTCTTCCTCTACAGTTGGGGAGCTGAGACCCCAGAAGCCAGCAGTCGCACTAGCAGGGCAGGGCGGAGCCCGCCCGACCCCTTCCTTGGGAGGGGGGCCCAGGGCCGGGGCCCGTTTCCTCTTCCCGCTGGGGTCCCGCTCAGGTTTACAGGACGCGGAGGAGATGTGAAATAAGCGAGTGCACGCGATAAACCCGCACCCGCGCGCCTGGTAAACGCCGCAGAGAGGCCTGCCCTGTCCTGCCCCCCACTGGAGCCGGTAGCCCGCGGGTCAGCGGGGGCGGGGTCGACCGGGGGGTGGCTTGTGGACCCCCCTGCGGGATCTCGACGGTTCCTATCTGTTCCATTCTCCCTCCGTCTCCCGGAGCCCTGCCCCTAGATCCCTTGCCCGAGCCGCTCACCCCCTCCCCCGCAGGCGTTGTGCTGGGCCCGGGGCAACTTCCCCAGAACTTCTGGCCACTCTGCGCGGAAGCACGCCTGGCAGAGCTGCTGAGCCAGGCTCAGATCACTAGCAGGGGCGCTCCCGACCCGCGAAACACAGCGTCCTCGGCTCAGTTTCAGAAGCGCCCCCGCCTCGCCCGGCAAGCCCGGGAATGGCGCGCGCGCCCCCTGCTGGCCACGCCGGGACCACCGGCACCCACGGATGGGGCGCGGGCAGCGCGCGAGGCGGCAGGCCCTTCTCTTCCTCCCAACCCTCGCAGACTGAGAGCATCACAGGGTGGGCTTCCTTATGGGTGCTTTTGTTGAAATTCAGCATTGTAACCAGTCTTGAAAGTACAAAAAAAAAAAAAAAAAGAGGGCAAATGTGCTGCACCGCTTTAACACAACTTCAGTGACCCTGTTGTCTTCTTTTATCGGATCTTCCTCCTGCTGTATCTGCATTTCCGCATAACGCCAATAATAAGAGCGTGGCCCAGGAACCCGCAAACTTTTTTCTGGAAAAGGCCAGATAGTAAATGTTTCTGACTTTGTGAACCAGATGGAAAATCGCCCATAGACAATATGCTAGGCCGACTGAGCCTGTGCCAGTCCCTAGGAGCCGACGCGAACTGGAATCAGGCCAGTTGTGCAGATTGCCCACTTGTTCATTAAATCGAGGCAAGTGTGACTTCAAGGCTACTACCTTCTGGTCCTTGTCAGGTGCAGGCTCTGTTAGCTGTTCCTGCCACACCCCTGCCTGGGCCACAGGGCGTGTCCCCAAGTGTCTCTCCAACTATAACCCTGCCTGGCCCTGCTGTGTCACTCAGGAGCCAGGAGGCCCCTGAAGATCAGTGGTCCCTGCTGCTCTGGGCCCACAACCTGTCACTAGCCTGTTGGGGTTTAAGGGTGAAAAGAGAGACCTCAGACATACATATGTGCACATGCATGCACTAACACATGCATGCATACACACACACACAAACATGCACCAACATGCAGACCCCCTAACCCAGAACCACTGGGTTTCTGTGGCAGTGACAGTAGGAAAAAGGCCTAGGATGCAGCTTGTAGTGGATTCTTATAATTGCATGTTACCATTCCCAACAGAGGTTTAACTTTTTCCTACCAGAGGCAGGGTTTAGTCACCCTTAACAGTTTCCAGCTCTCCGCCTCCTTCCAGTTCCTCAATGTTATCAATCCAGATATCTGCCGTATACAACCACCTCCTTGTGACAACCATCCTATGAGACAGCTGGATACAACCTACATGACTCACCCCACTGACCCCCACATAGACCTCACAGATACGCTGCAATGACCACCTCTCAGTCATGGCGTGATTACATGGAACAGGTGCCTGCTTGCTCTAAACCCATCAATTAGAACCCCATGGGAAACTGGACCCCACTTAAGGCCTCAGTCCACAGGTCCCCATCTCTCTCGTGATCCCCACCCAGTGGTTGTGTGTGTGTTTGTCCCAGGCAGCTTCCTCCATTCCGCTGGCCTTGTGAGGTATTCTGACCTCTTCTCTCAGGGATCTGTGAGTAATATGCTGCTTCTGTGACTCTATGTGCTTTGTTGAGTCGCCTCCTCTGTTTCCCCAGAAGGATGCACCGGAACCTAGCTCCTCTCCTGGTCAGGGCTTGCCTAAAGAGTGGCTGTCTTAGTGGGAACAGCTGGAAAGAGGTCAGATGGGAGCCACAGGGAGTCTGCCAGTATGAACAAGATTCTTGTGAGAGCAACACCAGGCCACAGGTCTGACCCTCAGGCATGAGGCTGCCTGCCAGGATAAAGAAGAATCTTGTGAAAGGCGTGCTGTACACATCCACCACCAAATCCCTGAGGCCATCAGGCAGAACAGAGTGTATAGGAACTCTGCAGAAAGAGACCACAGACCAAATTAGAGAGAATCACAACAGCCTCAGCCACACGGTTCCCTCCATGAGCAGAGGCACCCACAGCACCGAGAAGAGGAGAGGGGAGGGGAGGTCAAGAAAGGAGCAGGGAGGGGGAAGGAGAGGAGAGAAGAGGATGTCTTCAAGCCACCCTTTCAGCCCCACAGGCCCCGTGATATGGGAAGCACAAAGGGTTTCTCCAAGTACAGAGAACAAAACAGGAATAATCCTCTAGTTCTCCTTCCACACCCTTACCCTAGGACTTTTTTTTTTTTTTTTTTTTTTTGAGACAGAGTCTTGCTCTGTCGCCCAGGCTAGAGTGCAGTGGCACAATCTTGGCTCACTGCAAGCTCTGCCTCCCAGGTTCACTCCACCATTCTCCTGCCTCAGCCTCCCAAGTAGCTGGGACTACAGGTGCCTACCACCACGCCTGGCTAATTTTTTCTATTTTTTAGTAGAGATGGGGTTTCACCGTGTTAGCCAGGATGGTCTCGATCTCCTGACCTCATGATCTGCCCACCTCGGCCTCCCAAAGTGCTGGGATTACAGGCATGAGCCACTGCGCCCGGCCGACATTTTTGTTTATGAAGAGTACACACTCCCTCCCTTGTACCTCACTTTCCTGGGTGAAGGTGCCCCTAACATGCTGGCTTCATGGATATTTTCTTGGGTCAACCCCAGTGGGTGCCTGAGCCTGGGTTATGCAACCTGCTGTCTCCTCCTTGTAGGAGCCCCCTCTCCCAGCCGTAGGTCTCTTCCTCTCAAAGGACGCAGCATCAGCGTCATGCAAGAAATATCCTTGGGAGACGGTGGCCTGACAAGAAGGGTAAGGGTGAAGGAAAGGCTAAGAATTGGGCAGCCGGGAGATGGCTGGAATTGGCTAAGAATTGGAAAAATTGGAAAAGGCTAAGAATTGGGATGGAGGTGGTGAGGGAGGAGGGAAAGGAACAGTGGACTCACTTTGCTGATAAAGGAGCTTAGGTCAGAACAGCCTCCAGACACAGAGAGGAATGGCCTCCAGGTATGAGGGCAGCAGAGGGGCTGGAAATGGGAAAGAGTACAGGGTGTGGGGGAAGAAGGGGCAGCCACATCACTGTGCAGGGAGACTCTGGACAAAGGGACATTTTCCTCCGAGCACCCAAGATGCTTTTGTATGCCACCGTCTAGTTGTAAACTGATTTAAGGATAGGAACAGAAATTTGATCAAAAGTCAGAAATATGTTCATGCCTTTGACCAAATCGTCCTCCTTACTCACTGGAATTTACATCAAAGAAGGGATGTGAGTAAAGAAGGCTTTTCTGGGAAGGATGGGAGGGGCCAGGATAGGGAGGTGCTAGCAGGAAGGGGAGGCTTCAGGAGGGAAAGAAAAGGGGAGGGGAGGGCAGGCTGTAGCCCCGGGGAACCTTGCACAGACCCTGCAGCCTCACCCACCTGGGGTTGAGTTGGGCTCTGCTGACAATCGCCTCTCTGAGCCTCCTTCATCTCTCTCTGGAGCTCTCCGTCATAATATCTACCCCAGTGGCTAGTTTTGAGGACTTCACAAGATAACACCTGGCACAAAGTAAATGCTCACTAAAGGTTGATGCTAATATTACTCAGATAACTTATTGGGTGTCTGTTCAGAAACCAACCCTCATATTTTATAGTTATTTTCATAATTTACATACAATGCAATTCCTCTCTCTCTCTCTCTCTCTCATCTACAATTCTATGAGTTCTGACAAATGCATAGAGTCATGTAACCAGCACTACAATCAGGACAGAAAAGTTCCACCCACCTCAAAAGCCTTTCTCACCACCCTTTGAAATCCAGCCCTCTCCCCTGTCTAACCCAGGACATCTCCATCCTTAAGGCTTTCCCTTTTCCAGAAGGTCATATGAATGGAATTGTATAGTGTGTAGCCTTTTGAGTCGGACTTCTTTCACTCAGCATAATTATTTTGAGATTCATGCATGCTGTTGAGAGTATCAATAATTTGGAGTTTCTTTGCTGAATAATATTCCATTGGATGGATGTACCCCAGTTGGTTGGCACATCCATCAGCTGAAGGACATTCGGTTTTCATTCTTGGCAATTATAAAGTTGCTGTAAGTATTCATGTAATAAGTTCTTGTGTGACCCATAAGCTTTCATTTCCACTGGGCAAACACCTAAGAGTGAGATGGCTGCAACATACATGGTAAATGTAAGTTTTACTTTACAGGGAGATTTTCAAACTCTTTTCTTTCTCTCTTTTTTTTTTTTTTTTTTTTTTCCTTTTTGAGACAGAGTCTTGCTCTGTCGCCCCGGCTGGAGTGCAGTGGCACGATCTAAGCTCATTGCAACCTCCGCCTCCCAGGTTCAAGCAACTCTCCTGCCTCAGCCTCCCTAGTAGCTGGGATTACAGGCATGTGCCACCAGGCCCAGCAAATTTTGTATTTTTAGTAGAGACGGGGGTCTTGCCATGTTGGCCAGGCTGGTCTCAAACTCCTGGCCTCATGATCCACTTGCCTCAGCCTCCCAAAGTGCTGGGATTACAGGCGTGAGCCACCACGCCCAGCCCCTTCAAACTGTTTTCTAAGCGGTTGCCCCATTTTGCATCCCCACCAGCAAGCGTAAGAGTTCCAGTTTCTCCGCCTCTACCAGAACTTGATAATGTCCATTTTTGGTTTTGTTTAGCGTTGCCTTGTTTTTTGAACTAAGAGAGGTGGAATGAGAGCTCACTGTGCTTTTAACTGGCATATCCCTAGTGTCTCGTGCTGTTACATTCATGTGCTGCCTTACCATCTGTGTATCTTCTTCCAGAAAGTATCTGTTCAAATCTTTTCCCTTTTTTATCCAACCCTCACTTTTATTTGTAACTGTGTGAACTTGCCACGTGTCTTTCCCTGCTTTGCTTTGGGTAACTAGAGGGATAATAAACCCATTGAAGACACTAAGCATGTGTGAGACACAAGACACACACACAGTCATGTTTGGCCATATGCCAGAAGGACTAGTAGCTTTGCCATCTTACCCAGGGTGGCAAGCAGACATCCTTCAGCTTCGCCCACATCTCAGGCGGCTGTCAGTAATTTCATTCCAGGAGTCTTCTTCTTTGCTTTCAACTGGGCCATAATAGAGGGGCTAAGTTCTCCCAGCATGCCCCCACCCACTCCAAATCTTGGGAGAGGGGTTGGAGACAGGCTTTGGCTGCCCTAAGAAGACCCCAGGTTCCTGTTGCTCCTGAAGCTCTTCCTCGTGACCATCTTCGCCCACAGTGAATCTCAGGCTGTGTGGGCTTAGGAGAGTCGTTCCAAGATTTAGGAAACCCCCACCTCAGGGCCCTGGTTTCCCAGGCATCTCTCTCACTATCGGAGCTACATGGAGGATACTTAGTAGAGAAAATCCATGGTTTTGGTGTAAAATAGTCATACTCTAGAAGTTAGCATTATAGAGCTTAGGGAAAAGTCTCTCCTCTGAATACACTTGTGAGGAAGCTCCTCTGAGACACTCCCACAGCACCGGGCAGCCAGGAATGACGCTGGCCAGCCTGGAGTTCCCGCCTAAGATGCTACTTCTGCTAGCCAGGATGCAAAAAGGTTACTTAGAGAAAACGGTGGATGACCATCACTGTGAATCGCTGAAGAAAGGAGAGAAATGGAAACTTCTGTGTAAGACTGCAAAGAGGAGAGAGGAAGCAAGGAGGTGTTTGCTTCTTACTCCCCTGGGAAGCTTGTGTAGTATCCAGGTAGATGTTTCCTGTTTTGAGTTCCTATCATACTTTTATCTCTTCTCTCCCTTCCTTTTCTTCCTTCCTTCCTTCTTTCTTTTTCCTTTCTCTTTCTTTTCTTTCTTCTTTCTCTCTTTCTTTCTCTTCCATCCCCCCTTCTTTTCTTCTCTCTCTTTCTCTCTCTCTCTCTCTTTCTCCCTGTCTCTCCCTCTTTCTTTCTCTGTCTCTCTCTTTCTTAGAGATGGAGTTTCACTCTGTTACCCAGGCTGGACTCCTGAATAGCTGAGAGAACAGGCATGTACCACTGTGCCGAGCTTATAATACTTTTCAGTAGCTCTTCAGAAGCCAAAAAAAAAAAAAAAAAAAAAAAGAAATGAGAGAGAGGGAGAGAGAATAACACATGGCACATACAAAGACGCAAACATGTAAATACAGTTTTTACATAAACTGACACCCATCAGAGTGGCTTCCCCCAACTCATACCCCTTCCCTGGCTTTAGGTTGTCAAAGCTGATCATATCTGATGCCTGATAACAAAAAAAAGTTGATAAAGATGGTAGTAATAATGGTGATGATAGTGATGGTGATGTTGAGGATGGTGGTGATAATGATGGTGATGATAGTGATGATGATGATGGTAATGAAGAGATGATAAAGTGATGACGGTTTCAGTAATGGTGATTATGATGATGATGATGATGATGGTGATGATGTGATGACCATGATGATGATGATGGTAATGGTGATGATGATAGTGATGAGGATATGGTAATGGTGATAATGATGATGGTGGAGATGGTGATAATGGTGATGATGATGATGGTAATGGTGATAATGATGGTGTTGATGATTGTGATGATGGTGATGATAGTGATGAGGGTGATGATGATGATGATGATGAAGATATAGCACAATCTATGGAAAGTTCACTATGTCCTTGGCTTTGTACTAGTTCTTCTTACACATAATTTCATTCCTTGTTCATAGCAACCCTTTGCAAAAATGGAGTCCCAGGAGCACGATCACACAGTGTGAACTGACCAGCCTTACTCTCACCCACATGCAGAGAAGTAGAGGAGGATCATCAGTGCACAGCTCTAAAACTGTCATGAACAACTCTGTCAATCAGAAAGGCTATTTCTTTTAAAACTGACATTTAAACACTTCCCTTATGCCATATGCAACAATCAACTAAAGATGGATTAAAGACTTAAATGTAAAACCTAAAACTGTAAAAACTCTGGAAGATAATCTAAGAAATTCCATCCTGGACATAGGCCCTGGCCAAGAGGGCCAAACAATTGTAACAAAAACAAAAACTGACTAAAGGGCCCTAATTAAACAACAGAGCTTCTGCATAGTAAAAGAAACTATCAACAGAGCAAACAGGGCCGGGCACGGTGGCTCATGCCTGTAATCCCAGCACTTTGGGAGGCCGAGGTGGGTGGATCACGAGGTCAGGAGATCGAGACCATCCTGGCTAACACGGTGAAACCCCAGCTCTACTAAAAATACAAAAATTTAGCTGGGCATGGTGGCCTGTAGTCCCAGCTACTCGGGAGACTGAGGCAGGAGAATGGAGAATGGCGTGAACCCGGGAGACAGAGCTTGCAGTGAGCCAAGGTTGCGCCACTGCACTCCAGCCTGGACAACAGAGCAAGATTCTGTCTCAAAAAACAAAAACAAAAATAAACAAACAAACAAAAAAGAAACAAACAAACAACAACAAAAAAAAAAACACAGAGCAAACAGATAATCCACAGAATGGGAGAAAATATTTGCTAACTATGCATCTGACAAAGGTCTAATATCCAGAATCTATAAATACCTTAAACAAATTAACCAGCAAAAACAAACAACCCCATTAAAAAACAACCCCATTAAAAAAAAGTGGGAAAAGAACATGAACAAACACATTTCAAAAAAGATATACATGTGGCCAACAAACATATGAAAAAATGCTCAACATCACTAATCATTAGAGAAATGCAAATCAAAATGACAATGAGACACCATCTCACATTAGTCAGAATGGCCATTAGTAAAAAGTCAAGGCCGGGTGCAGTGGCTCATGCCTGTAATCCCAACACTTTGGGAGGCCAAGGCGGGAGGATCACGAGGTCAGGAGATCGAGACCATCCTGGCTAACAAGGTGAAACCCCATCTCTACTAAAAATACAAACAATTAGTTGGGTGTGGTGGTAGGCGCCTGTAGTCCCAGCTGCTTGGGAGGCTGAGGCAAGAGAATGGCATGAATCCGGGAGGCGGAGCTTGCAGTGAGCCAAGATTGTGCCACTGCACTCCAGCCTGAGCAACAGAGGGAGATTCTATCTCAAAAAACAAAAAGAGTCAAAAAATAACAGACGCTGACCAGATTGGGGAGAAAAGGGAACATTTATACACTGCTGGTAGGAATGTAAATTATTTCAGCCATTGTAGGAACCAGTGTGGCAATTTCTCAAAAAACTTAAAACAGAAGTACCATTTGACCCAGCAATCCATTATTGGGTATATACATAAAGGAATATAAATTGTTCTATCATAAAGACACATGCACACGTATGTTCATCACAGCACCACTCACACAACAGCAAAGTCGTGGAACCAACCTAAATGCCCATTAATGGTAGACTGCATAAAGAAAATGTGATGCATATATACCATGGAATACTACGCAGCCATACAAAAGAATGAGCCCCACCTAATCATTTGGCAAGCTCCAAGTCTCTGCCACGTTCTCACCAGTCCCCTCTTCTATGATCAAGGTCTATTGCTCCCCAGTTCCCAGATGATGACTTGAATGATGACCCCAAAATAGTCTGGTCTTCTCCCTGACTGGCTTGGAGCAGCAATGTTCATTTACAAGTCCACTGTGCATTCCTATCTGCTGGGTTACATTTCTTATCTAAAGTAAAATTGGAAAGGTAAACCCAGATCTTTCGGAGGACTGATCACTTCACTCAGAGGCCTCCATTATGCCTGGGAGGTTTGTCTGTCTCCAAATTGTCCTCCTGTCTCTCAGTTCTCCTACCCCTACCACTCAGTTCTTTTTTTGTGTACTTTGCTGCTAAGGCTGCCAAGTGATACCATGTCACAGATTAAAGGATTGAGGTGGTGCCATCATACAGACTCATCCACTGCAGAGTGCTTATAGTTCTTGAAATTAGCACCAGCCAGAAGAGTGTTTGATGGATAAAGTTTCTTTTTGCTTTTATTATTATTATTATTATTATTTAAGACAGAGTCTTGCTCTGCCTCTCAGGCTGAAGTACAGTGGCACGATCTCTGCTCACTGCAACCTCCACCTCACTGGATTCAAGCGATTCTCCTGCCTCAGCCTCCCGAGTAGCTGGGATTACAGGCGCACACCACCACTCCGGCTAATTTTCTTTTTTTTTTTTTTTTTTTTTTTTTGTATTTTTAATAGAGACGAGGTTTCACCATGTTGACCAGGCTGATCTCAAGCTCCAGACCTCAGGTGATCCCCTGCCTCAGCCTCCCAAAGTGCTGGGATTACAAGCGTGAGCCACTGAGCCCAGTCAATAAGGTTTATTTTCACGTTGATTCCCAAGTCTAGGTCTCGAAAATGGCGTGTCTCAAGACCATAGCCACTTTGCCACTGTAAGGCCGCTGTTCCCCCAGCAATCTGTGCGCAGAGATCTAAGGATGACGGTCCAGACGCTTAGGCCTCTTGAGCTTGTCTTTAGTCTCCTTTTAGATTCTTTTACTTTTATAATAACTTTATTGAGACATAATGCACATACTGTATAATTCACACCCGCAATCAATTTTAGAAGAGTTTCTTTTTTTTTTTTTTTGAGACGGAGTCTCACTCTGTCGCCCAGGCTGGAGTGCAGTGGCCAGATCTCAGCTCACTGCAAGCTCCGCCTCCCGGGTTTACGCCATTCTCCTGTCTCAGCCTCCCGAGTAGCTGGGACTACAGGCGCCCGCCACCTCGCCCGGCTAATTTTTTTGTATTTTTTAGTAGAGACTGTGTTTCACCAGGTTAACCAGGATGGTCTCGATCTCCTGACCTCGTGATCCGCCCGTCTCGGCCTCCCAAAGTGCTGGGATTACAGGCTTGAGCCACCGCGCCCGGCCTATTTTAGAAGATTTTCATCACCTCATAAAGGAAATGTCTTTTGTTTTATCTCCTCGCATTTCTTTATAGTTATAGTCAGATGGTAAAGATGGCTGAAATGTGGGTGTGGAGCAGAAAGGGGAGTGAGGAAGTTGCACAATAGGAAAGGGAGAAGGGTCTGCACTGTCCTGCCTGAAGGAACTTACCATAGTGACGATGTGAGCTGCTGTGTGTGCTGAGACAGGGAGACCACCAGACCAATGCATCAGTCACGTGAAGATGGGGACAGCCTCGGTCCCAGCAGCGCGAGTTCATCTTGACCCTTTGAAAAGCTTACCAACCCCTGTCCTGTGTGCTCACTATTACAGAGGATAAACTACTCATATGAGAAATGAATCTCAATGTTTCACAGTTTGAGATGCTGAACATTCACAAATCCTGTCAAATGACTTCATGGGGATTATAGAAAATCCTATTCAATAATTTTTAAAGATAACTCTATCTAGATATTATTAAGTGAAGATTCCTTGCCAGACAACATTTGAATCACTTAATGTGTATTAACTCATCTGATTCTCACCACAATCTTGGCATGTAAGCCTGATTGCTTTTCCCATTTGACAAATGGGAGAAACTAAATAACTTGTCATTGTACTAGAGTGTATACAGGGCAGAGCCAAGAGCTGAAGCCAGGCAACGTGGCTCCAGCATCCACATTTCTAACCACTAAATTTTCCATTTCACTAGCTTTCCATTTTGAATCAAGCCACTAACGTATGCAGCTCTGATGTTTGCAAATAACGTTTTAAAATACGGCCTTCTGTAGTAAGCGATGCTGCCCACCAGGGGGCAGGACTGCTCCACAATGCTCTCAGTCACGCCCTCCATTTACTACAGTCCCTGGTCCACTGAGGATGTAAATTGAGCTCAAATCTTCCTGTGAAAATGGAGGGCAAAGGGCAGAAAGAGGGAACCACTCAGGGGAAATGGCTCACTGGGGGCGTATGTGCACAGAAGGCCTCTCTGTGCTATAGCAGAGGACACGGGCTCTGGAATCCTGTGGGCCGAATTTTCGCAACATTCTGTGCTCGTTGGCTGGATGCCTCTATGCAAAGAAATTAAAGCAAAGAGAAAAGCAGGGGGTAAAGGGGACCATAGAAGAAAAGATGCTTCGTATTTTTCTATGCCTGTCTCCCGATCATAGCCAAATCACTAAACTTTTCTGACCCTGACCTTCATGATCTGTAAAATGGGGATGGGCCAGCTGCCATGTGAGCCCTGGAGAAGAAACGTCCCGTCAGCAGGGCCCCTCCTATCAGGGAGAACCTCAGCCGCCTCCAACAGTTCATTTCCAGGCAGCTAAGGTCACCTCGCTCTTCTCAGGCCCTTCAGTGTGGAGCTGGCATTGCAGCACTAACAAGTTAATCATAAGCCACCCCCCATGGCGCCAGGGCGAGGCTGTTTATAGACGTATCAACTCATGACACACAGGGTGGTTCGCGTGACTTAAGCTTTGAGACCCACGTCCTGGCCCAGATGGCAGGAAAGATGCTTTGACCCATGACCACTCTGGTTTGTTCCTTGGTCGGACATTCCTTGGGCTTTCTTCAGTAGAGGGAAGCTTGAATACATAAACCATAGCTAACATGGGAAGTGCAGACACTGCGTTCTGCAAACAGTAGGCACTCAACCAATGTCTGCTGGACTGTCCTAATTGGCTGAATGTGGCACAGGAATCCAGGAGAGTTGATACGGCCTGAGAAACCTGGCAGAATCTCCCCAAGGAGGAGGCACTTCCCCATATTCATTCTACTCTGACCCAAGCACGTGGCAGGGCTTGCTGTGTTATTTGCAAAAAAGAGTTTGATTGACATTTTCCTCAACTCTATCTTTCCTGCTCTCAACCACAAGCCAAACAGACAGACAGACAGCTCCATTATTTCAGTGCTGAGCCAGTCTCTGCAAGGAGACAGCCTTAGGTTGACCAGGCAGTGGGCTGGCGGGTGAGTGATGAGTGACAGGTGTCGAGTGTGAACCCGCCTAGGTGTTCCAGAAGCCTGAACCTTGCCATCTTACGCATCCGTCTGGAGGACATTCCCAGTGAAAACTGGATGCCTGCAACTTCATCAGCCTTTAGAGGGAAAAAAATGAAGCCACATTAACTTAAAAACTAATAATAAACTTGGAAGTTAGACATAGAGGAAAAAGTGAACAAATAATAAGGAAAAAGCTCCATTAATTTTCACAGTGAACACACTCAAATGGAAAAAAAAAGAACAGCATCAGTGTCATCAGTGCCTCAAAAGCCCCTCTAATGTTCCCTCCCGAACAGCACTGTCTCTTTCCTCCCCAGGAACTGCCATCCTACCCTCTACTGCCACAGGTTAGTTTTGTCTGATTGTGATACCCATATAAATGAAATTAGATAATAAGTACTCTATGATAGGCCTGGCTTTTTTGGCCTGTGGTTATGTCTAAGTTTCATCCGTGTTGTTGAGTGTGGCCACTGATAGCATCTAGACCACCAGTTCTCAACTCAGTCCTTTTAAAGTGGGCCCCAGGTATTTCGGGGCCTCCTCAAGAGGTGCCTTATATGTACTTAAGAATGGGTCTGCCTGAAGCACCATGCAGCACCAAAAGATCACAGTGCTTCTAGTCCTCTGGGCTGAGTCAACTGGGCTGCAGAGGGCAGGGAGAGACAGTGAAAGTCACTGCTCCAACCCAAGCCAAGCCACATCTGTTACTGATGTGAGACCTTTCCCCATTTCTAGTGTAAGCGTCTAGTGCTATAAATTTCCCTCTCAGCACTACACTGGCTGCATCCCATGGATTTTGATAAGTGTTATTTTCTACAGAATCCATTCTGTTCTATGTTTTTAAAAAAATTTTTTGAGACTTCTTTGAATGTTGGGTTATTTAGAAGAGTGTTGTTTAATTTCCAAGTATGAGAAATTATTAATCTTATTATTATTAATTTTAACTTTTATTCCATTATGATCAGAGAACATGCTCTGGATGATATCCATTTTTTAAAATTTGTTGAGATTTTTTTCATGGCTGAGAACGTGATCTATCTTGGTGAGCATTCCATGAGTGCTTAAAAAATGCATAATTCTGCAATTCTGTGGAGCATTCTACATACCAATTAGATTCTGTTGGTTGCTTGTGTTGTTCAGTTCTTCTGCATTCTTTCTGACTTGCTGTCTAGTCATTTGTCTTTGTTTGGGCTGCTATAACAAGAATGTTAATAGGATCATAAAATACAGACATTTTTTCTCACAGTTGTGGAGGGTTAGAAGACCAAGATCAAAGTGCCAGCAGATTTAGTGTCTGGTGAGGGCCCTTTCCTCATAGATAGCTCCTTCTAGCTGTGTCTTCACATAGTGGAAGAGGCAAACAAGTTCCCTTTGGCCTCTTTTATAAGGCCACTAATCCCAGTCATGAAATCTCTGCCCTCATGACCCAATTACTTCCCAAAGGTCCTATCTTTTAATATCATTACATTGAGTATTAGGTTTCAACACATACATTTTAAAGAGACACAAACATTCAAACCATGGCATTCCAACTCTGGTGCCCCCAAATTAATATCCTTCTCACATGCAAAATACATTCATTTCATTTCAATTTCTCCAAAAGTCTTAACTTGTTCCAGCATCAACTACAAAGTCTAAAGTCCAGAGTCTCCTCTATAAAGATTATCTACATCAGATAAGGGTGAGACTCCAAGGTGTATTTTATCCTGAGGCACATTGCTCTCCACCTGTGAACTGTGAAACAAACAAGTTATGTGCTTCCAAAATGCAGTGATGGAATAGGCATAGGATAGACCTTCCCATTCTGAAGGGGAGAGATAGGAAAGAAAGGAATAACAGGTCCTAAGTAAGTTCAAAACCCAACAGGGCAAACAGCACTTAATCTTAAGGCTTGAGAATAATCTTGTTTGACTTGATGTCCATCTTCTGCACACACTGGGCCAGGCATTGGACCGCCAAGGTCTCAAAGCAGCCTTGCCCACATGGCTTTGCTGGACACAGCTTACATGACAGCTCTTATGGGTTGCAGCCACATGCCTGAGGCTCTCCCAGGCTGGAGTTGCAGCCAGTGGCTGCACCTGTCTGGCATCACTAGAGCCCCTGCTCCTATGGCTCCATTAGGCATTGCCCTAGCCGAGGCTCTCTGCAGTGGTCCTACCTCTGTGGCAGTTCTCTGCCTGGGCCCCTAGGTTCTCTGGTCATCTTTCGAAATCTAGATGGAGGCAGCTGCACATCCATAGCTCATGCACTCTGTGCACCTGTGGAGATGGTGTCATGCTGATGCCACCAAGGTTAGCTACCTATATGCTGTCTGAGGAGTAGCCTGGTTTCTACTGACCTATACTAATATCTTTATCAAATAGTCATTTGGTCACACCCTTGATGTTCACTACTGAACATGCTATCTCATTTTGTATTAATGCCATACTACCAGACTAACAATGTTCCAAATCTTTAAGTTCTGCTTCTCTTTTCATTATAAATTTTGCCTTTAAATCATTTTCTCTTCTCACATTTTACTATAGGTAGTCAAGAGAAGCCATGCTACTCCTTCAACACCTTGCTTAGATATTTCCTCAGTTAAATATCCAGCTTCATCACTCACAAGTTCTCCCTTCCTCAAAACATTAGGACATGGACACAATTCAGCCAAGTTCTTTGCCACTTGTTTCCTTCAGTTTCCAATATGTGGTCCTCATTTCCATCTGAAACCTCATCAGAATGGCCCTTACCGTCCATATTTCTACTAACATCATGCTCATGACCACTTAGGTATTACCTAAGAAGAGTGAGTCTTTCTCTATGGCTCTCCTTTCCTTCTCTGCCCCCAGCTGAATCCTGTTTACCGTTAACAGCAATGTAGGCTTTTTCTAGCATGTACCTTAAAACCCCTCCAGCCTCTACACATTATCCAATTCCAAAGCCACTTCCACATTTTTAGATGTTTATTATACAATATCCCCACTCCTTGGTACAAATTTCTGTCTTAGTGCATTTGGGCTGCTATAACAAAAATGTCATAAACTGGGTGGCTTATAAAAACAAATTTCAATTCCAGAGGTTGGGAAGTCCAAGATTAAGGTGCTAGCATATTTGGCGTCTGGTGAGGGTCCATTCCTCACAGATGGCACCTTCTAGCTGTATCTTCACACTGTGGAGGAGGCACACAAGCTCCCTTGGGCCTCTATAATAAGGGCACTAATCCCATTCATGATGCTCCACCCCCATGACTCAGTCACCTACCAAAGGCCTCACCTCTTAGTACCATCACATTAGGATTAGGTTTCAACATATAGATTTCATGGAAGAACACAAATACTAAAACCATGGCATAGTTCTACCAGTTAGTGAGAGGAGAATGTTAAATTCTCCAACTATAATTGTGGATTTGTCCATTTCTGCCTTCGACTCTACCATACAGTAAGTCCTCACTTAATGCTGTCCGTAGATTCTTGGAACTGTGGCTTAACACAAAATGGCATATAAGGCAACATTTTTTTTTCTCATCAGCATTAAAATGGAACTATGAAGAAAGAAACATTTCCAGAATCTGCCGTAGGCCATTTCAATGAAAGTCAATTTCCAAAAGCCTATCAATTATTTTAAGTGAGGATTTTCTGTATTAAGGCTCTGTTGTTTGATGAGTACACATTTGAGATCCTTATGCATTTCTGGGAGATTGATCCTTTTATCATCATATGATGTCACTCATTGACTCTAGTAATTTTATTTGCTCTACAGTTGACTTTGTTAACTGTAGAGCAAATAAAACTGTAGAGCAAATAAACTGACTTTATTACATTAATACAATGACTCCTCCTTTTTAAAAAATTTATGTACTATGTTTTTATATCCTCTTATTTTCAATCTATCTATGTCACTGACTTTGAAGTTTCTTGTTAGCAGCATGTAATTGGGTCATTTTCTCCCCCATTTTGCCAATCTCTGTCTTTTAATTGATGTAGTTGCTCCATTTACATTTAAGGTAATTAGTACATTAAGGCTAAAGTCTACCATATTATTGTTTTGTTTTGCTTCATCTTTGTTTTTCTGTTTCTATCTTCTTGTCTTCCTGTGGGTTACTAGGACCCGTCTTTTAAGATTCCATCTTGATTCTTTAATTGCTATTGCATGTATCTTTTTGTATAGTTTTTGTAGTGGTTGCTCTGGTTATTACAAAAATATTCATTACTTATCACTGTATATTTGTATCAAACTCTTACTGCTTGTGTTGAAGTCTCACCTCCATATAGGTTCTTTCATATCTCTCACTTTTTCCCATTATTGTCTCAGACAGAGTATCAGACAGTGGTGTAATCTCTTTTCCAATCATCAGATATGATTGATGACTTCTCATGAGAAGGAGGGTCTGTTGTATGACTCATGCTCTGCTCTTTTCATTCTTCTTTCTTCGCTCCCATGTTCCAAGGTGCTTTCTTTTACCATTTCCTCTGTGTTTGAACAACTTCTTTTGTCAATCTTTAAATGTAGGCTTGCTAGCAACTAATCCTTTTAGTTTCCTTCATCTGACAGTATCTTTATTTCCTCTTCATTTCTAAAGGAGAGTTTCACTGAACACAGAATGCATGGTTGATTTTTATTTTCTTTCTGTCCTTGGAAAATGTTGCATCGCTTCCTTCTGACCTTTATGGTTTCATAGGAAAAATCCACTGTCATTCCAATTGGTGTGCTCCTATTCCTATTCAGAATCCATCATTTCTCTGTGGCTGCCTACAGGTTGTCTTGAGTTTTCAGAAGTTTAATTACAATATTTCTTGGCGTGGATTTTGGTTGTGGTTGTTGATCCTGTTTGGAGTTCACTTGGCTTCTTGATCCATACATGTCTTTTTGCCATATTTGGAAAATTTTTATCCATTGATCTTCAAATACTCTTTAGCCTCTCTCTTCTCCTTTGGGCACATCAGTGATACAAAGGTTGGATCTTTTGTTACTGTCCTATACTGTCTTGTGGGTGTTCTTTTTGTTTTGTTTTGTTTTTAGTTTCTGTTTTTCAGATTGAGTGAATTACAGTGTCGCCACAGTCATTGATTTTATCCTGCCAGTTCCACTCTACTATTGAACCCATCTAGTAAGATTCTTTCATTTCTGTTATTATATACCTTTTAGCCCTGTAATTTCTATTTGGTTCTTCTTCATCACTTCTATTTCTTTACTGTGGCTTTCTATTTTTTCATTTCTTCAACAGAATTTCTATTTGCCCCTTGAAGCATTTTTATGATGGCAGTTTTAAAATCCTTGCCAGGTAACTCCAGCACTTGGTTCCTCTTGACGCTGGCATTCGTTGTCTTTCTCATTCATGCTGCACATTTCTTGGTACTTGGTATGAAAGGAATTTCCTATTGTATCCCATTTTACCTATTAGGAAATTCTGGGTCTTACTTAAATATTTAATTTTAGCAGGTAATTGCCCTGATTCTGTTTAGGGAGCAGGTTCTGGCCTGATTTGTGGCCTGTGGTCCCACTGACAGTTTAATCATCAGAGCCTTTCAGTGTTATTTTGGTCTGCTTGGTTTATCGGGTGCCTCTGGGGTCTCTGCTGATGCTACCTGAGGGACAGAAGGGGTGTCTCTCATGGGAGAGGGAAGCTGCCAGCACACAGCTGTGAGGCCTTCCTGGCCTGGTGTGTGTTCTGGTGGGTCCCCTGCCTCTGGGAGATCGAGTGTGTTTCCCAGGTGGGGCTGAGGGGGATCCTGCTCTGGTTTCCCCAGCCCCGCAACCCTGGACTCTCTGAGATGGGACAGAGAGGCTCCCTTGGCCAGATCAATCATTGCAGTGGAGTCCCTATTGCTGCTTCCTCTTCCTGGTCATCTGGATTGGCAATAGACTCTTGCTCACCCTACCGCACCGCTATTTGATCTGTTGCCTCAGGCCAGGCTTCACACTGTGAACTGATTTCTCAGGAATTTAAGGGCCACTTGTGGTTTTTCCACTTATCTTGTCAATTCAACAGCCCTGCTGTCCAAATGTGTCCAGATCTCACCAATCCCTGCATCACAAAATATCCCTTCCCTGTCCAGGCCCTAAGTCTACCTGGAAAACTCCAATTCATCCTCCGAGACCAGCCCAAATGCCCCGGCCTGTGAAGTGTGATTCCCAAAGCCATCAGGTAGGCAACCTATCTCCCTGGGGACAAGATGAGACACAGAAGCACAACTGAGCTGCGGACCTACTGTCCCCCAGTGGGCAGATCCAAAGTGTTCATTACACAATATATCAATGACCCCCAAAGTGGGTGGACCAAGGTGCCCACCACATAATAGGACGACCCCAGTAGGTAAGGCCAGGCCCAGGTATGCATTAGGTAACAGATTGCTGGGAGATGAATGGGGGTCCCATAACTTCCTCCTGCAGGAAGTGGCAGGGGCCTGTCCAGCTGAGGTCTCATGGCCACTGGGTCTCTCCAACAGTCCCCAGGGCTGGCTCTGGTCGGGGACCTAGGGACATGTGCACACCGTAGGGAGACAGTAATTGTAACAAGTATGGTGTTCTTGGAAAGTGAACTCCCTAAGCTACAGTGAAATCAATGCCCTGTCCACCTTTCCACCTTGTGACATTGGTCAAAGGTCTGGGAAACAACTGGATTCCAAGACTCACTGGGAGCTTCTTGTTGGACAAGATTTAACCACCCACCCTCTCTTCTGCTCCAAAGCAGTAACACCGGGACCATTTCTTTTTTTTTTTTTTTTTTTTTTGAGACGGAGTCTCGCTCTGTCACCCGAGCTGGAGAGCAGTGGCCGGATCTCAGCTCACTGCAAGCTCCGCCTCCCGGGTTCACGCCGTTCTCCTGCCTCAGCCTCCCGAGTAGCTGGGACTACAGGCGCCCGCCACCTTGCCCGGCTAGTTTTTTGTATTTTTTAGTAGAGACGGGTTTTCACCTGTTAGCCAGGATGGTCTCGATCTCCTGACCTCGTGATCTGCCCGTCTCGGCCTCCCAAAGTGCTGGGATTACAGGCTTGAGCCACCGCGCCCGGCCAACACCGGGACCATTTCAAGTCCACTCTCCCAACATAGCTGGGGTGAAATATCTCCTCTGTGTCACCTCAGAGTGGAAAGCTAGAGTCTCTGGAGGCTGATCATGCAAGCAGAAAACTGTGCAGTGGCAGGGGATGACAGCTAACTGCAATCTTTATCTGTCCATAACCAAATGAGCCCAAAGCATTGCTTCTTTTCTGGTTTGCATCTCAGGGAATGAGGTTAGATGAGGTCCTGTGTCCCGTCACCTGACTCAGGAGGGAGGGCAGAGAGTCAGTAGAAAAGGGCAAACTCCCTTGAGGTGGGGAGGGAGGAGCCTTGGCTGGGGGAACAGAAGAGGTGGGTGACACTGGCTGTCTCCAGACTCTGTTGATGTGTAAGTGAATCCACCAGAGTTTCAATATTCAGTTTTAGTGCCCACTTGAATAGACACTGGGAGGTCCCTCAGGAGGTGGCCCACTTTAGGCGTGTGTTCCTGCAGCCAGTGTGTGTGTAAGGGTATTCACGGCAACATCGAAAACATGTCAGGACCCATTATCAACACTGCATTGTGGTTAATCTTCAAAAGTCTTTGAATGTAACATTTCAAAGGTCTCTGGGCAGAAATCTTAATATACTCTTGAAGGCAAAACATTTGCGACTTTATAACTGAATCCACTGATTGTAAACACACACACATTCATGAACGAGCACACACGCAGATGCACAGGCACATGTGCACAAAGATACATCTGTGCAAGCACATGCACACGTGTGCAGAGACACATACATAAAAGTGCACACATGCACACACACACGTGCAAACACACACAAATGTCCTTCAGGGCACACAAATACCGTCTCACGGAGGCTTACCAAGTTCATAATTTTATTATACTCTGAATAGAGATGATATTTAAAGAGCAGAGAAAATGACTATACAAAGGATTTATAGAACATTCATTTACATACTGGATATATTCTTTACAGTATCAGAAAAGTAAAAATATGCACTAACAAGTAAGGCAGAGAAGACGACGTTACAAGGTATTTGATGCTGAGGATAAATGCACGGTGACTTTTAACATGGCTATAGCTTAACACTGGAGGAATACAACAATACGTTCTTTTACTGAGTAGTTAGTAGGACCCTGGCTATAACATGCGTTGGGCACATGAGTTCGTGAACTCTCCACATTTGCTCCCCAGGGCAGTATGCGCCTGTCCAGCGGGAGCCCTGGAGGCAAAATGCCTGAAGTGTTCCTTTTCCTGTGGCCCTAGAGCCGGTGTCCACGGTGGGGGCTCTCTCACGGTTTCTGAGCCCACAGTACAATCTGTGATGGCACACAGCTTGTTCTGTTTAATGCACATGTAACACAAAAGGAAGAAATAAACTTCCTATACCAGCTCTCCAGAAATCGTGGAAACTTGCTGCCTTTGGTTCCTCAGAAGGAGCTATCTGCTTGGAGCAAATTCCCTGATGCCCTTGACCACGTTTACCTTGTGTAAAAATCACACCTGGCCAATGAGTTCAAAAAGTATGTTTGCACGGCTTCCTGAATGCCGTCGAGGCATGGCTTCACGGGGGCCATCACGGGCACCCCAATATCTCTGTGATTCCCTGGCAGGCTGTTTCTCAATACTGAGACCCTCGTTTGCTCTGATTTCTAGATGAGCTCTCTCATCCTTCATCAGAAGGACTGCACTCTTTGGGTTAAACATGGGTAGGGACCATCTCAGGATGAGGACCTCTTGGGGAAAGTACAAACCTCTGCTCCCGGTGGCCACATTCCTGCAGTGGATGAAAAACCGAGATGCTAGAAGCCTCTGCCAAAGACATAAGGGTCAACACGAGGATCTGCTGAAAATGCCAGCACCTCCTGACGGTCATGCCACCGCACGTTAGAGAAGGAGGTCCACAATGACCAAGGCAAACATTTGGCACAGAAATGAGGCACTTGGTTTGGTGCATCAATAGGAGCTAAAAAGTGGAATGGTCCACCTGCTTTCACACACGCGCACACACACGCACGTACACACGCACACACAACATCCACTGTGATTTGGCTGCTTCCAGCTCTGCCTGTTGCTAAGTTTTCCTCGGCCCCTCACTTTAAAGCAGAGTTCACAAAGCACACTCCCAAACCCCAGCTCCCTGACAGGAGCCTGTGACACCAGTGTGGCCTAAGACTGGGGACTTGACTTTTGAAAGCAGAGGGAATTTCAGGCTGGAAAGCAATCAGGACAGTCAGTGTGCCTGCAGAGCACCTGCGCTGCGAGAGGACGGGGCCAAGGACTTATTCCGATGTGGCCCAGCCCCATCTCTCACTCTGGGGATGTTCCAGGGTCACAAATTACCCCAAACCTTTTGACCACGGACAGGTTCAAGCAAGAAAACCAGGGCTGGAATGTTGAAATAAGCCTGAAATACACTTGATTCAGTGGCTTAGATGATGGCAAACAGTGGCACTCAAAAATAGCTTGTCAGTACCGGGGTTTCTTCTCTTTCTCCTCATCCTCCGTTCTGCTCACACATGCCACAACCACACAGGGTCCCCAGCAAGAACCCCAGGGTGGCAAGGAGGAGCACGAAGAAGGCTGATAAATGCAGGGGAACTTCAGGTCCTGCAGTGTCCGGCCTGAAGATCATTGAAAAGCCCGTGTCGGGGATGCCGAGTTTAAATCCAGGTGTTTCCCATCCCTCCTGGACTCTCTCCATCAGAAAGGAAGTCATCCACAACCGGGGAAAAACATTCCAATGAGTAAAACATCAGGGTAGGCTGCTTGAGGCAAAGCCACCTTTGGGCGGCACTGCACATGGGAGACCCACAGTCCACCGCACACTTTCGGTGGCCAGGGGCCTATGGTACATCCTACATGGGGACAAGCCTCGCAAAATCACAGCTTGGCAGGCTGCAGCATTCGACACTGGTACAGTATAGCAATGGCAAATTATCATAAATAATTTGGCATAAAATATAAATTACATAGAAATGATATTTTTGTTCCTTCTTCTCATTTCTCCTCTCAGGGTCCTCATAGGCTCTCCCCAGCCCAGCTCGCCCAGCTCGCCACAGGTGAGGAGGAGGCACGGAGCACTCACCATGGTGGGGTGGGGTGGGGTCTCTAATGCAGCCATTTCTTCCCACCACCCTCATCCTCACAGCCCATCACAAAGGCCCCTCGTTTTAGGCCCCACTGTGTTCCAGAAGGGCTTGACTTGCACAAACCTTCATCAAACATACGCCCCCTTCTCAGTTTCATTAGCATCTCCATCTTGGGAAGACCAAGGTGAGGGAAACTCCTGGCCTCAGGTGCAGCTGGACAGGGGCGCCCATGCCAATGGCTGAAGCATGGTAGTCACTTGTCACCTCTGCCTCAAGGGCTGGGGATTCCTCATCCCCCGGAATGCTCGTGTGCCAGGGATGTGGGGACCACCTCGTGTTCTGTGCTGTTTCCTTGCATGTCCCTTTCCCATGGGGACCCTAGGGGGTGGGGTGCACCCATGCCCAGCTTCTTCTACCCAAAAAACATGTGGCTACAGAGATGTGTCAGGTAAGTCAGTTTCAGGAAAGGTCAATTCACGGTGATGTTGTTTGTTCTTGTTTTTGTAGAGCTGGAAGATCCTCTTGGGCCTGGAATGTCAGGGTTACTAGTTTGGTAAAAAGTGGGGGCCCCACCCTCACCCCACAGCTGTCTCCAGGGCTTTGAGAGGCATCGGTGGGTCCAGGGTGGGAGGTGGGTTCTTAGACCTTCTTTGGGGAGCCAATCATGACCTTTGATACGAAGTTGACGATGGCGCTGGCAGGCTGCTCAGGGTCATGCTCTGCAAACAGGTGGCACACATTATCCGTGGCACTGCCCTGCTTCCGGGCCACAAATCCAAAGACTCTGCCAAAGGAAAGTCCAGTTAGAGTGGTCAGTGTCCCACAAAGTACCAAGCTTCTACTTCCTCCAGCTGCCAGCGGCACGGTCAGGAGGAATTTTAAGTGGCATCTATCAAAAATCTACCAAATGCCCAGCACCCTGCTGGCCACCTGTTCATGCACTTTACCTCCAGCCTTCACAGACGCCTGTAATCCCCGCTACTTAGGAGGCTGAGGTAGGAGAATTGCTTGAACCCAGGAAGAGGTTGCAGTGAGCCAAGATCATGCCACTGCACTCCAGTCTGGGCAACAAAAGCGAAACTCTGTCTCAAAAAAAAAAAAAAGATAAAAAAGAAAAGAAAAAAGAGGGACCTCTAACAGCTGCCTGGACTGGCTGTGGAGCAACAGTGTGATGAAGGCCCTCCTCCCTTATATTTGGTAGATTTGGAACACCCGCTTCATCCACACGCCTGCACACAGGGAGCAATTCCTTCTAGCTGTGCAGACCTCAGCACTGCTGAGCCCATGCATTCCCAAATGGCCAAAAAGGCTGTGCCAACTGCACATTCAGCCAGCAGCCGGCAGAGAAGTTAACAGCATCCAGATCCTTGTCCATAATGAGAACACTTTTACTTCCTTCTTTTTCAAAAGAAATTGGCATGGTGTAGTCATTTTCTTATAAGGCACCCCCTAGGAAAATTTGGAATTCAACTTTGGAGTGTAACTGTAGACAAGGAGAGCATGTAAAGAAATCCCTCCCAGAAACTTACTTTGAGGAAGGGCCATCTTTGATCCACCTTGCAAATTAAAAAGAAAAAGAGAGAGTCAGGTTAATGTTTTAAATTGAAAGACAGAATTGAGTATACTCCTTGCTCAATAAAAATGCAAATTTCTTACTTCCTGTCTTGTGGGTCCAAGGCACAGAAAATCACACTGTTCACGGGGTAATGCCTCCGGAAGAAGAGCCTGTTGGGACACGGGAGAGAGGATGGTTCCTGTTACTAGGGCTTTTGGGTGATGGGGGATGCACTGGGCAGGCTCTCCCATACATGAAGATTCTTCCAGCAGAAAACATTTTATATTGTTACTCATCACTTGGAGAGAAGAAAGTGTGTGCTCATTCAAAGTCAACAGATGCCCTGAAGGTGGGCAGAACAGTTGTTACCAGTAGACAGCAGCACCACACAGGCTGAAACTGTCAGCCGTGTGGAAGACAGGAATCGGGTCAAGAAGCCCTACCAGGCCGGGCGCAGTGGCTCACGCTTGTAATCCCAACACCTGGGGAGGCCGAGGCGAGTGGATCACCTGAGGTTAGAAGTTCGAGACCAGCCTGGCCAGCATGGTGAAACCCCGTCTCTACTAAAAATACAAAAATTAGCTGGGCATGGTGACATGTGCCTGTAATTTCAGCTACTTGGGAGGCAGAAACAGGGGAATTGCTTGAACCCGGGAGGCAGAGGTTGCAATGGGCTGAGACCGCTCTACTGCTCTCCAGCTTGGGTGACAGAGTGAGATTCCACTTCAAAAAAAAAAAAAAAAAAAAAAAAGCCCCAACGAACTGGAAAAGCTGGTGGGGTGTAAGATGGACACAAGGAAGCACCTCTGGTCCTGCCAGACACTGCTGGCTGCAGGATCATGGGGAAACCACTAACAGCCTCCAGCCTCCAAGCCTCAGTTTCCTCACCTGTGAAAAGTGGATCATGATACCAGCCCACTCCTTCCACAGAACAGACACCCAAATCAGATGCAGTCACAGGTCTGAGAGCACTGACTGAACAGTAAAGTGCTGTGCATGGAACATTCCTTAGGGAAGGACTCCACATGGTCACTGATATGACCCCCATAGAGACCTCCTTCCCGGCTCACCTGATGGCCCTTAGTCACTGACATGACCACCTGAGGCAACCTCCTCCAGCTCACCTGCCGAGCCCTTCCTTCCAAGAGTGCTATCCACCCAGTCCACATGGTCCCCAGAGGATGCCCATCTCAACACTGCTGTGTCCAGGCTGGGCCAGTCTAGCTGGCTTTGGGGTCAACCCTCTCCTTCTGGGAATGACTCTGCACTGGTACAGGGTAAAGCTCATCTGGAGATGAAGAGAGAGGCCAGGAGACAGGCAAGGGCAGAGGCAGAGCCTGGGCGTGCTTCAATTCAAGGTGACCCTGCAGCCACCTACAGCACCTCTCACACAGGTGCCTTTTAAGGCTCATTGTGGGTGAGAAGATCCCCCTTTTGTCCAGAATTAGCCAGTCTGAACCCAAACTCTATCTCTTACAATGTGAAAGATCTGAACTGATGTGGACATGACCCATCTCCAGGCAGTATAAAAAATACAGGGAAACTAAAGAGACACAGAAAAAAGACACCTCTGACAAGGGCACATAGAACAGATCCTGTGAAGAAGTAACAGATCTTCCAAGGGCCGTGGGGAGGAGGGAACAGTCAACATTGTGAGGGTCCTTAAGGAGCCCAACCCTGACCCTGTGTCTACCATGTCGCCAAGCTATGCCTACAGACCCTGAATCCACCATGCAGCCTAGCCATGTCCCTGATGCTGACCCTCAGTCCACTAGGCAGTCTAGCCATACTCCTGACTGTAAGCCTGAGTCCACCAAGCAGCCTGGCCATGCCCTGAGCCTGACCCTGAGCCCTCCAGGTAGCTGATCCACATCCCGGACCCTAAGTCCACCATGTAGCTCAGCTATGCCCCTGACACTGACTCTGAGTCCACCGTGCAGCTGAGCCACACCCAATGGGAAGCCTGAGTGAGTCATGTAGCCGAGCCATGCCCCTGACCCTGAGTTCACCATGTAGCTGAGCTATGCCTGACACTGACCCTGATTCCACCATGCAGCTAAGCCATGCCCAACTGGGACCCTGGGTGAGCCATGCAGCTGAGCCATGTCCCTGACGTTGAGTCCACCATAAAGCCAAGGCACAACCCTGACTCTGACCCTGAGTCCACCAAACAGCAAAGCTATGCCCCCTGAACCTGACCATGAGTCCACCATACAGTCGTGCAGCTGAGCCTTGCCTGTGACCCTGACCCTGAGAACACAGTGGGGCTGAGCCACGCACCTGACCCTGTCCCTGCGTGTGCCACACAGGGCACTTGCTGAGTGCCCTTTTCATTTGAGACACTAAACCTTGAAATAGGTATTTTGGTGCAAGATTGAAATATGAGAGCATCAAGAATTGGGACCTTGCCCAGGATTACCTAGTGGTCAGTGTCAGGGGCACTGAACGGGTCTGACCAGTAAAACCCACGTTCTGCTTTGTGCTCATTTTTTCCAGCAGGTGAAGGGTGATGAGCAAAACCTGCCTAAACTCACTTATCACTTATTCCTGATGCTACGGAGGGGAAGACCCTGCCTTCAACCTCCCAGGTGTTTTGGGCAGATGATGAAAATGTCCTGAGTCTAAGGACATGGACACCACAGAGAGGCATGGGGGCCCTGCTGGGGGAGCATCCTGAGAAAGAAGCCAGGCTGGTCTGAGTGTCCCCTGCCGGCCTGTCGGCTGTGATGACTCCTGCCATCATGCTGCTGCCACAGTTGATGCCAACGTGCCTCCTCAACCACACAACACAAAACAAGTGCATCTGGACTGCTCTGTTCTTAGGCCACAGGCTCCACTCAGGGATGGCATTCTGGAAGGAGGGAGAGAGGAACAGCCCTATGGCTGCTCTGTTCCGTGCCTATGCTGGGCATTCAGTAAAGGTCCACATTGAGATCATCAGCTCCAGCGTAACTGGCTCAGTAACAGCTCTGGCCTAAGTCATTTGAAATTGGCCAATGGAAATAGTACATATCAAGGTCATACTCTCACCTGAAAGGAAATGACCCTCTGTTAAAACAATAGGTTCTAAGATCAATGGATTCTGATCATAATATCAGAATGTTTTCAAAAAACTGAGTTAAATGATTTTTTACATTTGCAATTATGTGTGTATGTGTGCAGTTTTAAAATGCCAAATGTCTTTTTATTATTTTATTTTACTGATTTCTAAGAAAAATAACCTTCAGAACAAATGCTAATAGTTTCTATGTGGTTCCCAGGATCTATTTAATGGGAGAAAAATGTCTAGACAGGTCCTGGGTGACTCATGACCTCAAGGACGGCTAATGATTTACCTGGATGACTACCCGCACTAGGGAAGAGCAAGAGGAAGGTGACAGCCCCGCCCCTGCTGGACGGCTCCTGCCTCCCTCTAGGCACTCACTTCCTCTGATTGTCTGTCAGGGTGATGCCCTGGGCTGACACCTTAAAGTGCACAACCGTGGACACAGGGGGTGGCTCCTGGACCAGGGTGATGCTCAGGGCCTTCTGGATCGCCTGGTGGCCGGTGAGGGACTCCATCTCCACGGAGTTCAAGTACCACACGTTGCAGGCTGGAAGACACCAAGGGAGACACATGTTAGTTGCAACTATTGGGACAGGTGTGTCCTGTTAACACACAGGCAGTTGCTGATGTGCCAGACTGTGGATTTATGAACGACTTGCGCATGTGGCCTGTGCTGGGTGCATGTAAGGCAGATGGCCTTTGCGCCTAATTCTGACAACATGAAAAGTGAGTGCTCCAAGGATGCACTTGCTCCCATGTCAAGGCAGGCAATAACTGAGTTACCAGAGCAAAGCAGACCCGCCTGGTGTGGCTTTGCCTTCCCACCAGCCAGAGGGAGCTTTGTATTTGCCTTGCAGCAGTATTAAACCCTCATGTCACAGGTGGAGCCCAAGGCACCTTCTCTGGTCTCAGGGTGGGTCTGGACAACAATCACATTAGCACGAAACCCGACTACTGTTATAAGTAAGGAGCCCAGAGGCCCCTGAGAAACATCTGTGACGGAAGCATGTGTCCTGGAATCCTGGTTGCCGAGAGAAGGAATGGCTTGCAGTGAGCTCAGAGAACAGGCTGGAAAGAGCCAAAAGTGGCCCGGCCTTGCCTGTGTCCTGGCTCCCCATGCTGCCAAGGGAGGGCTGTGGATCCTGTCCCTGACCATCTCCTCTTGGGAGAAGAAAAACAACTGGGCTCCATAACAACTCTTCTCTCCCTTCTAGCCTGTGACCCTGCAGTTCAAGCACAAGTGCACGTGTGATTTTAGGGCATGGGTGAAATTGAGGTGTTCCAAGACATCCAGGCTCAGCCTGAAGCTCATTCATTGAAGGAAACCAGAGCCTCTCCTGCCCAAAGGCTGAGTAGTCTTCCTCCTGAGGAACAGAACTGCCCTCACTCACTCGCCCCCTATCTGCTATATACAAGTCCCTGTAAGTGACCATGTGGGTTTCTTAATTCCACGGTTAAAGGCCTCTAAAGTTTCACTTAACAGAAAAAGAGTGCTTCCCCATAGTCTACAGCAACACATCTCAGCACTCGGATGCACAGTATGCGCTGGGTGGTGTTGTCTCCCTTGGCCATGTCCTCCTGGGGGAGGCAGCCCTGGGGAGCAGCTCCATCTTCTCTTTGCCTTTAAGTCTGACTTTTCAGAACCAGCAAGGGTCGTGCCTATTGGCAGGTGGTTTGACTGGTGTTTGACAGGTGCACAGAAAGATGTGCTGGCAGGTATGTTGGCAGGTGCACTGGAAGGTGCGCTGGCAGGTGGTTTGACAGGTGTGCTGCAGGGTACACTGACACACAAGACCACAGATGGGCTAGGATGTCCCTGGGTGTCACAGTGCAGGGCGACTTATGAGTTGTTGGACCACCCTTTCTCTCCACAGCAAAGGCCACAGTGTTTATAGCTGGAGACACTCTGAGGAATTGAGCCCACTATTTTTGATGATCACTTGGTGATATGGTTTGGCTGTGTCCCCACCCAAATCTCATCTTGAATTGTAGCTCTCATAATACCCACGTGTGGTGGGAGCAACCTGGTGTGAGGTAATTGAATCATGGGGTGGGTTTTTCCCATGCTGTTCTCATGGGAGTGAGTAAGTCTCACGAGATCTGATGGTTTTATAAAGGGCAGCTCCCCTGCACATACTCTCTTGCCTGCCACCATGTAAGATGTGCCTTTGCTCTTCCTTCACCTTCTACCATGATCATGAGGCCTCCTCAGCCAAGTGAAACTGTGAGTGCATTAAACCTCTTTATAAATTATATATAAACTTCTTTATAAATTACCCAGTCTCAGATGTGTCTGTATTAGCATCATGAGAACAGACAAATATACTTGGCGATATTTATCAAGTGGATCTCAAATACCTAGAAGTAACCCAGAGGTCCTGCTCCTGAGGAGATTGAGAAAGGAAATATTCTATAACCACATGAGATAGTTAACCTGCAGGGAAAGACATTTGTGCCACATATTCATTTTAGTGGGAAAAACCAGAAACACATCAGAAATGAGAGAGGGGTAAAATTAGCCCCCTTGGTGGAATACCAAGCAACCAGCAAGCAGTAACCAGGAAAATCACACGGCGGCATGGAAAGACGTCATCAGCAATCAGCGGGGAGAGCAGAATAAAAACCACGTCTGCTATGATTAGAACGGGAAAATGAAAAGCATGTGTGCAAACAGATAGGAGCTGCGAGAGAGCCTGGAGAATTCAAAAACAGAATTCATGAAAGGGACAGTCTGCCTTTGATTTTATTAGCATTACTGTCATGCTGATCATGCAGTTACGAAAGAGAGAAAAAAGGGGACATTTTGACCTAACTACTAGGAAAATTCCACAAAATTGGCACAATCTCAATCAGTTCACACAGAACCACAGCTGCCACAACCCAGACCCATGCTCTCTTGAAGGAGTCACACATGGCTTTCTGATGAGGAGTAGTCTTGCTGGCGAGAGTTTGGGAGGAATCTGCTGTTTGGGGAATCTCTCTCCCCAGATGCAGGAGCTATGTCATCATTCCTCAAAGCAGAGAAGAAAATGCTGCCACTACGGAGCCTGTTCTATGGAGCACACAGCAGCCAATTGACACCAAGTGCCCCAAAGCCTCTCTCCAGCAGAGAACAGGCATGCCTGTGCCTGCCTGTGATTGTCCAACTGCACCTGGCCCAAGACCATCCAGTGCCACTTGACAAGTGCTCTTGGCCAGAGGTGAAGATTCAGTGCCCAGTGAGAATTACCAGGAAGGCATCCACCAGACCCATGAAATGGAGCTCTGTCCATTGCTAGGCTACTCTGAGAAAGGGACTTGATAACACAGAACAAAAGTCTGAGGCCCACATGTGGGAATTTGTCCTAAGGCAACACTCCAGAAATCAGAAAAAGAAATAATGCAGAAAGATGGTCCTCTAAGCATTATCTGTGGTATTAAAAATTAGAAACATGCTAAATGAACATCCACAAGGAGGTGAATTATGTGATGGACCATTGTGTAGCCATGAAAATATGAGATCTGCATTATGTTTTAAGAACCAACTTATTATGCTAAGAGAAGAGAAAAGAATTGTACATGCAGCATGATCCCAAGTACAAGAAAAAAGGCAGTACAGGATTGGATCTGGTTGACATCAGGAGTGGTCTTTGGGCCAGAGAACACTGTACCTACTGTCTACCCTTCCTCCCAACATTCAGGGGCTGCATAGGGGCAACAGATCTATGAGTAATTCATTTTTCCTTTTCTTTTATTTTACATTTTTAAAACTTAAAGAACATATATGACTTTATTTTAAAAAGCATACCTATCATATGCTAAAAAATGCAACCACAACATTTCTGGGAAATCTGTTAGAAGTCTACTAAAAAGAAATAAGTCTTTCTTTTCAGGATTGTATTATATTCCTCTGCTTCAACAAGAAACAAGAAGCGAGGCTTAAAACACAAATAGAAATTGTTTTAGAGATTGGAACAAAGGCATAATGGCCTTAGTATCAAAAAAAGGATTAAACTGGAAAAAATTAAAAGTTTATTCCTATCTTTGTGAGCTGTCTGACTGCTAATATTTCTGAGTTTCGGCTTCCTGAATCTTTATAATGGGGAAATTGGACATGATCATTTCAAAGAACATTGCACATCCAGGAGTCTAGGACTCTAAGTGAATTAGAAAACAGATGAAGTTCAGTTTAGGAAAGAAAACCCACTAAATTGCTGGAAGGTCATCAGAGATTGCAATAGTTCTACTATCTTGCCACAGTGCTTATTCTGCACTGATTCTAAACATCTGCAGACAATCCTCCAGGTAAAGACGACACCAGCTGAGGATTGGTGACTGAGACAGCCTCACGCTTCTGGTGACACATCTGCTGTCCTGGTTCCATGACTTGGAACCTGGGTTAATGTAATGGACAGCAGACATTTGCAGCTCTCAATGTGTTTTAGAAATAAGATTTTTAAAGGAAAGAAGCTCAAGGCAGTCATAATTCAAGCTTTATATAGAAATGCCCAACTCAGATGATCAGATACAAACTCAACGTTCTGAATGAAGTCTTGACTCTAAGAAGATCCACCCTTAAAAAAAAATTGGAGTTATTGATACATTTCAATGTAATTTTAAAAGATGGAAAAGTGTACTTAAAAATGGTAAGTCAGGATAGAAGAGAAAGTTTTAATATCTAAAAACAAGTGCTATCAGGATGCACTGTTATGATCAACTAAATTCATTCAATTCATTTATTAATTCCACACTTACTGGGTGAATGCAGGATAACTAGGAAGCTAAAGGAGAAAAATGAAATTGCATGTCCCCTGGTGCTACCATATTGGGCTGAATGGGCAGGGCTGTGTCCCTGAGATGATATGGGCATGGCTAGACGTGGGAGCTGAACGTCAGGCCTAGATCTGCCATTCAGGAGCCAGAGCTGCCACCTTGGGTCCTCTGTCTATGACAAAGGATGACAGGACACTACACCCACATGCCTTGTGGGTGAAGGGGAGGAGCCAATAAGCTGGGCAGGACAAGTGCTCTGTGCCTGTTGCTATCACTGTTCTTCTGCACTTTCTTGAACACTGACAATGCATAAGTTGTGATTTAAAAACCATTAATTAAAGGTTTTCAAAATTTCAAAGACATTTTTAAAAGGTGCAACTGAAACAAATAAATCCATCAGAGTGGATCTGGTTTCGTAGCCCTGTCTCCTCAGTTAAGAGTGAGTGAGCTGAGGTCTATAGTAAATTCCTGCATCCTCCTGGGCACTTCACTGGGACCCACAGACAGGGTCCACTGTTACTTTAACAGAAGAAAGCTAAGAATCATGATGGGCTCCAGGGAAATAGACTTAAACAGATTTAGGGGCTGTGGCCCAGGACCAGCCCAGGCCCAAAGGTGAGATCTACATCTCACAAGGGAAAGGGCGAGGCTGGCTTCCCAGGAAAGACCATTCCTCTTGGGCCAGAAAAATGCTCCCAAGGCATTTTCAATGTCCTATTCATTTAATCTTTTCAACTGCTATGTGTGAAAATATTATTATCCCCACTGACCAGATACAAACCTCAGGTCTGCGAAGCTAAGTGATTTGCCAGAGATCAAAATCCTGAGTGGCAGAACATGGCCGGAAACCCATGATCACAGCTACACTTCATTTTGGAGCTTCAAGCTTTAGCACACTTGCAATTTGGGGCAAGCTATTTTCACCTTTATTTTGGCCACAGGTAACTTATTCTATAAGGAGAGTCTAAAATGACTTAAACACTATAATTCCATTCAAAACAAAGTAATTTTACTTTAGCTGGGTAACAGACACAGTGATGTATAAATTTATAGAGAAAAGCTACATAGAAAAATCATACAAATTATAGAGGAAATAAGAAAATACCTATATATTTCATACACCTTTATTGTGGAGTTAACACTTGTAAACTACTCTGCAGTTATGAGGTACAGAATGGAGGTATTTCTAGTCCAATCTTCTGCCAGACTCAGAAATCCCATCCCCAACATTTCTTACAGTAAACACCTACCTTGAGCGAAAAACTTCCAACAGTTTTGAAACTCAAGGTTTGAAAGTCAGCAGGCCCCACTGTCCTCTCTAGCTGTGTCCCTCCCTCACGGCCACAGAACCACAAGAGCCCTATGGTGTGTGGTTTGTTTACAGCCTTCTTAAACTGGGGCCACTAGGACTGCATCTAACGCTGCAAAAGTAACCTGGCCTGGAACTAATAAGCAATTACAGAAAGATTGCTGGATATAAGCTTAATGTACAAATGGTCAATTGTTTTCCTACAGACCAGCAATAAACAAGTAAAATTTGAAATTAAATACACAATACCATTTATAGTAGCACCTCCCAAAAACTACTTACATTTAAATCTAACAAACTACAGACAAGATTTATATGAGGAACACTATAAAACTTTGAAGAAAGACACAAAAAACTAAATAAATGGAGAGATATTCTATATTCATGGATAGGACTCAACTTTTGTCAAGATGTCAGTTCTTCCTAACTTCATCTATAGATTCAACACAATCTCAATAAAAATCCCAGCAAGTTATTTTATGTATACTGACAAAGTGATTCTACAGTTAATACAGAAAGGCAAAAGACCAAAAATAGCAAACACAATATTGAAAGAGAAGAGCAAAGTTGGAGGACTGACATTATTTGACTTCCAGGATTACTATAAAGCTAAAGCAATCAAGAAAATGTGATATTGGTGAAAGAACAAATAGGTCAATTAAAGAACTCGAAAGTAGACCCACGTGAATACAGCTAACTGATCTTAGACAAAACAGCGAAGGCAATACAACTGCGAAAAGACCGATTTTTTAACTGGTGGTACAGAAGCAACTGGACATCTGCAGGCAAAAAAATAAAAAATCAATCAAGACACAGACCTTACCTCCTTCACAAAAATTAACTTAAAATGGATCATAGACTTAAAGGTAAAATTTGAAACTATAAAATCTAGCTGGCCTTGGGTTTGGTGGTGAATTTTAAGATACAATACCAAAGTCCCAATCCATAAAATAAGAAATCAATAAACTGGGTTTTATTAAAATTAAAAATTTCAATGAAGGGGCCGGGCACAGTGGCTCAAGCCTGTAATCCCAGCACTTTGGGAGGCCGAGACGGGTGGATCACGAGGTCAGGAGATTGAGACCATCCTGGCTAACACGGTGAAACCCCGTCTCTACTAAAAAAAAATGCAAAAAACTAGCCGGGCGAGGTGGCGGGCCCCTGTAGTCCCAGCTACTCGGGAGGCTGAGGCTGGAGAATGGCGTGAACCCGGGAGGCGGAGCTTGCAGTGAGCTGAGATCTGGCCACTGTACTCCAGCCTGGGCGACAGAGCGAGACGCCGTCTCAAAAAAAAAAAAAAAAAAAAAAAGAATGAAAAGGCAAGCCATGAAATGGAAGAAAATATTTTCAAAAGGCCTGTCAGGTAAAGCACTAGTGTCTAAAATACACAAATAACTCCTAAAATTTAACAATAAGAAAACAAAAACCCAATTAAACAAACAAGCCAAAGGCCTCTATGGACACCTCACCAAAGAAGATATACAGATCGTAAATAAGCATCTGAAAAGGCGTTCCACGTCGTAGGTCATCAGAAACAATGAGATACCACTACGCTACTATTAGAAAGGCCACAATCCAGAACACTGGCAACACCAAATTCTGGTGAGGATGTGGGGCAACAAGAACTCACATTCATTGCTAGTGGGAATGCAAAACGGGACAGCCACTTTGGAAGACAGTTTGCCTGTACCTTATAAAACTAAACACACTCTTACCATACAATCCAGGAATGCGCTCCTTGGTATCTACCCACAGGAGCTGAAAACATATATCCACTCAAAAACCTGCACATGGGTGTTTACAGCAGCTTTATTCATTACTGCCAAAACCTGAAAGCACCCACAATGTCCTTTAGTAGGTGAATGGGTTACTAAACTGGTACACCCAGACAATGAAATACTCACTGATAAAAAAAATATGAGCTATCAAGCCATAAAAACACATGGAGGAAACTTAAATGCATATTACTATGTGAAAGGAGCCAACCTCAAAAGGCTATGAACTGTATAGTTTCAACTATATGACAATACTGGAAAAGTTGAAAATATGGAGACAAAAAAAATGAGTGGCTGCCTGGGGTTGGCTGGGGAGAGAGGACGAACAGAAAGAGCACAGAGGATTTTTAGGACAATAAAACTATTCACTATGATACTGTAACAGCAATTACCTGTCATTATGCATTTGTCCAGACCCACAGAATGCATGACATCAAGGTGAACCTAAATATCAAGTCCCTGAACTAGGGACTCAGGCTGTGTTAATGCAGGTTCATCAACTGTAACATGTGCACCACTTTGCTGGGGGATGTTGACAGCAGGGAGGCTATGCGTGTATATGGTGTATCTCTGTACCTTCTTCTCCATTTTGCTGTGAATCTGTCACTGCTCTAAAAAAGAAACTCTACGAACACATTTTTTTTAAAGTGACCTGCTCTCTCTGGCGAGCTGGTTCTTGGTTGTTGCATGTCTCACTGGGGTTGCTGGCAGTGTGGGTCAAATCGTTGACTCATGTCAAGTGACTTGTTGAGTCATGTCTCTGGAACATTTTAAATTTACAGCTGCCGAGACAGGTCACCCACATCCTGTCTTACTATATTTTCCCCCAAACTAAATCCAGGGCTTGACATTTATTCCACTGAATTTAGTCTTGCTCAAGTTAGACCGGCTCATGAAGCCCTTGTTGATGTCCCAAAAACTGCACCCCACCCAGCTCTGTGCAAGCTTCTATAAAAGGAAACCTCCTTCAAGGCTCACAGAAAAGAAAGGAAACCTGAATACTGAAAGTGCAAAAGGAAGTTGTGTCAGTGAGTCCTTTTTCTCCCCAGTCACCAGATATAGAAACAGAGCTGCATTTACTGACCTGCCCCCTGCTTCAACAGCTCAGCTGCTGAATTGGCTGCTGTTTGGGGAGAATTTTCTGCTATTTCCTCCAATGGATCTGTAGGAAGGGGCAAGAAAATATAGAAATGAGTCCTGCTCCTGACCAAGAATCCTCATGACAAAGTTAGACAATTTGATGACAGAATTCCCAGATGGTGACATGCAATGGTTTTGCAGAGTCAAAAGTCTCTTTGGGACAATAATCCGGCCCACAGAAACCATGATCACATTCTGAACAAAAGTAGAGATGAAAAGGCCTAACAAAATATTTTTCTAATCACTGAATTAGTCACATGAATAATGACACTTTGAAAGGTAAATCACATTTACCTGTATATTAAGTGAGACCATTTTTATGTGAAGTTGTGACTGCTTAGGAAAGTGGGACATACAGTCACATCGCCCTGACATGCTGTGGGTGCTATTTAATTTTATTAAGGATATTATGCAACAAACATAAAAGTAAAAAGAACAGCGCATCCATCGTCTAAGTTCAACAACATCAACATTTTGCCCATTTTGTAGAAATGTAAAAATTAAATGTCAATGACCCTGAAGCCTTCTTTGTCTGAGGGTTTTATATTTTTAAGCTATAGAATCTTTGGTCTATAGAAATCTTTCATCAAAATCCATGAAGTAAAGCTATCTGGGAGCTGTCAATGAAGCAGAATCTCTTCTTCTCTCCTTGCTTTGGGTGAACTCATTGGCCTTTTCTTGGGTTCAACCACGAGAATACAAAAAAACTTCCAGTCTTATTATTTTTCTCAGTGGATCTTTATGGATCTCTAAAACTGGCGGCCTTGACTGCAGACAATCTACACAGAGCCAGACTAGCACTGAGGACCCTTTACCTCTCTCTGGGATAAGGAGCTTGCACGGCAAGGCCAAGGGCGTGATGGAATGCTGGCACACCAAGGCTGTCAGGCTTCCTGCAAAGTGGACAGAGAGCAAACAAGAGTCAACAACCACTGTAGGTGCTGTGTGCTCAGCCAGTTTATCAGCTGGAATGAAACTGATGCAAAGGCTGAGTCCTTATCTTTTCAGCAGCTGGTATGTTAGATTAATGTGCAGCTTTGTGCAAAACTTCAAAGAAGTAACAAGTTCCACAAGATAGTTGAGAGGTAAGTAAAGTGAACTGTTGATCATTCTTACCATAGACACATCATTACGAAATTATAAAGACTAAAGCATATGGTTTGCTGGATCTTGAATCAAGCCAACTCTAACTTTAACCTTATATATTGCCCCTGCACAATGCTTCTTAACAAAGCTCTAATAACGATGATGCCTAAGGCTGCACTGTGCTTTGTGTGGCTGGCTCAAGTCATCTTTCCAACAAGCTCGTGAGGTAGGGAAGGTTCCCAATTTGCAGGGATGGGAGGGTGCTCTGTTGGGAGCTCTGTGCTGTTCCTTGTGCTGTGGGATAGGGTGACGCTGGAGCTCCAACCTTCTCAGGACTTATCTGCTTGCCAACTAGGACAGAATCTTATTGATGTCTGTAATTGCTACTTCTGATATGTTGCTTTTCATTTGTTTGGTTTTGACAAAACTTTTAAGAACACTTTCAAATCTAGTTTATCTTAAAGATAATAATTCAGATTAGTGGGATTTCAGAACTGGGGAATGAAATATGAATAAACCATCACAAGAGTGATGGTACCAAATCTCAGGTCGGTGAGCAGAGGGAATCCAGGCCTCATGAGTTCAGAACATTGACAGCAACCTCTCAAGCAACTCACCGAAATATGGTTCATTCGAGCACCCTTTCAACCGCACTCCCTTCGGGGTACACTCGATCAAAAAGTGCCTGACGAGTTCATTGGCCAAATCTCCAGCTGTGACAAGAAATGTAAAGAAAGAAGCATTTTTTGAAAAGGGGAGCATGGGAGAATTCAATAGACAGAACATAAAAGCCAGGAGGTACAGGTGAAAAGTTTCTTCTCTGAATACGAGTCGAGCCACTGCAGAAGAGGCTGCCAAGAACCATCTTCATCCTAGGAATGGTAGCCGGGCTGCAGGACGACTGGATGAGCACAGGCTAGGCCAGATACAGGGTGGGAACGCTTGCAATGACAGTGTGGGGGCTGGAGAGGTACCTTGGGAAAGGCCCTCAAACATTTTGCAAGAATCCCCAATGAAGGGGATGAGCTTGCAGCTAAGAAAGAGGATTATGAATCTCCAGTTGAATCCCCTCCCAAAGAGGAGAGGTGAGAAAGGCTCAGACACAAAATGATACCTAGAATGAATCGCTAAAAAGAGCTGGAAGGAGGTCAGTCTTCCGAGTGGGATTTAACCAGGAACCTGGATCTGCAAAACCTTCCAGAAAGCAAGCACTCAGCTGCACAGGAGCAGCACTCTACCACATTGCTATTAATAGTAAACAGTACATCTGCTTCAGGCCAGCCCATGAGTCCAAAGAGAAAACACATCATAAAAAGCCACTGAATGGCGAAACCGTCTGAGAGTGGAAAAGTACAAACAGCATAACCAAAAGAACAAGAAGTCGCTGCCCTATGCTAATGAGTCCAACAGACCTTCACAGTGTGCTGTATTTCTGTGCTCCAGTGCTTCCTTCATCACCCTCCACTGGGGCATGTCTGCCTAAACTTCTAATATTTCTGATGTTGGAAACCTCCTGGCAGGACCCACTGGAGTTGGGCTTGATCCCCAGTGCCCTGCCCACAGTAGGCTTCCAAAAGATGTTTATAAACATGACAAATATCACTGTGTCAGCATTTCACAAGGGCAGTAAAGTTTGCAGAAAAGGAAATGATCAGATTCCATAAAAGGCTGTGTTGAATTAAACTGGGATAAGAACATACTATCACATTCAGTTATGGAAGGAAAATGATGCCTGGCTTCCAAACTGAAGGGGACACCAAGCGTGGATCTGGGTGCCACTCATGAGACATGGCTAGTGGGAAGTCCTTCTAGCCAGGGATCTCTGGAGAACGGCATCCAGAACGTCCCTAGCTGTCCATCTCCAGTTTACTGGAAGAGGTATGGTGAATGGCTGTGGCTCTTTAAGAGCTGGTAAACTCTTTGCTCAAATCTGTCCTTGAATTGTGAAACCTGAATGTCAAATCCAGGGGCAGGGTGAAGACGCAGCAGCCAGATAAGATTTCACCCAGAGGCCACCAACAATGCTGGGTTTCCTGAAGTCTGCTATTCTAATATCCCCTATTTTGTTCCCTTCATCTTCAGATTGAGTCCAAAATCTGTCAGAGAGGCAAGATGCACACACAGGGGTAAAAATAGTTATAGTCTCTCATCTAGACTCCAAAGACAATGCATGCAGAAATGTTATTTGTCCTTGCTTTAAAACTTCACACGGAAACCAAGGAGCCATGTAAAACCATCCATCATTCCTGCTCTCCCAATAATGTCATCTCTGCAGACTTGCCAGATGCGCTTGGTCCTGCGACCCTTTTTCCTGCCATCGTTATTCAGTTTGCTTCCAAATAAGGCTTGAACAGTCCTCAACAATCAGGTCTAATCCAGCTCTCCAGTTACAAAACCCCCTATTTCCACTCAGAAGTAGCATCTTGTTTGGCTTCTTATGCTGGAATTCTGGATGCTAGAAGGTCCTACTTTTCAAGAATTACCTGTTCTTTCTCCCCTACACAACGCCTTCTCTCCACGTCGCTTCAAGACAGTCAGTATCCACAAGCTTCAGGGCTGAGCTTTGACTGAGCCCCGGGTCCTTCCCAGCCTCACTCCCCACCCCTTCCACTCTCACACCATTACCTGTGCCAAAATGAACCCATCTATGTTCCCTGGAAATGCTACAGCCCTGCCTGAGGCTGGACCTCCTGGAAGTCAAATCATGCATTCCACAGGGTGTAACTCCAAGGCGATTTTCTCCAGGAAGCATGAAGCAGAGGTTTCATCCGAGGATTTGGAAAAATCTTCTCGGGTGTTAGGCACAGAGCATGAGGGAACCAGGTGGGTGTCTTACTTTTCTGTAAACACAGGGAGTTTAAAATCCGAGCTGCTTCTGATTTCCCCACTCCTAGTGAGTCAAGTTCCCCTTACAGGGAACCAAAAACTTGCAGTGTCCCCTCAGTCCACAATTTCCATTTGGGGAGACAGACAGAGTGAAAGAATAGCTTCCCTTTCCTTAGAGTCTGCGGCATGGTAGCACACAAAGATGAGTATAACGGGGCAAAACGGGCAGGGGGAGAAAAAAGGAAAAAAAAAAAAAAGAATAAACTGAAAATCAAGTGTCCACCAACAATAGAACGGATCAATTGGTTGCAGGATTTTCATAAGATGGAAAGCCACGAACTTCCAAAGAGAACAACAGCTACAAGCAACCTTAGAAATATGATCGGTGGATGCTGGCGAGGTTGTGGAGAAAAAGGAATGCTTTTGCACTGTTGGTGAGAGTGTAAAATAGTTCAACCATTGTGGAAGACAGTGTGGCGATTCCCCAAAGACCTAGAGGCAGTAATACCATTGGACCCAGCAATCCCATTACCGGGTATTACACCCAAAGGAATAGAAATCCTTCTATTACAGGTTGGTGCAAAAGTCATTATGGTTTTTGCCATGACTTATAATGCAAAAAGGATTCAGGCAGGCATACTCCTTTACCTGCATTAGAGATCTCTCATGAGTCTAGCCTTAGTCTAGTATCACTTTTAATCCATCTAAAAATACCCTACTGGGTATAGATACACTTTTTTAGATACACTATTCTTGTATACAAGAATAGTTCTCGTAGTATGCTAGTTTTCACATAAAAATGTGTATTTGCCTGCATTTGGACAGGTAATCAGTGAAAAGACACACATGAATCTACTCCAGATGGTTGCCCAAAGGAGGTGAGAGGGTAGTGAGGCAGATGGAGCCGAAATGGAAGCAAAACGGGCTTAGTGGATGCCTTATCCTATGGTTCTAATTTTTGAACAATGATATGGATTATCTATTCAAAACAAAAGAAAATAAAAGTAACAAATTAATGTTCTTTCTTAAATAAGGTGAATACTTTGTAAAATATACCTGAAAAAAAATAAATACTAAGAATAAAATTTGTGAGTATTGTTAAAGTCATCTTCTATCTTATTAGCCTAATAATAAACCAACAGAGCTTCTCTGTGGATGAGCTGAACAGATCAACAAAGAGTGGTAACCTTACCTTTCTTGTTCAGCTGCAGGACTGAAGGTGGGGGTGTGGCCACCTTCATGGCCAGGCCATAGGCCCCTCGGAAGGAATGGCTATCTCGAACGATGAATGAGCCTGGCTCCTTATCCTTCAACATGGCGATAGCTGGAGAAAGGGAGGAGAAAGACAAGAATGTCTGCCGGGTGGACAAAGGTCTATGCCCACTCATAACCTTGGGACAGGTCCTCTTCCCCTTACTCTTTTTGCAAATTGGGTCAGTGGGGACCTGGCCGGGATCCCCCTGCTTGGCTGGAAGAATATGTCCATGCAGTTGAGGGGCCCTCAGGGAGGTCTCTGTGGTATCATGTATGTTTCAAGGGTGGGCCTGCCTGTTGAGGAGGCAGAAGGGACAGGAACATCCCCGTCTTTAGTTAAGACTGAGGTGCCGGGCACTGTCCCGTGGGCTGCCCATGGAAAAACACAGGATTTTTGTTAATCTCACAACACCTGTGATGTCCAAATGATGGTCCCCACCTGAGAGCCCAGGAAACCGAGGCTCACGCTGAGTAAGTAACAAGACCAGGTCCAAACATACACAAAGGGGAGAGACAGGCAGTGGGAGGGCAGCTGTTGCAGCACACCTGCCGCTGCTTGGACATTGCATTCTGTGGCATTTTTCTTAAAGGTTTTAGAACATGGACTCTTCCAACAGCATAAAAGGAAAGAAGGTTTTTTTTGTTTTTTTGGTTTTTTTTTTCCAGACGGAGTCTTGCTCTGTTGCCCAGGCTGGAGTGCAGTGGCGTGGTCTCGGCTCACTGCAACCTCCACCTCCTGGGTTCAAGCGATTTCTCCTGCCTCAGCCTCCCAAGTAGCTGGGACTACAGGCGCCGGCCACGTCCGGCTAATTTTTTGTATTTTTAGTAGAGACGGGGTTTCACCACGTTAGCCAGGATGGTCTCGATCTCCTGACCTCGTGATCCACCCGCCTCGGCCTCCCAAAGTGCTGGGATTACAGGTGTGAGCCACTGCACCCGGCCAGGAAAGAAGTTTCTAATTACACTTTCTGATGATAGAAAGGGCATACCCAAAATGTTACTGAAAATTTGATACAAATTCCAAGATTCACCAAGAAAGTAACAAAAACCTGGCCTGAAGTGGCCCTCTACCCCATGGCTCCATGGCTGATGTGGCCAATGAGCCCAGCCTGGGTGGGGCTGAGGACACGTTCTCCATGTGCCCGCCAATCCAGGGCCTCACACAGTGGGTCCCCCAGGTTCCCTGGTGAGGCTGGTAGGCATTCAGCTAATCATAATCATTGCTTCAAAAAATCTCTCCCCTTAATGGCCAAAATCTGGCATTTCCCACTTCATGACATGGGAAGAAGAGGGAGTAGGTTAGGGTAATAGTAACCTCAACTTGATGCTGCTCAGACAGGCCAGAGTGTTCCCTGATAACTAGACTATATCTCAGAATTTCTTTTCTAGGCATTTACTGTTTATTTTACAAAAGGGGGAAAACTGGGGATTTAAAGTATAAGATTATAATTACAGCCATGGAAATGCTGCCTTTCTGGAATGCCAAAGGCTCTGTCTGGAAGTGATCAGGGCACAGAACATGAACCAATAAGTGGTGAGATGCCCCCGGCATGCCTCAGTAAATACCTCCATGGCGCTCTCCCAGAAAGGCCCCTCACGTGCCCCCAGGCCTGCCCGGACCCACAGCCAGGGAATCTGTCTGGCCATAGGATGAAACAAATGGTTTCTTTTACACATTAGTCAATGCTCTGCACTGTGGCCCTGTGTACAGGATGAGGTCACAGGGGAGGAGCTCAACACGCCCCTGGGGATGAAGCAGGAGCTCTTCTAAACTGCACGCAGGGGGACGGATGGGCAGGAAAACACAGGCAGGCTCACCGTGCATGCCCGAGACTGCTGGTAGCTCCAGCCAGGCCTGTAGCCGCCCACGCAAGGGACCCAGGGCTGGGAGGGGGGCAACCTCCTGGAGCAGGGTCATGGGAATAAACCCTGAATTCTGGTGCATGTTTTCTCACAGCATAGTCTATAAACTTGAGGGCTAAACGTGCATTACTTTTTTTCAATTTTTAATTTTTATTTTTTTGAGACAGTCTCTCTCGCTCTGTTGCCCAGACTGAAGTGCAGTAACGCAATCATAGCTCACCGCAGCCTCAACCTCCTGGGCTCAAGCGATCCTCCCACCTCAGCTTCCTGAGTAGCTGGGACTACAAGTGTGCACCACCACATCCAGCTAATTTTTTTAGATTTTTGGTAGAGACAGTCTCACTATGTTGCCCAGGCTGGTCTTAAACTCCAGGGCTCAAGTGATCCTCCACCTCAGCCTCCCTAAGTGCTGGGATTACAGGAGTGAGTCACTGTGCCAGGCCTACTTTTTTTGTTTTTCCTAAGTAGGACAAAAAATTGCTTACATTTTGTTTCACCTGTGATATACCTCAGAGCTTTTCTTTTTGTAAGTCATGGTTTTACTTCCCTGTGGTAAATAAAGTGTAGAAGCCTTACAGGACTGAGACCTTAGGCACATGTGGATGGCAGTGGAGGGAACGCAGGCTTTGCTCCGCCCAGTTCTCCTCAGGCCGGGAGGGAAGTCCCAGCTGCCAGGCTGCAAGAGTGCGAAGGGGCTGTGCTCTCCTGCGCCGGCAATGGGAATAAAAGGAGAATTTTAGATCCGTTGTTTTTCCAAACAAAAGTGGGCTGAGGAGCCTGGTGTGCTGAAGTTGTAAAAATGAGCATCCACACACTGCACACGGTAGCCGCGTGCTCCACCCTGGTACTGGCAGATGGGGGTGGGGAGAGGGGAGGCAAGCGAGTCTACTCTCACCATCTCACACTGTCTCACCCTGCAACGAGTAATTTCACAGCATCTGGAGAAGCAATACCCCAGAAGTACAACTGGGATGGTAGTACTTAATTTTGATTTTACATTAAGGTCCTCTTATCCTCCTGAGGCATTTTTATGTTAGCTTTAGGAAACCTTAAGGAATTAAGTATGTGACAAATTGCACTCCCAAAGAGGCTATCTGGGTGTTTTTTTCCCTCCTGCATCACCCTGAAATGTCATTGCAGCTTTTCTAGAAAAAGGCACATCTGACAGTTAAAACCCAAATAAATGACACCCATGGGCAGCCTTCTGCTGTTTGGAGACTCTGACACAGGCAGTAGAAGGTTCGTCTGCACAGGTGTCTTCTATATAAAATATGTAGAAAATGGAGGTTATCCTTTTAGAGCACAGCTGGAAAAACTAACACTCAATGCACATGTTGGCCATCCTGAGATGCGGTCCTCCCAGCAAACCTTCTACAATGTGTGCTGAAGACCAGGCACATGCCAACAGCAGCCCCTACACGTACTGCACATCCACATCCACTTATCCTGCATCTACCAGGCGCCAGCAAGGGCAGGTACCTTCCACATGGCACCACTCACAGCAACCCCCCACGGCAGGCTCGAACCTCGCTACCCTGCTGAGTTAAGCCAGCAGTGCGCTCCAACCCAAATCTGTCTGTTTCAGATCCCTCTGCTACAATGACATTGCACGATAAGAGGAGGGGGCATCCAGCCCCACACATTGCCCTGCTCTAGAAGATGGCGCCAATAGAGTGGAAGGGTCCGTGCAGAATCTCCTAGGCCATGGTGCTGGATAGGCACCTCTGAGTCTGGCCAGCTGGAGGAGGTGCCGAGGCACTGGGGGCCACAGTCGTCGGGATTCTTGAGACACAAGCAGGGCCTTGGTGGTGGCAACAGGCACACAGCATCCGGCCGCAGAGGGGCCCTCGGCCATGGTGGGCAGCATTTCACAAAGGCCAATTCAGGGAAATGAAGGTCTTTCCAGGCCACGGGCTTTTTTTCTGTCTCTTCCACTTAAAATGACAATCGCTTCTTTGAGATCAGAAGAGATGCACATTCTTACCATTTCTATCATCTACATAACTGAATAGCAGAATTTCAGTGGAGAGCTGGACAGTGCTATTTTTCTGCCACTCAACTACTCATCTCTAGGCATTCCTGAGGCATCTTCATAAGGAGAGAGCTTTATTTTCTTCTGAAGTTGAGATAAAGAGGCACAGAGGAGCCAAGTGGGTCTCCTGCTGACTGCGGGCAGCTTGTCATTTCTCACCACCTTAAACCAACCCATTCCCTCTCTCACTCCAGCCACCACCAGGAGACCACTGGGATTCACTTTGGTCCCTAGGAATCCTGACTCTGTCTTCCAGGCACTGGAGCCATGGCCCCGCCCTGCCGTGCCAGTCACACACCATCTCTTCTGAGGTATATCCAAACTCTATGCACTGCCAAAATGAGGTATCCAGAGGAAGGTACACTCAGCTGAGACACGCATCCATTCCACAGCCCAGGGAAGCACCCTGTGAATTCTGCTCATTGCCCAGGGGCTGCCTCCAAGTAAGACTGCCCAGAAGAGCTTGCTAACCTTCCTCTCCCACATCTCTTCTATTCATGCTCCGGTAAAAAGTAATGCTCAAAACATTCAAATATTTATTGCTCAAAAATTAACATTAACGATTTCAAATTTAAAAAAGAATGCCTGACACTATAACAAGCAGAGAGATGCTCTGCCTGGTTTGTGTGTGAGGCATGCGGTTAAGTCCACAACCGGGTCTCATTATTAAGTGCTTATATAGGTGTTCACGAACACACAGAGTCCCTGACTTCTCAGAGCAGGGTGTCTCTCCTGCTTCCTCACCCTGTCCTCTGTGGTTTCATGGAGATGCAGGAGAGTGTGTCTCCTCCTTACAGTCAGTAGTTGTGGGCTGGCATCACTGGTAAGCCACTGGCTGGTGCGAGCAGCCAGAAATTACACCCTACACGCTGGAATGCTCATGGCTGGGGCCCATTCCTCACCAACTCTCTCATTAGTAGTGAGTGTTTCCCTATAAAAACGTAAAGTTTGTAGCATTTCCCCAGGAGGCATGGAATAATGTGTGGGCCCTGCTCGAACTCAATCCATAACAAGGCCACGGCTGCATGATGTTCCCACCGCGGGGCCCATCCTCACACAAGGCAGCCAAGCAGGCAGGATGGCAGATGCCCAGGGAGGCCCTCATCCTCCCCACGTACCTTGTTCTCTTGAAATATCCGCCTTGTACCAGAACTTGGAAGTGTCTTGAACAAATTTCACAATCACAAGTTTATCACCTGGACTATCTGTAAAGCAAAATTTAAAAACAGTGACCATGATGGACACTTTTCTTCTTGCAACCTCTCATCTGCTGTGATCCCAGAAGTCCAAATCCCATGGCAAGGGCAAGCAAGCGAGGGATGTTCTAAGGAAAGGGAACCCTGCCTTTGAAATGACTGAGATAGATGAGGCAGTGACAGCTTTGTAACACAAAACAACACAACAGGATGCTTGGATTGGGCCTTTCCAATATATTTTTAAGAATACATAGGAAGGCAGCAAGGAAACAGAGGGCAAAGTTGGTGTTGTTTAACCCATAGACCACATTGCTTCTTATACACTTGAAATATTTCATAATTGCGTTTAGGATGAATTCATTTAATTTGACAAGGAATTTGTTATTTACAAAAAGCCATGTTCCCAAGTGAAACGGAAAATAGAACCACTGCAGATGTCTGCACTTTCTACAACTGGAAGGAATCCAAGGTGGCCAAACACAGAAGCCAAGAAGAGTGAATGAGAAGCCTGGGCCAGTGCTTGGCTTTGGACCAGGAAAATGGAAAAGTACCCCAACGGCTCTGGATTTTCTCTCCAGGTGCCCGGCCCAGCACTAGAGATGTGCCAGCTCAGCTGCAGGTCTGAACCCTTCCCTTCCTGAGTGAATGGACAGAGGGGCCCTCCCACCCGCTGCAAACACACCTACCTGGCAGAGGTGAGGCCACCTCTGAAGCCTTGGAAAAGTCCGGAAGGACATTCGGGAAGGGGATACTGATGGTGCTCCCGCTGTGCGGGCTGGAGAAGCCACTGGAGGAAGGGGAGACTGAGCCCAAAGAACGATCCCCCTCCGAGGCCCGCTTCTTCTCAGGGAGGGGCGGCTGCCCGGGCAGGGTCACGCCCTGGCCCTGCAGGCCTGGACTGTGGTGGCTGCTGTGTCCAGGCGCCACCGTGAGAAAGTTGTGGGACAGGAAGCCATTGTCGGCAGCCCCTGTAGCTGTCAGCGGGATGCCGGGGGTCGGTGACGCTCCATGAGAATTGGCCAGCAAGGCCCCCAGGTCCTCCCCGGGCGGAAGGCCACTTCCCACTGGGGCGGCGCCGAAGCCCAGGAAGGTCTGGCTGCTGGGGGGCGCCAGGGAGTCCGGTGGCTCTGCTAGGGACAGCTCATGGCTGTGGAAAGAAGCCTGGAGCTCTGACGGCGGGAAGCAGGACAGCACTGGGGAGTCCTTCCTGGTACCGGATAACTCAGCACTGAGGGGACTTCCGGTGGGCCGGCCGCTCCCCAGCAGGGAGACCGTGGGCTTGGGGCTGCTCTCCACCCACTGGCGTTCTGCAGAAGAGGAGCTGTCCAAAAGACAAGCCGACCAAGACAGCACGTAAGGTACAAAGAGACACCTAAAGAACAGCAAGCGTCACCCACATGGGAAGACAGGGATGGGGAAGTGGGTGCTGAGGCCCTCCAGGCAGCACAGGAGGGATTTTCCAAACTATGTACACTAAGGCCCTCTCTGAGCTCATGCTGCCTGCCTTTCAAGCCCCCACTTCATGCCCAGATGCTGCAGCCCGCATGAGGGCACCCAGGGGAGCCACCCCACGAAGGCCTCCACATGCACAGATGCTGCTCCCTCGGCCCCTGCGCCTTCCCTCCTGCGCCTTCCCTCCTGCATCTTCACCGGGTCAAGGCCCTTTCTTCCTTTAACACGCAGCTCAGCTGTGTACCCATTGGGAAGCCTTTTCCCAGCCCTTGCCCAGCACCTACGGCCACATACACATGTGCCCTCGGGAGTAGAAATGCCCTCCCGTCTTGTCCCACAGCACTAGGCAGGGATGCCACCCACATTCATCCCCTGCAGTGGGGCCACTGGTTCACTGCAGGTCCCCTCCTCTCGCAGCATGATCCTTCTGCCCCATGTCCTTTATCTGCCAGACACACCATCAGTCCTCGATCCATGCTTGCTAGATGAACCAGCTGATTAACGGATACGACAAAGACTACTGGAAATTACCACCCACTTATAAGTATGGAAAGACAGCTAAAACCACACCACGTGACACACATATTTCACTAACAATGGAACACTCATGGGTACAGAGTCTATGTATAATGTCCTTAGATGAGGGCTCCTCTTTTATTTTAAGGAGAACGGAGGTAGAATTTAAAAAGTTAAATAGGGAGCTATGTGTCCATACAAAAAAGCATACAGAAACTTATTCCTATTCTGAGCAAGAGGAATGGTCTCACATATCAATTTCCTCAGGGGCAGTATCTTTCTGAAGCAGAAATAGGCCATTTTTCCCTGTTAATACCCACCCCCTCCCACCCCCCGGTCTTTCTGTTAACCAGAATCCTTCTAAGACTGATTTTTCCTCTATTTCCTGTATGTCCCTATATTTTTTCATACGTCACCACACAGCCCTGGTCCCCTGCCCCGCCCCATCTTCAGGCCAATCCCTGCCTGGTCTAGCTTCAGCTTCTCTGAAGAGCAAGCCCCCACTGGTCCCATAAGCCTCTCAGCATTCTGTGTCTTTGGGGAGGTTGTGCCAAGTTTAAAGATCCATCTTCTTACCCCTCTCTCCTCTGCCCGGGGCTGTTGCTGGAAACGGTGCAGGAAGAAGCAAAAGTCTGCTGAAAGGAGGGCGTTGAGGGCGCGTCGGCCCGGAGCATCATGGATTTGGGTCCGATGGGGCTCTCTGACATCCCCACAGTGTGACTGAGCGTCTCAGGGCAGCCTCGTGGTTCTGTAGCGGGAACACAGAAAGCAGAGAGACCTCAGTTGTAGGACTGGAGAAGTCATAATCTCTGCCACTTTTGCATGTTCCACAAGAAACAGTGTTGACTTTGAGACTTTCTATCATCCATGGCCATACTGAACATGACATCACTACCCGTAATAGGCTGGAGGAGGCGGCCAGCCCTGTGACCCCAAGCATGGGTTTATTCTCACCCATCACTGTTCCCAAAAATAAAGTGACCTAACTCAGTCCGCCACACAGTGTCCAGCCCATTACCACGAGCTGGTCAGCACTGGCATCCCTTCAGTCATGTGGGGAGACACACATTGGGCCCCCTGGGCTGGTCCTTCCAGCCCCGTCCCCCACAAAGGGGGGTCCCCCTCTCCACCCCATGATCTAGGCTGCACCTCACTTTAGAATCAGCATGGCCTTTCCTCTGCAAACCAGCAGGCGACTTCTCCCCATAAAGACCATAAGTGCAGGCCCTGCAGCAGCCGGGCGGCCTAGGTGTCCTCCACCTTCCTTTGGTCCCCAGCTGGTAACTGGGCCATCGACATTGAGCGCTATGAGGGCAGAAACCCATGCTGGTGCTTTCCAGGTCAACCTCGCTGCTGCACAGGCCACACCATGGGGCGCAGAGGCCGCCCTCGCAGGTGGGCCAGAATGCAAACCTGCTTGTGTCCCATGCCTGAGCCCAGGCACATTCCTCTCGCCCAGTAGCTGCATTATTTCTGGATATTTAAAACACCTTGCCTTTTTTTTTCTTTTTTTAAACCAGGCTTCAAGAAATGGATAAATCTACCACAGTCAGTAAAATAATATTATTAGAAATACCGGTCATTTTGTTTTCTGTTTCAAAACAAGTGAGGATTGTAAGAGAACATTAACGTAGAAAAAAAGTCCATATTATTCATCTCCTGGAGAGGGTATTGAAATTTAGAGATTTCCAAATGATGCTGTTTTCCCTACAACTCATTCTGTAAACCCTTATCTATCAAAGATTGCCACATCAGCTGCAACAGCTCAAAGCCAGTACTACAAAGAGCACGTTAATTTTCAGCTACAATGCAGGAATTACACTTCCACTGAGGACAATTACGAAAGCTACACAAAATACTAACAACAATAGTTTGAACCCATTCAGATCTCCCAAGGCAGCCAGGGCTCACTGGGCCAAAACCTCCAGGGAAGGGAGCAGGCCATCCATGGCCATTTTTCCTTCTCAGACATTGACCCATTTGGATGCATGTGGTATAGGGGCCACTCGCAAACTAGCAATGGTGATCACACTGTTCTGGGGAGATAAAGTTTTGAGTTCAGAGCTACCAAGGCAGCCAGTTCTGGAAGTGCCAAGGTCTCAGAAAAATGAGGACTGCAGAGACAGAGTCAAACACTCTGAGCACGTTTCCCCTCAAGGCATTTCTGAGTCCTAAGTGGCAGAGGTGCAGGGCCCAATGCCCAGTAACCAAGACAAAGCCAGCTGCTATGAAGCTAAAAAGATCAGCAGGGATTGTGGCAGTGTCTTAGCAGATGCTAAGTAACCAAAAACAGCAGTTCAAGATGTACCTAGGAAGAGGGGCCTTTGCAAACACCACAAGGTTTCAAGGTAAGACCCCTGAAGGGCTACAAACTAGAAACAAGGGGACCATGACTGGATCTGACTAAGTAGCCTGTAAGAAAAATTATATCTTCTCTGAAGAACATGCCTTCCCCACCCAGAGCCTGACTTTGTACTTTAAAAATACAGTATCAAATATTTAATTTTAAAAAACTGATCATCAATGGCAGGAAACATGACAAATGAAAACCGAGACTGTCACCACCCCACACACAGAAAAAACACCCACAGCTGGTTCAAAAATTGATGTTAAAAGCCACAGATATTAAAATAACTGAACAGAATGTTTAAAAAACCAGAAGCAAAGAGAATTTCATCAAAGAACTGAAGTCCATTAAGAATAATCAAATAATGTTCCCCGCCCTGTGTTTGGTTTTCTGTCCTTGCAATAGTTTGCTCAGAATGATGGTTTCCAGCTTCATCCATGTCCCTACAAAGGACATGAGCTCATCCCTTTTTTATGGCTGCATAGTATTTCATGGTGTATATGTGCCACATTTCCTTAATCCAGTCTATCATTGATGGAAATTTGGGTTGGTTCCAAGTCTTTGCTGTTGTGAATAGTGCTGCAATAAGCATACGTGTACATGTGTCTTTATAGTAGCATGATCTATAGTCCTTTGGGTATATACGCAGTAATGGGATCACTGGGTCAAATGGTATTTCTAGTTCTAGATCCTTGAGGAATCACCTGACTGTCTTCAATAATGGTTGAACTAGTTTACACTCCCACCAACAGTGTAAAAGTGTTCCTATTTCTCCGCATCCTCTCCAGCACCTATTGTTTCCTGACTTTTTAATGATCGCCATTCTGCGGGGAGTGGGGAGGGATAGCATTAAAAGAAATACCTAATGTAAGTGGAGAGTTAATGGGTGCATCACACCAACATGGCACATGTATACATATGTAACAAACTTGCACATTGTGCACATGTACTCTAGAACATATATATGTACACACACACACACACATATATGTATATATGCAAACAGAAAATCTAGAACTCTAAAACAAAATAAATTAAATTAAGCATTCAGTTCGTGATTTTATCAGCAGACTAAACACAGCAGAAGAAATTGTGAGTGAACTGGGAGAAAAATAGGAAGAAAATATGCAGTCTGAAACACAAAGAGGAACAAGAATAAGAAATACACAAAAGATGGTGAGATATGAGATATGATTCTTAAAAATTCTAACATATGTATAATTGAAGTCCAAGAAGTGGTGGAGAAATTGAATGAGGCAGAGGCAATATTGGAAAATAAACATACTGAGAATTTCCCAAAAGACTCAAGAAATCAAACCACAAGTTAAAAAACAAAACAAAAAACTTAAGGAGGATAAATAAAAAGAAAACTAAACACAAGCACTTAATAGTAAAACTTCTGAAAATCAAATACAAAGTCTGAAACACAGTGCCTTGTCCATTTTGGGGGAAAGGATGGGACACCAATTTTTGCACAGATGTGTTCAACATTTAATAATGTTTCCATTACAGAAAAGCCCAGTACTAATGTTTTGTTTGTATGAACATACTATAAGATCCTTGGGAATGGTGTGTCTGTTGCACCCAACTGTAAATATCATGACCATCTCAAGGCCAGGCCTAGCAAATGCTCAGTCTGTGTCATGAATGCATGTGCATGTCTCCTGCTATGACTAACCTGTAAATCCGTAGAACAGATGCAGTTATGTGACTGACTGCCCCTCCTCCCAGTATGGCCCACAGGAAATGTTCTAAAATAAGTGTTTGGTGAATTTATTATTTCTTTCTATGAAAGCTGGGATAGAAAAACAAAGATGCATGGGGTTTAAAATCATCCCTCTGCACCCTCACTTCTATTCCCAGTACTAAGATTACTTATCTCCATTTATGTTTGTCTGTATTTCTTTTCCATTTAAAATGTCTTTACTGGGGCTGGGTGAGGTGGGTCATGCCTATAATCCCAGCACTTTGGGAGGCGAGGCAGGGGGATCAACTGAGGTCAGAAGTTCAAGACCATCCTGGCCAACATGGTGAAACCCCATCTCTTCTAAAAATACAAAAATTAGCTGGGTGTGGTGGTGCATGCCTGTAATCCCAGCTACTCAGGAGGCTAAGGCAGGAGAATCGCTTGAACCTGGGAGGCAGAGGTTGCAGTGAGCTGAGATTGTGCCACTGCACTCCAGCCTGGGCGAGACAGCAAAACTCCATCTCAAAAAATAAAAATTAAAAAAAATAAAATGTCTTTACTGGGCACCAGTTTTCCACTAACATGGCCTAGACCAGCGGGAGAACGGAAGAGAGAAACAAAAGCAAAACAGGGAGTGCCTGCGTGTCCTGCTTGTGTCAGCTAGATGAGACCATGTGCAAATTACTACTGCATGGAGGAGCATGTGAGGTACAGCTTTTGAGCTGCAGGAGGACCCACAGGGAGACTTGCTTAATCTGGAGGGAGCTTCGTCTGAAGGCTTCCTGGAGCAAGTGGCATTTGATGGATGCCCTTTGGGAAGGATGGGTGGCATCTGACACAACCACCTCATGGGTTCTTTGCTTATGGGGCAGGGGCCACCCCTGCCATTCACCTCTGTATCCCCAGCACTGGGCTGGCACCCGTAGGAGCTCCAGGTCATTCACATTATGAATTAATGAATGAACTAGTAAAGGCTTAGAGGTTAGAGGGAGAAGTTCAGAGCATGACGTGGAAATACTGCTCAGGGGTCTGGTTGGGAGGAGTAGGTGGACGGTTGGTTGATCAGTTCCTAGGGTCTCATGCCAAGGAGCAGCACGGAACTTTGGAATAAAATAAATGTTAATTAATCATATTTAATATGCCCACCTTATGGTTGGTTGGTTGAGCTTTCAAAGAGTCATACAAGAGAGGAGCACATAACGCAGCACAGCACACAGTACCTGTTTCTATGACTGACATTGCTCTTAGTGGTCCCCACAAAGCCACGGGGGCAATATCTGGTGCTTCACATCCCTGTTAACGGTCCCCGTGCCTCAAGGCTCTAGAAGACCCCATGCCATGACTCAGAAGCCCTCAATGCACTCCTATGGCGCCTGGGAATTTCACCAAATGAGAAGAGGCTGAAGGAAAATAAAATCCACTTTGTTCCTGTTATCACAGTGCTTGTCCCAGAAAACAGCAAGCCCAGCACTTCCCATGAAAGTGGCTTTGTTTATCATTCAATTAGCACCAACTCTGGGGCACCCTGGCTGTGTAGTTCCCTCTGTCAGACCAGTTCCTGACCGGGTGACAGGACTTAACCCTTTCTTTGGAGAAGCGGCTGCTCAAAGCATCAGATTCCATGTTTATCCCAAGGACTTCAGCACAGGGAGACTTGGGCTTCCTGGGCCATTTCTCCTGCAGGTCCTTGGTCCTTGCCCGTGCTCAGAGATGCAAGTCAACTAACAGAGTGCCACACAGCTCAATGTCACAGCAATTAATCCACTTATTAGATGGGCCTTGGCATTCCCAGATAAGTTGGGTGAGGGTCACATCTTCAGGTCAGTGGAGTCACTACTAGTTTCAGTGACCGGGATGGCAGACAGTAAAGAAGATGCTGACAGCAGCTACACTTTACATAGAACCTACACCCTGGAGGCGCTGTGCTCAGCACCTACCATCTCCACTTCCCTTAGGTCTGCACACCCTGCAGGCGCTGTGCTCAGCACCTACCCTCTCCACTTCCCTTAGGTCTGCACAGCTCCTCAAGATGTGCCCATGCTTAACGGGAGAGGAGAGTGAGACAGTGGGAACCTGGGTCCCTTTCTAAGTGCTCTTTGCATTATCCCTGCTGGGCATCTAGCAAACACAGAACAGGAGCCAGCAGGACTGGGGGAAGTGCACCAAAAACCTTAGTCAAAGGCGCCAGTCAAGTGAGGATGATCTACCTACTGCAAACCCTTTTGCATGAGTTCACTTCATTTCTAGAAACGTGCTCAGCATAAGGACAGGCAGAACTGTTGTTGTTGTTTAACTTGTACATTTGATGTTCACGGTTAAACTACCATGAACATTTTTAGCAATGTTAAAAACGAGGACAGGACGTGGGCTGAGCTCCTTGTTGTGGGGGGATCAGGTGCCTGTATCCTCAGCTCTGCACCTACGAGAGCCCAGGAGGTGGCCCAGGGTGGGGATGACAGGGTGAGGAGCAGATGGGATTTGCACCGTCTTGCACAGGGGCATCTGTGGAGGCATTAACCCCGCTGTTCCTAGCAGAGCGAGAATGTGGCAGGGAGGCCTTCCACAGCCCTGTGCCTCTGGTAGCCCGTCTCTCTGCTTCAGAGTTGGAGACATAAGGACACCACAGTGAGCATAATTGTCCTTCAAAGCAACTACATGGAGGGTTTTCCGGGGCAGGCCAACTTCTTCTAAGGCAAAAGCCGCCTTACTGAGGCCATGCACCCCTCCCTTACGAAGATGTGTTTCCACAGTGTGGGAGGCTCCAGAGGCCACACAGGGATGCTGTTTAGACTGTGTGCACGCCAGCACACCCCTGCCAACCAGAAACCATCTTGGGCCCTGAACAGATGCTCCTTTTAGTTCCAGGCACGCTGCTGGCTCGGCCTCCTTCTGCCCTTCATTCCCACAATATTCTCACATTTTCCCTTTGCTGCTCAGACCCGGAGCAGGAGGCATAATACCGTTAGTGCGTGGAAACAACATTCATCTCACTTTCTGGTATTCCGCCTAAGCAGCTGGTGTCCCTGGTGCCCTGCGGGGGTGAGGTGGCCAGGAAGGCTGCTGCTGTGGGGCAGCCCCGGGGGCTGGGCTAGAACTTGGGAGGCACATGCCCATCCTTCTGGGACCTCAGGAATGTCTATGCTCCTCTCCTCTCGGCTTCCACTTCCTTCATTTCCTTTACCCAGAACGAGGGTGACAGAGGGTCATGGGCCCTTTTCCAAACGATCTATTTTTACGCTGTCATCCAGGCTTCTGTGGGAAGCTGGATACCACTCATTCTCCAATGGCCACTATTTACATGACATATAAGTTAACAGGAAGAAAAGAAAGCCACAGGGCTCAGGCAGGGCCACTGGCTCCCTCTTCCAAAGCCTTAAAGCCAGGCCAAAGACCTGCAACCTAAATGTGTAAGGAGTTGTCAAACATATTAAACTTTCATGAGGGATCCAAACATCAAATTTCATCCTTAGGGTGTGACTCTTATCATAGATGCAGGAACCATAACTTACTTAGCAAAAAATCAGGACATGTGACATTAAAAACAAAATCAACATTTTCCTGTGTTCCTAATTTCCTGTGTTCCTGATAAGGCATAAAAATTATTCACTCATACATCAATTAGTTAATAACTACAAATTGCCTTTGAATGTTTTATGTCACCTTTAACGAAAAATAAAATAAATTTAGCTGAGGTCAATATTATAGTCTCCTATCCAAGTGAAGAAACTTGAGTTATGTTAACTACCTAAAAATGCAGTCTCAATCTTTGGTCCATAAATACATAGGCATATTCACAATAAACTTTCCGAAGTGAGTGAGAATATCTATCTATTTATCTATCTCCATTCTTTCCTCCCTCCTAGTCACATCCCGGGATTATTATGCAGTTAAATAGAAAGTTTCTTTTTCCATTATTTGAGAGAGTTCTAAAAAAAATGGAACATCAAATCTCTCGTATCCTTCTTCCATTACATTTCTAGGTGGGCAACTGGGACTGCTGCCGGAAGACAGCTCAGATCTCAGATCTCCAAGTTCTAGCCTGAGCTCTTCTGCCATAAACTATGGGGTGCCGGGCACACTGTCAACCCCTGGGGTCCTCAGGATCTTCATTTACAGACTCACTTCAATTGGGATCAAATTAGATGATTTCTAGGGTTTATTTAGCTAAGAATTTTTAAATTCTAATTTAGAAAAGCAAGACTTTGTGTTGGAGTTACCTCAGTAGAGATTAGGGTTTTTTTTGTTTGTTTTGTTTTGTTTTTTTTTTTAAAGTCCTTATCTTTACTTTCGGAGGCCGAGGCGGGTGGATCACTTGAGGTCAGGAGTTTGAGACCAGCCTGGCCAACATGGTGAAACACCGTCTCTATTAAAAATACAAAACTTAGCCAGAAATCACTTGAACCCGGGAGATGGAGGTTGCAGTGAGCCGAGATCATGGTATTGCACTCCAGCCTGGGCAACAGAGCAAGACTCCATCTCAAAAAAAAAAAAAAAAATAGTCCTTATCCTATAATTCTTCTGTTTTTTGTCTATGAACAATCAGGCCATTTAACCAAACTTCTTGAAAGCAAAGAGAAGATGGCAGGCAGCCAGATGTGAGAATTAATTAGTGACAATCCCAATACACTGAAAAAGCATTTTCATGGTTTCTGATGAGAATCAAAGTCCTACAGATACTCTACAAACAAAAATGATGAAAAATCCACAAATGAATAAATATGTACTTTCTTGGTGTTTAACCTTTTCTTTTTAAAATCCTGATGTCAACATAATACAAATAATACAAAATTTGTTCTATAGCTTAAGGTCAACTGATTTCAGCAAATATGAGAAATGCTCTCAAAAGGATAAACTCTTTCTGTCTTTTTAAAGGAACCAAGGTTCTTCTTCCCACAGTGAAGCCAGAATTGCACCAGCCAGGGCCGAAATGGGAATCCTGTCCACTAAAAGCCGGGTGACCCTTTTATGACATTCTCATCCACAATTGGAATTATCCCCTTCAAAAAAGACTATGCCACAGTCTTCCTTTTAAGCAACAACACAAAAGGAAGTAGAAAATGTAGAAGCAATAGTTCATTACAATTGGAGCTCTATTTTCTCTTACTCTTTGAAGATGTCCCATTTATATTCAAGGTTTTGATCAGACTGGAAAGAAAACACATTTCTCAATTTAGTTGGTGTTGTCTAGAGAATTCTAATGTTGAAACAGTGAAAACAGGGTTTTTCTTCATAGTGAGTGTTTCCAAAGCAGTTTTTACACTTGGGATGCACTAAGTGAGGCCAGTTCCTCCAGGGACACACAGTCCCTTAGCAACCTACAAGGGATGGGAGTTGTAAAAAATGTGCTTTGGTTTGAGCTCTCAAGAAAACAAACGACTTCCTTCCTTCTAGACTTTAAAGAAAGATGACACTGAGGTAGAGCTACTGAGGCTGCCTAGAGACCACAGCAAGCCTGCAGACAGAGCCAACACACAGCTGAGAAAATCAGGGCTTAGGGAGCCGCTGGAAAGAAATGTGTGAGAGAGACAGAGAGAGAGAGACCCACCCCCCGAGTAACCAAGGAGTCCTCCTGAAACCAAATCTGAGACCACAGCCACTCACAGCTGCTCAGTGAGTTTCATTGTGTTTTTCAAATTGTGATAAGACATACATAACAGAATTTACCATCTTAACCATGTTTAAGTGTACAGTGCCGTAGCATCAAGTACATTCACTTTTTCATACAACCACCACCACCATCTCCAGAACTTTATAATCTTACAAAACTAAAACTCTGTCCCCATTGAAATAATTTCCTATCCTCTACCCCAGTCCCCACCATCCCACTTTCTGTATGTATGAATTCAATGACTCTTTGTCTTCTTGTGACTGACTTACTTCAATAAACACAATGTCCCTGAAGTTCTTCCATGTTGTAGCGCATGTCAGAATGTCCTTCCTTTTAAAGGTTGAGTAATATTCCACTGCATGCATAGATCACATTTTGTTTATCCATTCACCTGTCCCTGGACACTCGATAGCTTTCACCCTTCGACTCTGCGAACAGTTACATTTTCTCCTTTCTTTTTCCTTCAGCCAACTTGAGTTGGGACTGGTTACTTGCAACAGGAAACGGACTCAGTGACACAAGATCCTTGCCTCAAAGCTGCTTCCAGTCCAGTGGGAGTGGAGATAGACAGGAACGCACCAGCACAGGGCGGTCAGGCCAGGGTGAGGGTATGCAAAGCAGCATCAGAAAAGAAAAAAGCCATTTGACCCTCCTCAGGGAAGCCTTCCTTATGCTGAACCAAAACAAAACAAAAACAAAAACCCACAAACAGGAAGTATTTGCCCTTCACAAGCAGAGAGAGAACCCGCATAAGTGGCTTTGAGCGCCCTGGGCTGATTATCATGATGGAGAGTGGAGGTTACCATAACGCATACACCACGTCCACACGGGAGTGGACAGTGGTCAGAGAAAGGTTCAGGCTGCTCAAGATGATACCGGCCAGGGTCTATGCCGATGAAGAGGCTGTACCTAAGATGCCTGGTTCCAAATCTTTAGCCTGCAGAATAATTCCAGTCTCATAACTGGACTGGTCCACAGGACAGGAAGTCTTGATGTTTTCTGTTTTCAGGCAGAATTCCCAGAGAATCTGGCTTTCCACTAGAAACGGCACATGGGACACAGATGACACGTGCTGAACTTTGCCACAGCCCTTCTAAGGAAAGGTCACTTTAGCCTGGTGGCTTGACAGATGAAGCCCCGAGGAGTACTGGTCCAGGATCATCACTCTGTCCTACAACCACTGTCTGAGTACATGTGCACTACTATATAGGAACCCCCGAGGTTGGGCAATTTATTTTAAAGAGAAGTTTATTGGGCTGATGGTTCTGAAGGCTGTAAAAGAAGCATCTGCACCTGGTGAGGGCCTCAGGAAGCTCTCATTGATGTGCACTCTGCACATCCTCACCCTGGCCTAACCACCCCATGCCGGTGCACTCCTGTCTACTTCCACTCCCACTGGACTTGTGAAGGGAAGCTGGCATCACATGGCGAGAGGAAGGCGAGAGAGAGAGAGAGTGGGAGAGAGACAGAGAGGAGGGGAGGTGCTAGGCTCTTTTTGACAATCAGTTCTCATGTGAACTAACAGTGAGAACTCACTCGTTAACATGAGGACAGCACCAAACCTTCATGAAGTATCTGCCCCCATGCAGGAGACAAATATCCAAACTATATCAATGACTGCACCATGGAAGTCTAAATCACATAAGGCCCAGGGGGAAAAACCTCCCCTGTAATCTCAGAAGTCTCTTACCATGACTTGAAAACCTTATTCAGTGTGGCAGATTTCAATGGACCTGAGTAGAATCAAAGATACCCTTAGAGAACCAGCCTCTCTAAGAACCCCTGTGGCACTCGGGGCATCTGCATCGCTCATGCCCCCCAGCCCATGTGCCAGGGAGCACAGGCAGCTAATGGGGGTTTCTCATGTAGTGTCTGAAACTGGAAGACTACTGCTTTTGAGAGAATATCACTGGTCAGACTCTAGCCAGATCCCTAACCAGGTAGTGCTGTGCCCAGTATTTCTAAAGCATCCTGTGAGCAATGAGGAAGGCAACATTGGGAACCCCGTGTTAGGTAAGAATTCGAAACCTTAGCTTCAGTTAAACCCTTCACTCAGTTAACAAGAAGATGTATTCTCATTGCAGTAAATATAAACAGAGACTGAGAATGCATTTTATCTTTGTTCAGAAAACGTAAGTTATCTTCACAAATTATCACTATTTTACTAATAGTGACTACCTGTGTGGTGCTCAGGGGGCTTACTTGACCCTCGGAACAACTCCTAAAGGTGTGCACTCTTGTCTATCCACACCTGTGAGGAGGCCAAGGAAAACACACACATCACCCAGCTGGCGCAGGACTCAAACGCGATTCTTGGGTTTCCCACCTCTAGCTCATTAGCACGACTTCATTCCTTTTCACTCTGTCCACAGCTCTGCAAGTTAAGAGGAATCCTGGTGTTCCACGAACTGGGAGTATTAGTCAGCTTGGGCTGCTATAACAGACACCACACAGTGGCTGAACCAACAGAAATTTATCCCCTCCCAGTCTAGCAGCTGGAAGTCTAAGATCAAGGCATTGGCAGGGCCGGTTTCTCCCGAGGCTTCTCTCCTCGGTGCACAGATGGCCGTCTTCTCCCTGTGTCCTCACATGGTCTTCCCTCTGTGTGTCTGCGTCCTGATCGCCCCCCTTCTACAGGGACACCAGTCACGTTGGATAAGGGCTCACCCTAAGGGACCACTTTCACCAGTCACCACTGTAAAGGCCCTTTCTCCAAACACAGTCACATCCTGGGGTTCTGGTTAAGGCTTCATTCAGCATAGGAATGTGCAGGGAGTGCAGGGAGTCACAGTTCAGCCTCACACGAGGTGTATGGTTTGGGGAGATGCAGCCTCTCTGTAAATGGCAGGAGAGTGACACAGGCCCTACTTCAGAGTTCTCAGGGAATCTGCCAAGTTAAGGCATGAAAGGTGCTCACAGCAGGGCCTGGTCCCTGGCAAGCACTCCAAAGGTCCATCGCGACGAGAAAGAAATGAAAACTGACATGAGGCATGTGGCTTTTGAGGAGACCACACAGACTTTCTACTGTGTCCCTTTCAACTCTTGGAGCATGGGAATTCCGACCAGCCTGAGGCAGGACTCCAGGAGAGCCAATTGTGCCAGAAAACCTGCATCTCATGGGGCCCTGAGTCAGCCAGAGGTGGCGGATGATGCGGCTTCACCTGCCTTCCTTCTTGGTCCCGATTCTCCTCACTTCCAGTCCAGCGGCTTCTGGAGCAAGCTGCCGAGGCTCTGAGTGGGGCACATTTCAGCTTTCCAAATCCTTACTGCGTTCCTCTTTGTGTTTTGTTTCACTAAGGTTTCTGATTCGTACCATGCCCAATGGGTAGGCTACTCACTTTGCTGATGCAAGGGTCTCATTCTCAACCTGCTGGTTTTTGGTGGTGCCATTCTCCTTCAGGCCGGCTCTATGTTCTTCATGGGCAGCATCTCCACGGTCATGCACCATGTCACTGGCTTCTGGACCCTGAAGGTGCTATTGAGCCCAGCTCCATTCCACTGAGTCCAAACCTCACGAATACAAAGGCCACCAGCGCTGTTGAAATGCCAGCAGGTTGTGTCGGCATTTGGAGGGCCTTCCAGCAAAGCTTTGAACGTGCTAAAATTGCTCCAATATAACAAGTGATGTTCCAATTAATAAGATAATTTACAGCAATCCATAGTCTCTGCCACAGGTGGTTTTCTCTCCAAGAGGGCTGTCCTGGGACAGAACTGGGCAATGCTTGAAGCTCTCATCAGACCCTCTGCCCACAATTACTCCTGTCTCATAGGAAATAAACTTAAGAAATAACCATTTTTGCTCTGAGGGGAAGGAGGGAACAAACACTTGGGAGATCAGAAAGACCTTCGCTCAAATACACCAAATTGTCCTGATTTTAACTCTACATTGTCTTCTTTCCCCAAAGACCAGCCACTTAGAATGCACAGCACTGTATACAAGACCTCCTTCTCTACAGCACCCAAGCCTCTCTCTAACCAGCAGTTCAGGGAGGGGGACCCACTGCTGAAGCTTCCCTCCTGCCCATCATCCACCAAGGTTTTCCTGATGACCAACATTCACTGAGGACTTCCTCACCCTCCCAGCTGTCCTAGAAGGAGGAGTCTCATTGGCATTCTACAGAAAGATTAAAGGCTAAAGAACTGTAGAAGCACCAAACATCCCTCAGAACTGATCCCTCAGTCCCAGGACCAGGGTCTTGGTACATTACATAGCCTCAACCTACAGAAGGAAACTGATGCAAAAGCAAAACCACAAACCAATGGGAAAGCACGTGAGAATGAAATAGAACAGGGAAAAAAAAAAAAAAAAAGCAACCCAGTGAAGGCCGGGTGCAGTGGCTCACTCCTGTAATCCCAGCACTTTGGGAGACTGAGGCAGGCAGATCATGACGTCAGGAGTTCGAGACCAGCATGAACAACAAGATGAAACCCCGTCTCTACTAAAAATACAAAAATTAGCCGGGCATGGTGGCGCACTCCTGTAGTCTCAGCTACTCAGGAGGATGAAGAAGGAGAATCGCTTGAACCTGGGAGGCGGAGGTTGCAGTGAGCCAAGATCACACCACTGCACTCCAGCCTGGGCGACAGAGTGAGACTCTGTCTCAAAAATACAAACAAACAAACAAACAAAAATCAAAAAAACAACCCAGTGAAATGAAAACTAACAAACCTATCCTAGGAATGGAATGTTATGATTAGAAAAAGAAAAAAGAAAATGGTTTGTGAAAGCCTGTATATGACAAACATAAAACTGAGGGGAGTGGCTAAATATTCTAACTAAGTTGCTGATGATATTTACCACGAGTCGAGTGCGACGCTCAAGCTCAAAGGACTGGAGAGCCCACAGAATCACAAAAGCCCTACCCAGGGCATGAAGCCCTCTAAAGCACTCAAGAGCAGTCTGCTCCCTGATTCCCTCATATGGCGGCCCTCAGTGGCCACGGACCCTGCTCTACCTAGCACATGGCTAGTAGCACACTCTGCTGGAACCGTGTCTGGGTGCCTCAGAGGTGAGGCTGTGTCTCATTCACTATCACATTACCGGGGCTTCCTACGTAGGAGGCCGGCAGGAAGGGGTCCCCTGCTGAGGACTCATTGCATGGTAGGCACCCCGTCTCCAGCCCACCTGCAGCTCTGCACACCCTGGGCCGACCATGTAGCCATTCTAGGGCTGGAGGTACCGCTCCTCGAGGCCTCATGCGCCCAGTCCCCAGTTGCCTTTTCTCACGGAGCTACATTTCTGAAATCTGTGCATACCTCTCTTCACCCACAGTGCATCATGATTTACCTGGCACTGTTTTCCCTATCTTAGTGTCATTTAAAATGACAGCTTCTCTGAGAATCCACCTATCTTCAGTTCTTCGAAAGAGACCCAAACCAAAGAGGCCAGAAAGAAGTGGGCACATGCTTCCGGTAATTAAAGAAAAGAACTGTCAACTGTGAATTCTAGATCCTGCAGAAATACCCTTCAGGAATGAAGGAAAAATAAAGAAATCCAGAGATGAAGGAAAACGAAGAAGTTTTGTTGTTTGCAAATGTCCTGGCAGGGAATGGCCAAAGGAAATTTTCTAAACAGAATGAAAACCATAAGATTCGGAACTTCCAAAAGGAAAGAAGAATGTTCAAATGAGTCAAAGTAAGGGTTAATATTAAAGTTCATTCCTCTCATGAGTTTTTTTAAGTCACTTTTGATAGTTGGAGCAACAAGCAGACATCATCACATGTGGTACTCACCATAAATGGATAAGATACTTACAACAATCGTACTTTAAAAATGGGAAGGGTGAAGAAACTTAAATTGAAGTAAGATTTCTAAGCTATACTCCAAGTGATAAAACAATACAAGTAGCCATAAATAATGACAGGTTACGTATATACCAAGGGCAAGGACTAAAAAAACTACAGGAAGGGATATACTCAAAAATACTATCAATAAATAAAGACAGAGTTTCCCCTAAATGATAAATAAATCCACAGTAAGGCAGGAAAAGAGAAACAGAAGAGCAGAAGACAGGAAGAAAAAAAAAACAGAAAAACGTATGCACCCAGGTTTTCTACTAAGAATGTATTTGACATTGACATCCTTGGTCCATCTGGAACTGATGTTGGCATGTGTTATAAAAGGGATCCATTGAACTTTTCTAGCTGGCAAACCTCAGTTCTATTTATGAGGCAGCTCCTCTTTCCCTTACTGACCTGGGCTGTTTTGTCTGGCACCAGAGCTCCAAGCATGTGCTGGTCTGTTCTGCACTTTCATCTGTTCATTGGTCAATTTATCTGTCCTTGTACCAGTTCAAGTTTGCTGAATTTTCTACCTTTGTGGTAAGTCCTCATTTCTGGTAGTTGTATACTGGTTACTCAGAATTTTTATTTTATTATATAAACTTTGAATCAGCTTATCAAGTTCCACAAAATAATCTGCTGGCATTTTGACTGGAACTAAATTAAGTACACAGATGAAATTGGGAGAGTCCAACATGTTTGTGACATTGTCTTCCTATCCACAAACATGGCTTTCTCTCCGTTTATTTTTATCTTTTTAAATGTCTCTTAACAGGGCTAAGCACCGTGAGGCACGCCTGTAATCCCAGTACTTTGGGAGGCCGAGGCGGGCAGACCTCTTGAGGTCAGGACCAGCCTGGCCAACATGGTGAAACCCCATCTCTACTAAAAATACAAAAATTAGCTGGGTGTGGTGGTGCACATCTGGAGTCCCAGCTACTCAGGAGGCTGAGGCCACAGAATCGCCTGAACCCGGGAGGCGAAGGTTGCAGTGAGCAAAGATCATGCCACTGCACTCTGGCTTGGGTGACAAAGTGAGACTCCATCTAAATAAATAAATAAGTATTTTTAAAATGTCTCTTAACAAACTTTGAAAAATTTTGAAAAACTTAGAAAAATTTCTCTATTAAGCAAAAAATAGTGTCTTTTTAAAGAGTCTGTGCACTAACTGTATTATTCCTGTATCCCTTCAACTGTCACCATGATATCCTTGACTTGATTTCCTCCAGTCAAGTGCAGCATGAGCTACAAAGGTGTGATGGAAAGTCTAGCAGGCAGCAGAAGTGATGGGACCACTGGGAAAGCCATCAAGGGAAACCAGACTTGGAGGAGTCAGCTTGGAAGCATGATGGACTGGGTGGTTTTGTGCATCTAAGGCCGGGCGCGGTGGCTCAAGCCTGTAATCCCAGCACTTTGGGAGGCCGAGACGGGCGGATCACGAGGTCGGGAGATCGGGACCATCCTGGCTAACACGGTGAAACCCCGTCTCTACTAAAAAAATACAAAAAACTAGCCGGGCGAGGCGGCGGGCGCCTGTAGTCCCAGCTACTTGGGAGGCTGAGGCAGGAGAATGGCGGGAACCCGGGAGGCGGAGCTTGCAGTGAGCTGAGATCCGGCCACTGCACTCCAGCCTGGGAGACAGAGCGAGACTCCGTCTCAAAAAAAAAAAAAAAAAAAAAAAAAACAGATGCACAAAGAGGAGTTCCCAAGACCCACATCTTCCAGAAACAAGCCTTGTATTTGGTCCCATTTCCTTCTTACCTCCTCAGAGCAGTAAGTGAGTTCCACAGCATTCTAGAAGCTTTTCTATCTGTACTTGGTCACTCAAGAAAGCCAGACATCCCACTGGTGACCCTGGTCCTCCTGCCAGCTGAGCTCTCATTCCTCTCTCTTCCACCCCACGTTTGTAAAATCCTGTTTAACTTTAATTTACCTGGGTGACCCAGTACCCACCTGCCTTCTCCACCCAGCCATCCATTCTACCTGAGGCTAATCAAGAATCAAATGCCCACAGAGAACACTGCTCAAGGAAGGCCACAGGCCACCCTGCTATCTCGTGGTAGAACTAGAAGTTGACATTCCAGTGATTGCTTAGTCCTGTGTTCTTAGGTTATCTCCTGGCAAAATCACAGTGAGCAATTGGACAGAGTAAGAAGGCAGAGTGTGTGTGTGACGGGGACCTTCTGGTCCCTTGACTCTTACTGTAAACTCATTCTGTTTACAGTCCCTCCTGATAGGAAGGAGAGGCCACCTGTCTCAGGTGGGCCTAACGTAAAGAAAATGGCCATGGTAGACTCATCAGACCATAGGACCTCAAGCTACCCCAGACCTGTGTCTGACAGCAGTAAGACCACCTTCCACACGTCATACCCACCAGCCTTCCTGTCCTGATCCTACATCAACTGGGCAGCTTGATTGCCTTGGATGTTAATTTTTTTAAAGACAGGGAAGTGGAAACAGAAGGGTAGAGGAGACAAGGTCAAAGTGGGCAGCAGTCAGAACTATGTCGATGCATGGTCCCGGCTGCACAAACTGCTTTTTTAGAACCATACAGATCATCAGATCCCAGCTCCAACCACAGGAGCTTTCACTGTGCTTTTGGAGAAATATTGCCGTCAGTACAGGTGCAGATCTGAATGTCAACAGCTTTTAAATCACACAGCTCTCAGGACTGTTGTAAAATCCTGTTTACATGACACATATCAACTTTTCATATAAAGAAAATAATAACGGAAATTAGAATCACAGCTCCTTTTCTCTGAGTGCCTACTATACACCAGGCACTCTGCTAACCCATACATAGCTGTTATCTGATTTAATCCTCATACAAACATTTCCACGTGCAAATCATCTTATGGATAAGGAAACAGATTCTGAAAAGTGAGGTGAAGAAGCTTATTCAAAGGAAGCCAACTCATCTCTTGGACTCAGAAAACTATCTTCTTTCCACAAGACATCCCTGCCTCCCACCAACAGGGTCTGAGTCAGGAAGCAGAATGTAATACAATTACTCCGCCCCTACAGGAGGACACGGAACCTGTCCCACAGGTTTGCCCTGGGGATTAGGAAGGCACAGGTACTCTGGGAGCAACTTAGAGCCCTGTCACTGAGGTTCCCCCTTAGAGCGCAGGAAGCCCCAGCAGAAGACAGCACCAGGCTCCCCACGGGCCACCAGGGCTACAGGCTGGCCAAGGGAGAAAATCACCCCTCTCGAAATAGGTGGACCAGAATTCTTTTAATCTAACCTCCAAAGTCAGAAAACTGTGTCCATCTTAACCAGACAATCTCTAATACACCGACATGCATATGGAATTCGTGAAAAATTACTAATGTATATAAAATACATTAAAAGGACAGGAAAGCTTTGAAAAGATAGCATCTTCCATCAACTGGAGAGCAATCCATCAACCCTGGAAGGGATACTGGGCAGGACTTTCAGCCTGGGAAGGAGAAGCTGGACCCTGAGCCACCCGGGCTTGTCTCAGAGCGGCTGCAGTGCTCGTTTCACAATAAAGAGCTCTGGGTTTTCCCCTCTCTCCCTCTTAATCTTCCCCATCCTTCCAGCTGGAACACACACACACACACACACACACACGCTGCGTCGGCTGCAGGGCCAGCATGCGGAGGAGGGAGCAGATGCCCAGGAGGCCCACCCTGGGCCCAGGCGCCAGCCCTGCCCGTGCCACCCCCAGTGCCTGGCTGACTCTCCCAGGGTCCCACAGAGCCCCAGCCCCAGCTCAGACATTTAGGAGGGAAGGGACAGTGAAGAAACAGACGCCCCTCGGTCCAGAAGCTCTGTGAACATAATCTGAGCAGGTTCTTTCAGTGAATGCATGGGTTTTTGTTTTTTTCAATGACACTAACTCGTTTAGAAATACTCTCTTTGCTTGCTCCAACTGCAGAAGAGACAACAGTAAATCTCATTTTAGAACCCAGCGCCTGATCCTAACGCTTGCTTTCGGCATTTAGTAGAAACAACTGTGCTGGGTGCTCAGAAGTGCAGCCTTCTGGGCCTCTGAAGGTCCTGCTGCCCGCTGCCCGGGATCCCTCAAGGGCCCTGGAATGGGGGTGGGGGCAGTGACAGCCCTGGAATGGGGCAGACTCGCTTTATCAGTTTCAGTAAAGGAATGTGCTGTGCTAGGAAGCAGTCCTGTTCCAGAAAAGCTGCACATCTGTAAACCAGGCTTTTGTTAGCCCCGAGTGAATCTCAGCAAAGACAAAGCATGACTTTCTTCTGGAAGGACTAGTCCTCCAGGCTCAAGGGCTGGGGCGTTTTGTCCCAAAGCCTTGGCGACTTGAGAACTGTCATCAAGTGACAAGGGACTCTTGGAACAATCAGCCCTCCTCCCAAGTCCTGCCCAGGATTCCCGGCCCAGTGACCTCTGCATCCCACCTCATCACCCTCCCTACCCCCTCCCCACTCCCCTCCCCTGGAGCCCAGAAGATCAAGTTTCAGCAAGGGCAACTGGATCCGGGCCAGAGGTGCCAGGAGCACAGAAGACACCAGGGGCGCGGGAACTGAGCAAGAAGAAGCGACGAGTCCCAATGTACAGCTTACCTGGCACCCAGGACTCTGGTCAGTCCATGGAAGGGCCTGGAAGGATGTGGGCCAGACAGAGGGAACTCCTTGGGCTGTGTCCCCAGCAGCCCTATGTGGTGAGCAGAGTCCTGAGTCCCTGTCCCAGCGGTGGCGTCCCCCACCCACCCAGGCAGGGCTCTGTGTTCCGGCCTGTCCCGAGGGAGTCGTGCAGGGGGCGGGGCAGCCACCTCCAAAGAGGCCCATTCAGAGGGCGGCCGGGAGAGCTCAGGCCCGGGAAAGAATCCCGGGATTGTTGGGCTGCCGCTGGCTGTCGCGGGCGGCCTGCCCAGTCAGTGCCTCCAGACGGCCCTGGCCCCGCCTTACTCACTGCTGTGGTTTGCTTCCTTTTCATTTCTTTTGCTTTTTCCTCCCCCAACTTTAATCTCTTGCAACCTCCCTGCTGAAACCCAACCAGGCTTAGTTTCAGCCTCGGGCCAGCCATCACCCAAGGCACAAGCGGCAGGACCCGCCCACCATGCCCCTAAACCTGCCCCTCCAAAGTCAAACCCCCATTCCCCTGGGACCCCACACTCACAGCAGAGAAGCTTCCTGCAACCAGCCAGAGAGGAAGTGGAAGCCTGAAGAGTCTCCAACAACAAGGACGTCCCTAGTCAGTCCTCTGCCCCCTACCCCAGCAGCAGCCTACACCCGTGTCCCTTTCCTCCGGATGGGGCCATCTGCCTCTCATCTTGCCTGGCCACCAGCCTGGAGGGCCTTCATTCCATAAGGCAGCCCAGGGGACACCCTGTCACTGCACCGCTCAAACCCTGCAGGTTTTCTTCCCGGCCTCAGTGGGCTACAACACCCTGCCCAGACCCTGTCCTAGAGCCTGATTCTGGATCTCTCAGCCTGTTCCGCCTGACTGGCACCTACTACAGGCTGTTGGCATGGTGTCCCCTTTCTTCCGTGTTCTCCTTTGCTCATATTCTTCTCTCATGTAAAAGGCCAAACTCTTAAGCCAACTGGTGAAAAACTCCTATACATTCTACAAAGCCCTTTTCAAGTAACCCCACATTTTTTTCAGCATTTGGAACACTATCTCCCTCAGTCAAATCAAAGTGCTCTGTTCCCGTGACCTAAAGTCTGACTATAACTCAGTCCACATGCAGAACACAGGGGTCTGTCATGTCTCTGGGCCTTAGAGACACAATACATTACTCAGGGTTTTCACAAGGGAAGCACAGAACAGACACTCACCCCTGGCTTCTCTTGTCTCATGTGTCTGGCAAAATCCCACTCCTTCTTCAAATGCTAGCATGACGCCCCTTCCCCTAGAAAGCTCTCCCTGGAAGAGGAGGTCCCCGTTCCTCCCGGGCTGCCTCCTTTCTTACAACTCCTGTGCACGCCTGTGCTTCCAGCACAGGTTGCTGCCCAGCCTGAGCCGAGTCATTGGCCAGCCCAGCCTCTGCGCGACCCTGGCACATTCATCAACCTGGTGAAGAGTGGGCAGGTCAATGCCCTACCCCAGGAGGGACATGGCTTGCCTGGGACCCTGGGGGCCACCTCTCCGCACACAGGCCAGGAAGATCCCTGGGACCCTCCTCCCAAAGGTCTGAGTAGGCATTTCCTCCCGGGTTGTTTATGTGTTGCAGGGCAGCAGCTCCTGCAAACGATGCTGTCGGAAATGCCTGACCACCGACGGAGCAGGCTCAGCGGAAGCGGATGGACTGGCCTTTCCCATGCCTGTCACTCCCTAAGCAGAGAGGAAGGCGGCACGGGGCGGCACCAGCATGGGCAGCCAGGCCCAGGAAGGCTGACTGTGACCAGGATGGCACTCCCAAGGGTGGGTCCCGTTCCCTCCGTGGAACTGTGGGCTCAGTGACTCGGAGCAAACCCACAGGGATGGGCAGCAGGGAGGAGGAGGCAGGGCATTCTGCTTCTGTGCCTGTGTCACAGCCATGACTGGGACAATCCTTAGTGTGAATCTACAGATCTAAGCACCGTCTGGAGATCTATTTATCCTTCCTCTCTCGCTTCTTTCTCAACTGCAGTGCCAGGGACTAAAGTGATTTCAAAGGTGGGCTCCAGGTGGCAGCAAGTCCGCTGAGGAAAAAACATTTCAAACTCCTTCCCTGACACTCTGCTGCCCCTACCCAAAGACCCAGAGATCCCCGGGCAGTACAGGACCCGGAGTGTCCACACGTTGACTCTGCTACAGCCAGGACCACCCACTGCACCTTAGCAAAATCAAGCAGGGGTACAAATCAGACACCCAGGAGAGGACAGCCCACCCCACCAGCCGGCAATGCCCGGTCTCCTCTCAGAAACACAGGTGCTGGTCCCATGCGGCTCCCACTCTGCGGGCTCAGGTCCTTTGCAGGCATGATGCATTCAGCTCCCTGGAGCTGAAAGATAGTCTCTCTCCTTCCACGTACCCATCAGAAAACAAAACAAAGTTTTATCCAGATCCTTCTCTGTGTTAGATGCCAGGAATGTGATGAAGACTCTGTCCTGGAAATGTCCTGAGGCTGAGGGAGGGAGGATGACACCAAATCCCAACCCAGGTTCCACTGGGAAGTCACATCCTTCAAATGCAGGTGAGAGCGAGGCAGCAGAAACAAAAAGATGGAGGGAAGGTGAAGGAGGAAGGGAGAGGAGGAACAGAGGGAGAGAAGAGGCAACAGGAGTTTCCCTTTCGGAGGAGGACACAAGCAGACTTGGTTGCCAGAGGGAGGTGAGAAAAGGGGCAGTAAACCAAGGAGAAGGGAGGAGCTGGGGCACCCAGGGAGGACACACGGGAAGGGATGAGCAAGTTTAAAGGTCTTGCAGCCTCCAGAGGGGGCGCGCCCTTCCTGAGACACGACCTGATCAGCTGGATGGAATTCTCCCTTAACACCCTCCCGCCAGCCCCCACTGCCTGTCCACCAGCCTCACGGGTCCTACAGGGGCTGCATCCCATCACCTCTCACATCTCTGCCCCACCGGACTCTGGGGCGAACCATACACGTGCACACAATAAGCGGAACCCTGGACCAGCCCTACTCCCAGCGATCGGGTGATCAGCAGGTATCTTTGAGGACTGGCCACGTGACCTAGCAAAGGAACTTCGGATGCTTTATGTGAAAGCTGCTTCAAAGACGGTGCCACTCCTGCAAACTGTGGGTCTCTCTACTACATGCAAGGCAGTTCTGGAAGGCCTGGGAAGGACAGTCAGGGTGACCCACAGGTTCTGTTTTCAGCAACAGGCTCTGACCCAATAAAACAAAACTAAGAGGGATACTAGAATGCCTCCGAGGGACCAGGCACTGCAGACCAAGATCCTCAGCTTTATTTGAACGTACTTGTTTGTTCCTGAGAATTCCGTGCTGCCCAGCACCCCAGGGCGGGCTCTACTCTGGGGTTCTTGAGACTCAAGTGGAGTGCTCACTTGGGCGGCGTTGCAGAGAAGGAATTAAAAACAAACACAAAACACAAATGCACCACAACCTCAGCGACACTGGGACTTCACAGTAACCCAATCTCATGCTCCTCTGGAAAAATCAAATGCCAACGAGCTGTTCACACGGTCTCTGCCAGGTGACACACGGAGACCTGACCTCTGATGCCCGTCGCACACTTGGTTGGCCCTGAAGCGTCAGAAAAGTTTACTTTCATTCCAAATGATGGAATTCTCACTTGCCTGGCTCTCAGGACTTTTTGTAAACTTGTTCATTTGCTGTTTCTCTACATGTGTGCATATATAAGTGCATGGCCTGTAAGAAGTGCTCAGAAAGTGGCAAATGTCTCAATCTAGGCATAGCCATAAATACCTGCACACATGACACACATTTATTCCATATAATGTGTCTACATATGTGTGTCACTAAAATGTGATAGAATTTAAACAGATGACAAGGTGGTTCCTGGCCTAAATGGGATGGCCTGGTCAATGCCTCTATGTCGAGGAGGTTCACTAATCTGGGGGGCACCTTGGTAATGCCCTCAAAGGCTCTGATGGGGCAGGCCCCGGCCAGTAACAAATGTTCAGAGGCGGACTGCATATTCCGTCTTCGGCCCTCTCAGTGACTCAAGACATCTGACTCTTCTGCAAGTCTCACGATCCCAGACCCTTCCAAGTGTGTCAAGAACAAAGGGTGAATTTTGGCCAAGAATCACAGCCTGAGGGGACAGTGGCAACAGGTGCTTCAGAGAAAACGCCCAGGCATTTTACCTCTTGATGCCCAGTGCTCTTGGGACACCACTGTGAGGCAGGCTGCTGTCTAGAGAGGATGGAGCTGCAGGGAGGTGGATTACAAGGTGAGGGCCTTCAGAGGAAAGTAAAAATGCAAGGGGTACCAGGTAAATGCTTCCGGTAGGGGAAACATCCTTGCATATTTTATATGCTGGGCCTTCATAAGCATTTTCTTCCAAGCCATTCCCAGTTCTAAGAGGCATCCTGCTGGGCTGAACTGCCTTTTCCTGTTCCGAGCAGCAAGGAGGAGACAAGCCCAGGCCCAGGCCCCAGTTGTGGATTCTGGATTCCACACCAGCCACAGGCTGCTTCGGAAGGGACCCCAGCCTGAGAGTTGCCCCAAGGCCAGGACCGCCTCCCTTCCTCAATCCTGTGATGGAGCACAACTCTCATAGACAATGGGGCTCAGAAAATGCTTCAATAAGGAAGTGCATTTTGAATTTAAAAAATGAAATTTTAAGACAAATTTTTGTTACACTACCATACTCATAGGCTGAAATCTTCATTTTTAAGAGACTGCCCCAACACCATGCATGGCACACATATTCTTATTTTACTTAAGATTTAAAAGATGCTTTCAAAGGTTATGCAAACTGTTCCAGATCACAGAGCTACAGAGGGGCAGGACCAGAGCCACATCTGTCACCAAGCCCCAGGGCCAGCATCAAATCCTGTTGGCAGCACTTCAGAATAACTTCTACATGCTGAGGGTCAAGAACAGTCCACCAGGAGAGGAGGGGGTAATGGAATGAGCTGATAAATTTAGAAAAGCAAAGATTCCTCTAAACCCAAAGTGAGCAAACAAGAGAACATTCAGCATGGTAGAGAAGTCTACAGGCTGACATGGGGACGCTTCCAAGCTGGCCTGCTCCATGGATGAGGTATCAGCACAGAAAGCCAACACCTTTTTTTTCTTTTAAGCTTCATCACCCTCAAATGAATTCATGTTCTCATCTCAAAAGACCCCTAAAGCCACATTCACAGGCCAGCACTTTAGGCGGACCTCCACGAACCCAGCATTGATGTTTACTTTTAAATATAATTTAGAAGCAGTCAACTTTTCTTTTTCATGTTATTCATCTGGGGCAGGGGTTGGAGAAGCCTGCGATGTTTGCTAATTCACGCCAGTTATTTGGGGTCACCGTGCACCAGTGTGCATTCTCTGGCACAAATCAGAATGCAAAGTACATCACAGGCATGTAACCAGGCATGTCTATTCCTATGCACACTTACATATGCCTACGTACCTGAATATAAACCCATGGAGAAATCCATATAGGAATGCATGTGCTTTTGAGGCTCTAGAAAATCCAAAGTAAACAAGGGCCTCTATAAATGTCACACATATTCACATTCAGTACATGCCTTTGTCCCTGTTACAAACATTCTCATTAAGAGCTCATAAAAATTCAACAGAAAAGGGAGTCGAGTACAGGAAGGAAAGAAGAAGATTGGTAGAAGCATTGTATCATTTGTCAAGTTTTGAAGGATGACAGCTTTTTCAATAAAAAGAAAGCATTGTGTCAAAATAATCTCTCTGTCTCTGTCTCCCTCTTGCCCTCTTCTCATGCTGTGTCTCTCTATCAAACCCTGGGTCTCTGAAAATATTTCAATAAGACAGTGCCTTTTGAATTTAAAAACCAAGTTTTAAGACAAATTTTTGTTATACTACCATATTGATAGGCTGAAATCTTCATTTTTAAGAGACTGCCCCCAATACCACACATGGCACACACATTCTTATTTTGCTTAGATTTAAATGATGCTTCCAGAGGTTATGCAAACTGTTCAAGATCACAGAGCTACAGAGGGGAAGGACCAGTGCCACTGGTACTGCCCTTTTCTTCCTCCCTGTGGCAAACATCATCAACCTTTGAAACCTACCAAATCCAGGAAGTCCAAATAGCACCAACCAAACCCCAGTGTCCCCTCTTGTTAACCAAGGAGGACCATTTGGCATGTTCCCACTCCTGATTAGTCTCATGCACTTGCACTTGGATGGAGGCAATCCTCCCAGCCCTTTACAAAGCCTCCAATCGACAGCAGAGAAGAGGCTGCATGCTTGGAAGCCAGGCCCCTAAAATGCCTACACCCTACTCTCCAGAAGAACTGAACACAAAATAGAAGTTGCAAAATATATAAGGGCATCCATCCTCTTGAAGTAAACTAACATTAACTGCTAATCATTTTCATTGAAGCCGAAAGTTCTGAAACCCCCTCTGACTACCACTTGTAAAGCTGTTATAAGATGAGGATGCTCTGGAACTACCTAGGGGCGATGGTCTCATGACTCCGTGAATCTACTGAATGCCAGTGCGATGTTCACCTTCAAATGGCTGCTTATACGTTATGTGTTTATATTTTAAAAAGACCATGAAATAGTTTGGAAGCTGAGATGTATCCAAACCACAGCTTTTTTTTTTTTTTTTTTTTTTGACAGAGTCTCGCTCTGTCGTCAGGCTGGAGTAGAGTGGTGCAATCCTGGCTCACTGCAACCTCCGCCTCCCGGGTTCAAGTGATTCTCCTGCCTCAGCCTCCCGAGTAGCTGGGACTACAGGCGTGGACCATCAGGCACAGCTAATTTTTGTATTTTTAATAGAGATGGGGTTTTACCATGTTGGCCAGGATGGTCTCGATCTCTTGACCTCATGATCTGCCCACCTTGGCCTCCCAAAGTGCTGGGATTATAGGCAAGAGCCACTGCGCCCGGCCAGAACCACAACTTTTTAAAGGAAACCTTTTCTCATGTCTTTTTTATTCATTTGTTTTGAAAATATCATCAAGGTTAAGGATCAGCTAAGAAACAGAATAATTTACATCTTACATTTCATAATTTTATCTATTTTTGCTTATATGGGAGACTGAGCTTAAATGACTCCTTTTGTTACATTTTTACAAATATTTTTGTTTTCAAGAAAAGCATTTCCATTTGAGGCTCCCATGTGGAATTTCTGAGAAGCCTAAGGATACTGTCCTCCAACACATGGTTCCTGAGGCATAATGTGGCCATGTGGGCAATGCATTCAACAGACGGACCATGGCAAGGGCTGCCACTCATGCTCCTGCTTGACGGCCCCAGATGAAGTCTGGTTGGACCCGTCTTCATGAAGCTGGAGGCATTACATCAGTGCCTACAGCTGCTCTGCCATCTCCCGCCCCGTCCCCAGTCCTTCACACTATCACCACCTCTTTTAAATGACAACACATCCCTAGGAGAATTAAACAGTATTTAAATTCATATTTAAGTGTGCATAATGTGAGTAGATACTGACATACCCATTAGTTTCCTGGAGTAGATGCTGCCATTTAAAACACGAGCACACTGGGCACAAGCACATCTCTGGGAAAAGCAGGGTTCCTGGGGCTCAGCCACCAGGACTTCTCTGTCCTGACTCATGCTCTGAACCCGGACTTAGTATTTAAATTCATATTTAAGTGTGCATAATGTGAGTAGATACTGACATACCCATTAGTTTCCTGGAGTAGATGCTGCCATTTAAAACACGAGCACACTGGGCACAAGCACATCTCTGGGAAAAGCAGGGTTCCTGGGGCTCAGCCACCAGGACTTCTCTGTCCTGACTCATGCTCTGAACCCGGACTTACAATTGTCACTGGTCTCCGCAGTCCAGGAAACTGCTCTTCTTGTGGATGCTCTGTTCTCCCAACAACATCAGTATCCACTATTTGCTGAGTGTTGTTCAGGTCTGGGCCGGGTGCCAGAGCTACGTGTTCTGGTCCAATCTTCTCAAGAACCATGTGCAGGAGGAATGACTACTGTTGTATAGGACATGAAACTATGGCTCAGAGAGGTCCCTAGAACTGCCTGAGCTCACCCAGATAGGAAGTCTCGGAGCCACAATGTGTGTACATCCAGCATTTGATCAGAGAGAGAAAAAATGTCAGCAGAGGACCCACCAGACACCACTCTACCATGTCCTTCTAGGCCTCCCTGTCTGCCGAGAGGTGCTTCAGACAGCAGTTTCCAACAGATGGGTGTTGTTATCACAGAGCTTACTTGAGCCTGGCTATGGGACTAGAATCCAAATGCTGAATGCTGAAAATCTTTCAAAATATTTGAATGTCAAAATGCAGAAAGATCTCTTTGCTCACTTTAGGCTCTGTTCTTCATGACTAGTTAGCTAACATCAAGCAGACTGAAAAAAAAAGGCAGCGAATTTCTACTGTGTGGTGTGTGAGGCAGGCTTGGGGCCAATGGAGGGGTTGATTCATAACGTTTGCTAAATCCTGTGATGCAAACAATCCCGCCCTGGCAGATCCCAAGCTGCCAATGTGCTGTGAGCTGGCTCACAAAATTCCTCACACTTCAGCAATCAGCTCTCAGCACCAGCAGGCTCTGGCAAACCCCGGCTTTGGGTGTCCATTCCCCTTGGCTCCTGTTAGTCACATTATTTAGAAAAGGCTCCTTTAATTCACGCATCTATTAATAAATCTAGAGATGCTTTGGTTTGCTTTTTGTGTATTCTGTTTATTGTTTATTGAAGAATCGCTTGTTTGTGGGAAGGGTGGGTGAAGGATGCCAGTGGCAGAGGCTGGCTCTAGCCGGCTCCCAGGTCACTTGGCACGGAAGCCTTACGGCTAAACTAAGTGCCCATTAATACCCCGTTTTCCATGATGTGATTATTACGCATTGCACGCCTGTATCAAAACATCTCATGTGCTCTATAAACACCTATACTATGTATCCATAAAAATAAAAAATAAAAAAATATAAACTAAATGCCCAAAGGACCTGGAGAGAAACACAGAGAAGCGTGCAGGCTGCATTTGGTTACCCTACCAGGTTACAGATATCCTATCTGGATACAGATGGGTCTATCTTGTGATAGACTCTCCTTAACCAAACCTTAGCCAGGCTCTTCCAAGCCCTCTTCACCACTAGGCCTCAGCATTGGCCTTCCACGTCCAACCATGGCAAGCTCAGTTCCAGCAAGAATCCTGCTTTTCATCCCCCAAGTTTGATATCTAATCACCCTTGATATGTCATCAAGCTCCTCATCCCTTGCCTTTTGTGTCTACGTCCCTGGCCCGCCTATAGCAGAAACCGTGTTAGGCTAGTTTAGCAAGAACCGCCCCCTCCCCCAACCCTTGATGTCCCTTCTTAGTGACTTTCCATCCACCAGATCCTTTTGCTCTATTCCTTGGCCATAAATCTCCAGCTGTCTTTGCTGCATTTGTGGCTGAGCCCAGCACTTTCTCCTATTGCAATAGTCCTGAATAAAATCTGTCCTTACAGCCTTTAACTAACTGGGCTGTTTCTCTTGGACACCTGCTCTGGTGGTTGTCTGGAAAAGAACCTAACACACGGCGGCTTATGCTGACTAAGGAGGAATCAAGTTACATTTCAGTAATGTGATGTACAGAGGAATTTTATGGAGATAGTGTTATACTAACTGCATACTAACAAGAAGCCAGAACCTAATTTAAACAATAATGACAAAAGCAATAGAATCAGAAAGAGCAGTCAGGCTCCAATTCCACTGTGTTAAGGTCAGCTGATTGCACCACCTGAATGCTACACAAATGTTCTGATTTCCTCCTATCTCTTCTGAAACCATGTGGTCTGTTCCACCCCACTGTCCATCCCACCGTGTTCTTCATGCAGTAGCCACAGTGATGTGTGAAAATGCAAATCTGAGCAGTCACCTCCCCATCTTGAGGTTCAGTAATGACCTCAAATTGCATGAGGATGGCACACCACCACCTTCTGGGAACTACAGAGAAGGGCTCCTGGCCTGGCTCCGCCTTCCCAACCTCTTACTCCACCACTCTTCTGCCAATCTCCTATTGCCTTTTTGACTACTCCATTCCCCTTCTACTCTTGCCCCTCCCAACCCTTAGCAGCCATGAATCTGTTCTCTGTATCTACAATTTTGCCACGTAAAAAGGGTGACATATATGGAATCATACACTATATAGACTTCAGGTTTTGACTTTTCTCACTCAACCTAATGTTCTAGCGACCCATCCGGGTTGTTGTGTGTATGAATAATTCACTTATTTTTATTGCTGAGAAGTGTTCCATGGTATTGATGTACTACAATTTGTTTAATCACTGGCCTGTTGAAGGACATCTACATTGTTTCCAGTTTGGGGCTATTAAAAGTAAAAAGTTTCTGTACAGGTTTTATGTGAACATAAGTCTATTTCTCTGCGGTAAATGCCCAGGAACGCAATCACTGAGTCATATGGCAGATGCACTTTTTTTTTTTTTTTAAGAAACTGCCAAAATTGTTTTCCACAGCAGCTGTACCATTTTAACAATCCCTCCAGCAATGTATAAGGGGTCTAGTTTTTCCACATGCTCACCAGTATTGAATGTTGTCACTGTTTTTTATTTTAGCCACTCTGATAGGTGTGATTTAAATTTATATTTTGCTAATGGCTAATGATGTTGAGCAACTTTTCATGTGCTCATATGCCACCTCTATGTCCTCTTCAGTGACATGTCTCTTCCCTTCTTTGGGCCATTTTCTATTTTTGTTTTCCCCCTACTGAAGAAAAATCAATTTACGTAACTTAGTCAATGACCTTTTTTTTTTTTAATTTCAACTTTTATTTTAAATTCAGGGAATACTGAATTTGCTTAGGACAATGGCCTACAGCTGCATCCGTGTTGTTGCAAAGGACATGATTTGGTTCTTTTTTGTGGCTGTGGAGTATTTCGATGGTGTATATGTCCCACATTTTCTTTATCCAATCCACTATTGATGGGCACCTAGGTTGAGTTCATGTCTTTGCTATTGTGAATTGTGCTGTGATAAACATACAAGTGCATGTGTCTTTTTGGTAGAACGATTTGTTTTATTTTGGGTATATACCCAGTAACGGGACAGCTGGGTCAAATGGCAGTTCTGTTTTCAGTTCTTTGAGAAATCTTTAAACTACTTTCCACAGTGGCTTAACTAATTCACATTCCCTCCAACAGTGTATACATGTTCCTTTCCTCTGCGGCCTTGCCAGCATCTGTTGTTTTTTGACTTTTTAATAATAGTTTGGCTCATTTTCCAAATAAATTGTTTGTTCTTTACTGCTGAGTATTGAGAGATTATATACATTCTAGATGACATTCCTTTTTTTGGACATATGGTGTGCAAACCTTTTCTCCTACTCTGCAGTTTGTCTTTTTTATCCTCTTCACAGGTTCTTTCCATAGCAAAAATGTTTAATTTTTTATAAAGTTTAATTTATCAACTTTTCCTTTTATGGTTCATGCTTTTGTTGTAACCTCGTAACTCTTTGCCTAGTGATGCCAAAGATTTTCTCCCATTTTAAAAAATATTATGTTTTACAATTTATATTTAAGTCCATCATCCATTTTAAGTTAACTTTTGTATAAAGTGTGAGCCTTTGGTAGCTATTCATTGTTTTGCCTGTGGGTGCCCAGGGGCTCCTGCATCATTTGTTGAAAGGTTGACCTTCCCCCACTCGCTTCTGTACCTTTGTCAAAAAAATCAGCTTGGCTTATCTGTGTAGGCCTGTTTCTGAGTTCTCTACTCTGTTTCATGAACCTAAGTGTCTGTTCCTCCATCCACACCACAGTCTCGATGACTGTAGCTACCAAGTCTTGAAATTAGGTAACCTTATTCCTTCCACTTAATTCTTTCTCAAAATTGTTTAGGCTATTCTGGTTCCTTAGCCTTTCCACATACATTTCAGAATTATGTTGTCTGTATCTACAAAAAATCTTGCTGAGATTTTGACAAGAATTGTGGTAAAACTGTCAATCTGGAAAGAAGTGACAGCTGTACTAGGTTGCGTTTTCCATCCGTGAAAAACAGTATGTCCTCCCACTTATTAGATATTCTGTGGTTTCCTTCATCAGCACTGTGCAGTTTTCAGCACACAAGTCTTGTGCATGGTTTGTTAGGTCTACATCTAACCATTTAATTTTTTGAGCTATTATAAGTGGCATATATATATATATATACACACACATGTATACATACACGCTCATACGCCACCTCTATGTCCTCTTCATAAACATTTGTATATGTGTATATATACATACGTATATATGTATATATACATACGTATACACATGCACACACACATATACATATGTGCACACATACACACGTATATATACGCATACATATGAGCACACACATGCATATACACGCACACACATGCACACACGTGTGTGCATGTGCATGCATGCACACATGTAGACATGCAAACATGTGCATACATACACATATACATACGTATACGCATGTGCATATATACATATATACACACATACATATGTGCATATATACACACATACATATGTGCATATATACACATATACATACATGTGTGCACATGTGTGTGTGTGTATATATATATTTTTTTAAGACTGAGCGTAGCTCATTGCCAGGCTGGAATGCAGTGGTGCAATCATGGCTCACTGCAACCTCCACCTCCCGGGTTCAAGTGATTCTCATGCCTCAGCCTCCCAAACAGCTGGGATTATAGGCATGCACTGCCACGCCCAGCTAATTTTTGTATTTTCAGTAGAGACGGAGTTTCACCATGTTGGCCAGGATGGTCTAGATCTCTTGACCTCGTGATCTGCCCACCTCTGCCTCCTAAAGTGCTGGGATTACAGGTCTGAGCTACCCCACCGGGTCGTGACTTATATTTTTAATTTCAGCTTCTACAGGTGCATTGCTAGCATACTGAAATACAATTGGTTTTCGTGTGCTGAACTAGACTCCTGCAAACTGGCTGAATTTGTTCTAGCAGTTTCACTTTTTGTTGTTGTTTTGTTGTTCCCTAGGATTTTTTCTTTTTTTTTGAGACAGAGTCTTGCACTGTTGCCCAGGCTGGAATGCTGTGGTGCAATCTCGGCTCACTGCAAGCTCCGCTTCTTCCCTGGGATTTTCTATTTGGACAATCATGTCACCAGCAAACTCAAGATTCCCTGGGGCTTTCTACGTAGATGATCATGTCAACAGCAAAAAGGGACAGTTTTATTTCTTTCCTCTCATCTGTTGTCTTTAATTTCCTTTTTTTGTATTATGTCTCTGTAGAACTTCCAGAACTATGTTGTAAAAGAGTGCTGTCAGCTGTGGGCCTTTTTAGATGCTTTTTATAAGGTTGAAGGAGTTCCTGTCTTCTATTTTGCTGGAAGTTTTGAGTCATGAATGATGTGAATTTTGCCAAACTCTTTTTATTGTTTTTTTTTTTTTTTGATTGACTGATATAATTGTGAGCTTTTTCTTTAGCCTGTTAGTATAGTGTATTACATGAATGAATTTTCAAACACTAAACCAGACTTGCATCTCAGAATACGTCCCACTTGGCTACCCTGTGTCATTCTTTTTACATATTATTGTGTTCTATTTGTTTATGTTTTGTTAAGGAGTTTTGTGTCTGAATCTGTGAAGGATAGTGGTCTGTAGTTTTCCTTTTTTGCTCTTTTTGTCTGGTTTTAGTATCAGGGTAATACTAGCATCACAAAGTGAATTAGGACATGTGCCCCCCTCTTCTGTTTTCTGGAAGGTATTGTGTAAAATTAGCATTAATTCTCCTTTACATGTTTGGTAGAACTATCCAGTGAAAAGTGAAGATTTCTTTTTTGGGAGATTATAAATTACTAGAGCTCAATTTCCTTATAGTTATAGGGCATTCAAGTAGTCTATTTCATATTGGGTGAGTTGTGATAGTTCGTGCTTATTGAGGAACTGGTCAATTCCACCTAAGTTATAAAATGCATGCATGTAGAGTAGTGTGTGTATTCTTTCATTATTCTTTTGGTGTCTGCAGGGTCTTTAGTGACGGTGCCTGTTTCCTTCCTAATGATAGTAATCTATGCCTTACATTTTTTTGTTAGTCTTGTTAGAGGTTTGTCAAATTTACTCATCTTTTCAAAGAACCAGCTCTTTCATTTCTCTATTACTTATCTGTATCTTTTTTTAAATTTCTGCTTAGATTTTTAATATCTCCTTCTTTCTGCTTGTCTTGGGTTTACTTTGTTCTCCTTTTTCTAGGTTATAGAGGTAACAGCATAAACTATTCATTTCAGAATTTTCTTCTTTCCCAAGAAAATGTGTAAGAAAATTTCTGATAAGTTTTCCTCTCAGTGCTGCTGTATTAAAGCAGTGGATAATTATCCTCATTTTCATTCAGTTCAGTATGTTTTTGGATTTCCCTCGAGACCTCCTCTTTGACGCATAGATTATTTGTAAGTGCGCTTTTTAGTTTCCAGGTGTTGAAGATGTTCCTGTTGTTCTTCTGTTACTGATTTCCAGTGAGTCCATTGTGGTTAGAGAACATACTCTGCATGGTTCAGTTACTTTCAGTCCTCTGAAGATTGTTTCCTGGCCCATAAATACCATAAATAAGGCCTACCGGGTCCCTTGGCCCTGAGGTCCAGGGCTAGCTGACCTTCTCCCCATCTTTCAGAGCTTTCTTACATTTGTCTTATACTTACTCTCCAAGGTTTTAAGTTGTACTTAGCAGGAGAAATAGAGAAAAGTATGTGTAATTCACCCTCCAGGAAGTGAAGCCTCTCCTTAATGGTATTTTAAAGCAAATACTATCATTCATATGCACATCAGTCTCTAGGCCTAAATGATACACAGTTAAGCATCACTGCAGGTACCTAAAGCTTACTACTTCAAAACTGCACAGTGGCTGTGAATGGCAGGTACTATGGTCTGCATTTTTAGATAAGGAGGTGGAGGTGCCTGGAGGTTACCTAAATGTACGAATTACATGGTTGTTCCATGACTCTGAGACTTTCCATGTGCTTTTTCAGTTGTGATGCTAGGTCACATCCAGGTTAGACAAGACAAAGTGAAACATTAGCCCTGTATAATCTGCCCATGGCTGTGCAATTGGCTGACAGAGCTGAAACTCTGACTTTGCCACTTACTAGCTACTCAACTTCTTCATGTCAATTTCCTTGCCTGTAAAATGGGGGTAACAGTAACAGTGACCCATAGAATGCGACTGTGAAATGGAAGGAAACCATTCTGTAAAGATCAGGAGACACATTCTGTACGGGCGAGCTACCTCTGTTATTACTGTGCCCTCGGAGGAGTCTCACAACTCCACTTGACTTTGCAGAGCAGGTGGGGCCTCCAGGCAAGGGCACTGGCTCACCACGCTGTCTGATGAAAGCGTCCGCTAAGTCAGCATTGTGTTGTCTTTGTGCTCCTTGTGGGTTAATGTGAAGCTGACCCTCCCTAGGGACTGCTGAAATAAAACTCTAGAAGGCTCACATGAACATTCTTTTCATGTCTCCTTTTTATATTTAAAGGCAAAGGCCTGACTTCTTCCATGTGAATATTTATATGCAGATAGTACTCAGGACAAGTTGGAGCCACCGGAATCTAACACATGCTGGTGTGCAGACCCATCGTCATCCATACATGGTGTAATGCTCATTCACACATAGGACACAGAGCCCACCTCCAGGCTGGGACAACTGGGCCATCATAAGACAGCTAGGCCGCTGGGTATCCCATGCTGAGCACCCAGGCTTCCTGCAGCCTCCTAGACCCTTCTGGAGTTTAGACGGGGCTCAACATTCTCGATGCTCCATACAGTGATCTTAGAGGCCTCCCTCAGGAGCTGTTAATGAGTGTGCAGGCTGTTTCTAGTATTTTCTTTCCTCAGGCTTATTACCGGCCTTCCACTGCTTGTCATCTACCTATTTCAAATGAACTCAGCTTTGGTGTTGCAGGAGAAGACAGGATTCCAGGCCAGAGGGCTAGATGCCACGCCAAACCCACTGAACACCTTCGAGCTAGGAGCCAAGTACAGTCACCTCCATGAGGAGAAGGGGCTACATGGGGTGGAAGGGACATCCCTCTCTCTGCATCTGTTGAAGTGATAAAAAATATAGAACAGACGCATGGCTACCTATGTGCGAGTCCATCATGCTAATGCATATTGGAACATACACACTTCTCATGTAATGCTCATATAATGTGTACCTTAAAATGCAGCTTATTTTAAATTTCAGTCACACTTATTGAGAAATACGGGCAGTTTAACTGCTATATGCTACATATGAAGAGAGCCATTTATGGTCTTGTAACCATAAAGGGAATTTTAGGAGAAGGATGTCTTTCTATTATATCGTCCACAGGCTTGGTTTACTCTGGAGAAAGGGACAGAAAGGGAGAATGGAGCTAGCTGTCATTATTATAGTACTCCTGGGTAAGGGGCAGATGAAAACACAAGTTAATGAAAGTCTCTCACTCTCAGATAACGTGCCTAATAACTATCAGCAGCGTCCTTCACCAGGGCAGAAAAGCAGCAGCGTAATGAATGAAACTCCCAGAGAAGAGTGATTTTGAAATGTGCACGAGCTTTTGGTTTGCATTCTCTCTCCACCTGCCTGAGCTCCGCCTTGTCCTGGACTCTCAGGCAAGTTCTCAAGACCACCCAGAAATGTGCAGTAACTTGCCCTAAACACCGCCTGCTAACACTCCTTCGCCTGAGTCAGCTGTGTAGACAGATGGACGTGATCAGACCATGGACAGAGCCCCTGAGCTCCTGCAGGGATCCAGGGACAGTGATTAGGCATCCAATAATAACAGACAGGAGGGGCCACAAGGCACGCATGAGAAGGCAGCTGGGGTGGCAGAGCTAGGGGTACCCGTGTGGCACGATTTCCATAGAGAACGTAAAGTGTGGGGTGGGCATTCTAGTTTCTTCAAAAGCACCAATGCTAAGCTGCTGACAGGCACCACTCACGGTCCCATCAACTGTGTATGATGGGGCTGAACAGGAGGGTTCCCCACAGGATGCCAGGCAGCGACGCAAGGCCAGGTTGCCACCACACAGTGGATTTCATGGCCACATCCCTGCATCTTCCCCAGCAAGATCTGTCCTCACCCAAGGCTTCTGAGATATGACACAAACGGAAATATTTCTGCCTAAGAGTTCTTCTCTGTAAAAACGGTGACCCTGCGACGCAGCACCCGAGCTGCCGCGCTCCTGGGACTCGCGGGTGGATTTCTTACCACGTCCTCCTTTGTGCTGACTGGCCGGGCTGCTCAGTGTGGGCTCAGGTGGGCTGAATGGAGGATAGCGCGGGGCTGTTTTCACTGGAAAAGAAAGCAGAGCAAGGGGCTGTTGTCACCCTCCTTCGGCATGGAGCAGCATGCAGCTGGTGTTACTTTGTTCTTACCGTATGGTGTCTCTGGAGACACAGGAAATGCTGGAGTTGAACACATGGACTCCTTGCTACTTAAAATTCTGCCATCGATCATATCGAGGTCTGGGGGATAGCCAGGGGTCATGGTCTGAAATTGGCACAGGGAGCAGAATGTGAGAACAGGGAGTCAAGTGAAGGCCCCTCCAAACAGTTGTGGCTCCCCCAGGCTGACCCACTGAGCAAACCCCTCCTCTGACAGTAGGACAAGGAGGCAGAGGACTGAATCCGTGGCACAAAACCAGCCCGCCTCTCCTAGCCATGGAAAACTGGAGAACACTTTCATGTTCAACAGTAAAGGAAATGGAAGGTATCTTATGGCTCATCCTTCTAATACAATATACAGCTAATAAGTGAAGTAGACAGAGTTTGTAGTGGTACAGGTAAATGAGTGTCTCGATATTAAGCAAAAAAGCTGGATAAAACAGTCCTTAACCGTGGCAATAATATAGTCACAGATGCATAAAAACACATAGTATTTTAAATACATAGCATAGAAAAAAGGCCAGGCGGAAACATTCTAAATATTAACAATGGTTTCGTTTGTGAGTCAAGACTATGTATAACTTTTTTTTCTAGTTTATTCTGTAGTTTCCAATCCTGCCAACTTGAAAAGAAATCCTACCCATCTCTAAAAAGATTAAATGTTTTGGATACACCGACCTGCTTTACTTCCATTCTGACTAGAAGCCTTACCTAGGCCTCTTGGAAGAGCATGAAGCTCTCATCTATGGCCCTCACCTGTGGATCACCTCCTAGGAAGGTCTCGGAGGGAGGACTGAGGGCCCTGTGTGATGATCCTGAAGGAAGGCTGTGTGTGCCACTGGCTGCTGCTGTCGGACTATGGAGAACAGCTAAGGACAGACCTACAAGAGCCCTACCTCAAACCCACACAACCCACCCACAGGCTGTGCTCCTCGTGCCCATTCTACAGATTAGAACATAGAGGCTCGGATGCCCTGAGTGAGGTGGCCCCACCAGCATAGCTATCTCTGGGGTGCATTACCCAGGCTAGCTGACTGCACACTGTGTTCTCCCAGCCACACCGCCTGCCAGGTACAGAGGAACCACGACTACATTTGTGGAACCAGGACGGAAGGTGAGTGCGGAGGGTAGTGTAGACTGTATTCAGGGACAAGGCCTGGTCATTGCCCATTCACCCGGGGTTCCAGGACAAGAAAGGGAGTGGAATGGGCCCAGAAACTGGGACCTGGCCATGGCACATACCTCTTTGACGTCTGCTGGTGAGGGGAATGGCGGCAGGTTCGGGGCATGGTCCACACCAGCCTTTCCCCATGCACATTTGGAGAAGGGCAGCTGCCCCCCAGTGTCGTTGTCATACTGCCCCAGGCTCAGCTTCCTGAGTCTCCCGCCCAGGGGCTGTTCAGGCGAGGAGCCTGTTAAAAGAGAGACAAGCGGGCTGCAGGGCACTTTCTCAAGGCGCAGTGAGGCGCCCCTTCCTTAAATCTCGTCCACTGCTTCTCAAAGGTGCTGTATGCTGGTCACCATTGCTCCAGGAAGATGCTGTGGTTGCTGCAGGCAGATGATGGGAAACCTAAGGCATTCTCAGACTCTCAGGGATGAGCAAGACCACAGCCTTGGAAACGTGCAGCTTCCCCAGTCCAGCATGCTCCTTCCAGAACAGGCTGCTTGGGGACAGGACCAAGCACTCGGACTCATCACTCGCAGTGCTGGGAAAAGACAGTGCCCTGATGGAATGCTGGGTGGGACTGACGAAGACCCAGCTGGGAAGGAGGCCCCTGCACGCCACCCCTGGTGTCCTGTCAGGACCAGAGTGCCCTGAGGACCACATATCTGCGGTGACCTTGGGCAGAGCGTGGCCCGACTATGATAATTTGAATCTTAGCAATGGGAAATTCTGGAGGGGAAAAAATCCTGTTATTTCAAGCATCAATAATAAACATTCGCCATCTTAACTGTCCTTGCCAGAAACACCACAGGCGGTTATTAATGACACAGATCCCCGGGGTCCCCACTCTTGACCAAATTCTGTTCTCTTTGTGTTGGGGGAAAAATGGCGGTCGGGCTAGGATCTAATTTTCTAAAGCCTCTTCCCAGGGATTCTTATGATTTGCCACTTAGGAAAAAATCTGCTGCCGGCTATTAAAAGAAGAATGTTTCTATTGATGACGTAGTCTGAAAATTCAAACCCAACAGCACTGTCCCCTACAGTTTAGATTTAAACTATAAATACATGCTCCCTGTAAGTGCAGAGTTCAGAGTAGCATTTCACTGAAAGATGGAGTTTGATTCACCAACATGTATGCCCCACATAAGGCTCCTCTCAGAACGACTTTGTTCCAAATTGGTTGATGGCCGCCCTCCGAAGTGAAATACATCATGATAGTGATATACAGTCATGCTGAGCCCATGATATGCCACTGACATCTCTCTCTCTCTTCTCCTACATCCAGAAACTTCAGAAGTTCACAGGAATGCAAAGGTTGGCATGATAAAGAGAAGGTCCCACAGAGAGGGACAGGACGTCGACCCACCATGCCTGCCTGAGAGGAGCAGCAGGACTGCTGTAAGGGTTCTTGTTTCTGTCTGCAGCATGGGGGGCTCCACTGCCAGACCCTACCAGCCACTAGGTGCCACTCAGGTGAGGGTTGAGGAGGCTCCTGGGCTGAGCCAGGCTGGATACCACCCTCCCTGTCCCATGGGATGTCTGCTTAGCACCACACAACAGCGACCAAGCAAGTGAGATCCAAACCCAGGTCCTTGCAAGCATCCTTCCACCTCTTCCTCCCATCCTCTCTTCAGTTCCCAGCAGCTTCCTCCACAGATCCAGGGAAAGGAGGAGGAAGAAGTGTGCATTAGGACCTGGGATTTGGAGTCTCACGTGTATCCCTCACTAGCTGCAGGACATCCTCAGCCCCCATTTCTTTATGGGTAAAATGAGCATAATGCTTGCTCTCTTTTCCCTCCCACAAGGGGGGGGATTAAATGAAATGAAACAGCATATCTGAGAGTCCCTCACTACAGCACCCTCATCCTCACGGTGCAGTGGTCCTTGTCCTTGCATTCACCACCTTAAACAGGATCCAAGTGCTGCAGGTCAGGGAGGAGACCACCCTCACCTCAGTGCTCTTCAACACACACATGCATTTGCAGCCATTCCAAGAATGAGTTTAAAGAGGGCTAGGGGAGGTGTGAGGTCACAAAGTCGGGCTGGCTCCACGCACCACCTGGTACTCAGCTCAGATGTGGAGTTTGTTCCTGAAGCAGTCAAGGTGGCAGGCGATAGCCCTGGGTGTTAGTGATGGAAACGAAGTGCCATGGCCACAGGCAAGTGACTGAGAGCCTGGTCCCCTCCCTGGAAAAAGGAGCGATGCCACTGGCCTCAAGGGAAATCATTCCAGAGTGGAGGACCTATCTGTGGAGAGTGCCGGGAGCTCCGCTGCCCTGTACTGACATTACAGTCCACTCACAGCCTAGAACTTCAGAGGTCACTTCCAGAGAGGTAGTTTTCCAAGGGGAGGGAATACTACTTCTGTTCAACATGCAAGATACTATGTGGTGTCTTATCAAAAATGACATGGCAATATCATCCCAACATGCAGTATTGCATGAAGCACACAGAAAAAATGGCTATGCGAATCACCCTGATTTGAGCATTGTACATTGTATACATTTATCAAAATATCACACTGTACCCCATAAATACGACAATGATTAAGTCTCAACTAAAAACAGTAATAATAAAGAAAAAATGGACAGTGTGGTCAAGTATTCTCTTTGATCTGGAGATGGCGCCTGGGAAGCACATGTTAATGCACTCTCCAGCCTCAGGCCTGAGGTTGGAAACTCACCGAAACTGAGGTCCCATTAGGGTTAGCTGACAACAGCCAGCACAGCCTTGCAGCTGCACTCGAAGGCGCATCCAGGTCGTAACAGGGTTCGAAAAGGAATTTCCAGGACTAAAACATAAGTCTCAGTGCAGGAGGCTTACTTCTAACCTTTCAACTTGGAGGTTTCCTTCAACACGTCTCCTTCAGAGCAGCTAGGGAATACAATCTGTGCGTGAGCTGACACAGAGCCAACAGTGGGCTCCGTCCTGGGCTTCCCCCACCAGAGGAGGCTCTGGAACACAGGCGTTCTGTGAGCTGGCCCTAGAAATGTCCCGCCAAACACATGGATTTGACACTGCTCCTCAATTCTCCCTCTCCCCAAAGAATTACAATGAAAAACAGAATGTTCTTCATTCAAAAAAAAAAGTCTCAAAAAAAGTCAATCTTCATTCAAAAAAAGTCTCAAAAAAAATGTTCTTACTATCCCACCTCCAGTGCTTGTGCTAAAATCTGTGTGGCACCATGTCTGGTGAAGCAGAGCTACAAGCTTCTCCCTCTGGATGGATCAGTACTTCTCAGTATCCTGCCACTGGGACCACCAGGACAGCGACGGACGGCGGCTGTGGGTCTGAGGCCAGAAAGAGGCTCTGCAAGCGCAGGTAGAATGGGGGAATCAAGGCACCTGCAAAAGTGCCACCAGGCCCCGGATTCCAGGATGTGGCCAGCACAGAAAGTGTGGCTTCAGCCCTGCAGGGTCCTGCTTTCCATTCCCGAAGGGAAAAAGACACAGGCACACAAAGTCAGCAAGGCCCTGGCCTCTGCAGGGTGAGGAGACCCTTCCTCTCGGACTGCAAACCTTGGAAATGAGAACTTTGAAATGGCACAAAAAAATAGGACAAAATGAGACAGGGTTTAAGATATTGAAACAACCCTGTGTGCTAGGATGCACCCACATCTGCCCAGGAGGTAGTTACAAAAGAAAGAAAAACAGGAAACCAACATTTACCCAGCAACAGTGACAGTCTAAGCCCAGGCAGGTGCTCTCATAGAGAAAAGCCCATAATCACCCCATTAAGGTGGCCTACAAGGAGAATGGAGGCTCAGGTCCGAGTACTCATCCTATACCACACAGCAAGTCAGCAGAGAGCAATGATTTGTCACCACATGTATCTGACTTTAAAACCCACAACTGTCAACTCTATTCCTCTGTGGTCACTCTTCCTTACCCACTGGTGCCTTTCCTTCCCTTCCATCCCTGCCCACCTCAAAAAGCCCACAAATGGCAGATAGGGGCCCCATGGGCCCTGGGAGGCACTGCCCACTTCCACTGCCTGTGGTGACAGAGGGGCCCCTGGGATCAAGATGGCCACACTCATCCTGCTAAGGAAGGGGCACTCTTCCTCCTGGACACATCCTGATGGGGCAGCCAACAAAGGCTTCATAAGTTCTTCTGTCTCTCGTGTGAATTTCAGATTTAACAATGGTTTATGCTTCCCAGTCTTAGAAAATCTGCCAAGTGTCTACGTTAAATACATGGGGCCTGGTAAAGAACCTGGTGAGTGTACATTTTCAAAGGGTCTGAGTGCACAGCAGTCTAGAGAAAAGGAAGGAGGGACAGTTTTCAAGTTCTTCCCATCTGAGAGTCCTTGGCTACGGGGAAGGTCAGAGAAGAAGAGAGAGGGCAGCTTGCTCACGGCATTGCTACTGGGCTAGAGGGAGCTGCCATCGAACCCACGTCCTGCAGCCAGCAGTAGATGCTCACTCAGAGGCCAGCCCGGGGCCACCTGGCAGGGGTGGACTCTGCCTCTCTGCTCACAGGAGACGAGTCCTCAAAGCCATCTCCAGAATGAAACGAGAAAGACACAAAGCTGGCTTAGGGGATCCTACAGATAACACAGCAAAGCCTGGGGCTTGGCACACAGTTGCAGGCAGTAAGTGTTATAATGGGCCACACTCAAAATGGACTGTTTATGTTGTCATTAAAAGTCAAGTTTTATGGAACTCGAAGTGGGCAAACACGCTAAAACATTAAGTGACAAAAAAACAGCGGGCAAAGATGCGTGTGTAGTGTGGTTTCATTTTTATTTTAAAAACTAAGAAAATGTCCCCAAATGCTCATAACAGCTTCTCTCTGAGTTGTGTAATTCTAGGCATTATTCATCCTTTTTCGTAAATGTTTCTATCTTTCAATGTTTTCGCTAATAATGTGCATCACTTTTTAAAATTAGGGAAACAATACAGAGATTACCTTCGAGAGGAACAAAGTTTCTTTTATTTTGTAGTACTCTGTGTGGCTGTACTGAATCTCCCCAAATCCCTTTCGAATTTTGCATTAGTATTAGTTCCTGTATTCTCCCAAACTCATGTGTTTGACCCTTACACTTTTCCTTCTCTCTGCTAAGTCTCCCGTGTCTGATAGCCATATAAAAATTCACATGGGAGGTGGTTTTCCAGACCAGTATGCTCAGAGGAGATGTGTAAGTGACATTCACATTTATAGGGAGCAGGGCTTATGCTTCCCAGAGGTTACAATGCAAGGCGTCCTGCAGCAGGGGTCTCTCTCTCCCTTCTTTAATTATTCGACAAAGGGGATCTCTAGCTGCCTTCTTTAGGCAAGACAACTTGAACGTGAGACTCCACACTGGGTCCAAGGTAGATACCCAGGAAGCCCAGCAGTGGAACAGAATCCAATCAAGGCCCTGGTGCCACGTCCAGGCCCAGGACATTCCACCAGGTGCTGCCTCCCTTTAACCTGTGCACAAGGTCTAGGGCAGAGACGCGATGGCAGCCAGGCCATGGCACCTATGTCTGCTGTGTACCACAAGAAAGAACCAAGGAAGGCCCTAGGGCACAGGTGCGACAGTGAGCAGGAACTAAGCTCGGAGTGGGATTACAAAACGGCCCCGTCCATAAGAATGGACCATGCTAGGAGTGTGCCCTGGAGGCTGGGGCGGGCACACACCCCGCACCTCTCTCACAGGCACACACCCACACACTCACATGCACAAACTCTCATGTGCTCCCAATCTCCGGCACTTTTTCACACCCACACACTTGCAGACACATGTATGAACACACTTAATCTCACATGTTCGTAACACTCATGCAGACTCAGCCATAAATTCATGTATTTGCACACACACTCATACACCCATGTCACTCACATGCACCTGCACACTTCACACTCCTATAGTCTCTCACACAGTCTTACACTCACACACACTTGTACTAACATTCTCACCCACACTCACACAACAGTCACAAGCAGACACTCATGCTCTCATACTTTCTCATATACTTACACTACACTCACTGGCACTCACACTCACGTGCAGTCTCTCACAGTGTGTTTCTCATGTCACACACATCACACTCACACTCAGTCTCATGGTCTTGTACACTCACTCAGTCTCACACAGTCTCACACTCATTCTCACACAGTCTTTTGTACTCACACTCACACACAGTCTCACACCCACCTCACTCACACCCACCCTGTGCTCCGACACGGCCCCACGACTGCACGTGCTGCTCACAAACGGGTGGTCCGTGATGGTGGAAGGTCGGGTTCTGCATTCTGAATACTGGCCCCACCTCACCACCCTGTATCTGCAAACTGCACACCTGTGTCAAACAAGCCCTTCTTCCCACCCGAGAGCTGCCTGTCAGGAAGCCAGGGCGCTGACTGTTCCTGGAGGTCCATCCTTTCCATCCTGGCCCCTTCTCCAGGACAAGACCACCCATCAGGATCTCCACTGTAGGGGAGTTGGTTCCTCGCTCATTTCCAGGGGTGGGTGCAGCCAAAGGCACCCTCTTCTCACTGAGAGCTGCCCCTCCACTCAAGGCCCCCAGCTCTTCATCCCATCCACTGCTCTGACTAGCCCGACCCCAGGGTCCACAGGTGACCCCATGGCAGTGGTGACTTGGGCTGGGTCTCGAGTGTACACACTGAGCCCACGGCCCATGTGCCACACCAAAGTTACAGCAGGGACTTCCAGAACCACTCTTTCCACGTGGCTGCAGGTGGGGCAGAGGTGGGAGGAGCAAAGCACTTTTGCCTCACACTCTGATGTCTGGGTGACCTGTGAGAGGCCACAGCCCTGGGGACATTTCCTCAGGTGGTTCATTTGCTAGCTCTGGTATGCTGCCTACCAGGATCACTGCTCACCTCTCCAGAGACGGTCTGCATAAACAGCAAGCTCCATACCTCTGCACTGCCAGCTCAGAGAGCTCTTGGATCCCTTTCTATGGACAGAGGCAGGAGCAGCCAGCTGTCCCAGGTGGGGACAAGGATCAGGTCTTATTCAGCTCCAAAGTCTGTCCATGCTGAGACACCCTGAGGGTTCCGTACTTCTTTGCTAAGTCGGTGAGCTCTGAAGGGGTGAAGAGGTGAGGGGTGAATAGGTGAGCCCTGGGCCACCTGTTAGGAGCCCCTGCCCTGAGAGGTAAGGAGGTGAGGGGTGAACAGGTGAGCCCAGGCCACAGGTTAGGAGCCCTGGCCCTGAATCACTGACTTCTGAATTATACCCAAAGGAGACCCTAACACTTAGTAAAACTCTCCCCCTACCCCAAATCTTTCTTCCAAAGTGACTGATTTATAGTTTTCTTTAGTCGATGTTCTTTCTGATGATAAAGCTAATGCATGTCATTGCAGAAGATTAGGAAAACATATAGAAACATATGGAAGCTCCCTGGAACCTGTGAAGAGCCACATATCTCAATGAAGACACACGTGACTTTTACATTTCTTTTTCCACACTGAGGCTTAATTCCTGAGCACTCCCCAAGGGAATCATTTAATTATTTAAGTCCATCAATTACTTCTTACACACTTCACATCAACGTGAAATGACCAGCACCTGAAGCAGTCTCCTCCTGTCCCCTGGCCTCCCTCCTACCACAGCCCAGCACCCCTCCTCTTCCACCCTCCTCAGCTGCCCTGGTCTTGCTTGGGACCACGAGGGGCCCCCTCCTATGCCCATCCTATCCTTGAGCTTCTGGTAAAACTGCAGAGGCCAGCAGTGTAGCCTCAGGACTCACTCCGCAACCTGCGGCCCTTCCCACTCACACCTGCAGAAAGGAGAGGTAACAGCCTTCACCGAGAATATTACATTATGTGCATCAACAGGAAACAAACAAACAAAAACCACAGATGACAAAAAAAAAAAATATTCCAAGGTACGGCAAAGAACAGGCTGTAATGCAACGAGACTTTGGGCAGTTTGAACAATGAAATCATGAACTGAATAATGATATTGTTAAGACCTATTCTCCGAACACTACCTACAAAACTGGCCATGCCTATATGTTTTTCTGTTAAGAAGTCAAATCCAGGAAAAGAGAAGAAAAAGGAGACCTCATGGGAGCAGGAGAGAGCTGCCACCACACAGACGGCTGTCATCTCTGGGAGGAGCTGATAAGGGGACAAGAAGGACCTTGCCAGCACTGAGGAGCACCTGCGGAGCTCTGGGCGATCCGCCTTCCCACCCCTGGCTCCCCAAGGTACCCCTTCTCAGAAAAAGCGAAGAGAAAGGGAACAAAACCCAAGCTCCCACACAGGGCTGTTCACGGGCAAAGGGCAGCTCCCAAAGCCCTGGGGGGGGGGGGCACCTGCATCTGCCTGCACCCATGGCACCCACACCCTGCTCTCTCTGCTCTCTCACACCTGTGCCCACCCTGCTCCCAGCCTGAGGCCCAGGTGCTGGGGAAGAGCTGCCCTTACTTCCCTGCTGGTTCCCAGCCAGAAAAAAAAAAAAAAAAAAAATCCTGCATCCTCTCCTTACAAAGGCCGTGAGTACTCAGTGCAGGAATCTCAGGCTCCTTGAGACCCCCGGTGAATCTAGACCCCGGTGATCTACGGGCGATGTGCAGCTTCACCCACTCCATGCAGCTGGGGTCTCTGTGGAGGGAGGGACAGGCAGCGGCTTTTTCTTTACATAGTCTTGTGCCCCTCTTGTCGTGGTGACACGCTTATTGTCCACCAAAACATGGCATGGTGACGTGGTCTCCAAAGGTCAAGTGACTGGATGCTGCCCACCTCCTTGGTCAGTCCCTACACCGGGCATTCAGCTGTCTTCACCCAAGCCTCCTTTCCTCCAGACACTGGGTGCTACCCACCCAGAGCCTCGGGAATCATCTGACCTCGAGTGTAAAATGGGACACATACCCCAGACTCCCCCACACTGCCACTCCCAAAGACCAGCATGTTTCCTCATTTAGCAGTCTCACTGTTATTCACGGGTGGAGCTGGCATCAAGGACAGATAAGGAAACGTGCTAAGGGCTGGCCAGCCAGCAGGCTGCGCAGGGTCACCTGAGACTCTGCCACGCCCAGGATCTGGGATTCACCACAGGGTGCAAAAGGACACCGAGCCTGGGAGGCAGGAGGATGCTCAGTCATTCCGGCCCCACAGGGGGAACTGGGGATGGTGGGGCCTCAGCCCCAGGTGCATCCTGTGAGGTGCCTTATCCAAAGCCACCATGACAGGGTGGAGGACAGTCCTGACAGGTAATCCTCATGTGCTCCAAGGGAAGAGCAGAAAAGCCAGTCCTTGACTGGGGTACTCGGGGGCCTTGTGAGAAGGGGATGCATCGCTATCAGAGCCCTGGAGAATCAGGGATTCAGGCCAAGACGTCGGGTGCTGCACTAAACACATGCGGGACTGAACTCAGCCCAGCCTGGGGGTTAGCACTGTTGCCATCAATTCACCCCCGAGCAGTCTGAAGTGCAGGAGAGGGCTTCTCAGATCACTTAGCCAGAAAATGTTTTTTAAATTTTGTTTAAAACACCCACAAAGCTCTTGCACAACTTTCCACTTTGTCCAAATACACTGAACTCCCAATTATGTAAACTAATTGAGAGTGTGACTTAGCACATCCTGATTGGTAAGTCAGTACTTATGTTGACCCTGAACTGTGATTCTGTGATTCAGACTGCTCTTGGAGACTGATCTTTGCCAGTGCACGGCAGATCCCGGGCCCTGAGCCTCTCCCAGGAAGCACAAGGAGGGAAGGGAAGGAAGATGGGTCAAGTGTCCAGGAGCAGACACCCACCATGCTATCCACTCATAAACTTCATGTCACTGCATTCTCTCCACTGTGGGGCCACACAGTCCACTCTGCGCTGGTGAAATAAAGCCACCACCCAGGTGGAAGGCAGCCCATGGGATCGCCTGCCTCTGCCTCGGATAACCGATGTGTGACTATTGGCTGTCCTCTAAATCCCACAGCAGGGTCACAAATCCTGCTCTCGTCAGAACCACCCTGCGGCACACTCCAGCCTCAATGAGCCAAGGGCCAGCTCTCCTGGAGGCTGGGACACGCACCTAAGTTGAGAACTGCAAATACACAACAGAACTGCAAATATACAACAGTGGTTCTCAAAGGCCGTTGTCCACCTTTTATCACTAAAATCCTGAAGCTTGGGCCTCACCCGTGAAGTCAGAACCTCCAGCGGTTAGACCTAAGTGTCAGTCTTTTTAAAAACTCCCTAGTGTTTCCAACACACAACCAAGCTCAAGAATCACAGCAGGTCTCAACCCTGAATTTGCACTGCATTATTTGGGGAGAGTTTTTAAAGCAAGCCTGACATCCAGGCCCCACCAGGGCCAACTCAATCTGCCACCTACCAGAGGTAGAAGCAGGTACCCGCATTTTTAGCATCTGCATTTTTAAAGCTCCCCAGGTGACTCCAACATGCAAGCCAAGGTGTCCAACCCCTGTTCTAAGAGATGGAATCTGCTCCTGGAGCAAATCTTCAGGATGCAATATTGACTAAGAGAGTAGACCTTCAGTGCTCTTACACAAAAGTAACTAGGTACAGTGGTGGATATGTCCATTTGTTTGACTGTAGTGGTCCTCTCCCTATGTATAGGTATAACAAAATATCATGTTAAACACCTTAAATATATACAATGATAAATAAGTTAATTAAAACATAGAAAAAACGGGGCCAGGCACCGTGGCTCATGCTTATAATCCCAGCACTCTGAGAGGCTGAGGAGGGCGGATCATTTGAGTCCAGAAGTTCCAGATCAGCCTGGGCAACATGATGAAACCCTGTCTCTACAGAAAAATACAAAAAAAATTAACCAGGCATGGTGGCACACGCCTGTCGTCCTAGCTACGCTGGAGGCTGAGGCGAGAGGATCAATTGAGCCCAGGAGGTCAAGGATGCAGTGAGCTGTGATCACACCAACTGCACGCCAGCCTGGGTGACAGGGTGAGATCCTATCTCAAATAATAAATTAATTAATTAATTTTAAAAATAAAAAGAACAGATGAAAACTCACGACATGCTAGAACATTACCTACTTTAAAACATGCCTTCTTTCATTTTCTATCTGGCATTAGAACGTAAAGTCCCCATAAGCTACTGATTTATCTTGATATGGTCCTCTAGGAATGAAGTGCGACATCACACAGGTGTGCCTGATAGGCTCTGGAAGCTCCTTGCATTGCAAGGAGTGAAAACAAATCACGGGCAAAGACTGCTTCATGGTGAACTTGAGGCCTCCAGACTTCAGCTCATTCACATACACCCACGAATCTTTTCAAGAGAGTGCGTAAAAGGAGGCAAGGTGGCACGACAAGGACGCCCCAACACTATTCCCGGTTGAAATGCTCCCAGAAATGGTTTTAGGAGCCTTCTCCCAAAACTGAAACAGGACTGATTAACCAGCCCCTTCCACCTGGAGGGCATAGCCTTAAAGAGCTGTGCAACTTGCATTTTTTCACAAAGTAATGTGTTAGGAAATCATTAGCCAGGGTTCTGACGGACATATCAAGATCAACCCAGGGAAGAGCGTTCCCGTCTCAGGCCCACCCTTCCTCAGTCGCGCTGTCTCCATGCCTAACCCTGATTCTAAGAGAACGGGTGGGCGCCGGCAAAACTGCAACAGAAGGTGAAGGGAGAGAATCCCATATTTTAGATTGCAAAATTGAAAATTCTTTCCACTGGGAAACACTGAAATCCAAGGCTAGGTGGTGGCATTTCTTCTAAGAAGGCATATTAAAAGGGAAATGATATGTCCAAACAACGAAGCCCTCCAACATGAGAAATGTCAGCAATACCCAGTGTTTTGTAAGTCAACTGTAACCTAACGTGCAGATGTGAAAAGCTGCAAACCACAGAAGGGGGACCCCTGCCTGCCTCACACACTGCCCTGCCTCAAAGACCCCGAAGACCCCATCAACGGAGCTTCCGTACGGGCTTCAATTCCTGCCTGTTCACAGGGATTGGTTTTCTTTTTGGATCACCCCCCATCACGTGACCTTACTGGCCTCTTCCCCAAACACTTCGCCTTTTTTTTTTTTTTTTTTTTTTCTTCTGACGGAATCTTGCTCTGTCACCCAGGCTGGAGTGCAATGGTGTGATCTCGGCTCACTGCAACCTCTGCCTCCCAAGTTCCAGTGATTCTCCTGCCTCAGCTTCCTGAGTAGCTGGGACTACAGGCACGCGCCACCATCCCCGGCTAATTGTCGTATTTTTTAGTAGAGACGGGGTTTCACCATATTGGCAAGGCTAGTCTTGAAATCCTGACCTTGTGATCCACCCACCTCAGCCTCCCAAAGTGTTGGGATGACAGGCGTAAGCCGCGGTGCCCGGCCAATATTTCCTCTTTTAATCACCATGGTGTTTACTATCCCGTGCCTCAGGACGGATACAAGGGCTGTCCACCTTCAGGGCCACATGGGCTGCGCTGAACGTAAGTGTGGCCACGGGTCCACCTGGCTGATGAACTCTGGGGAGTGACGCAGCCGGTGACTTCTGGCAGAGGCCATGGGAGCGGGGAATGCTCTCAGGAGTGTGGGCAGCCTTGGGTGCACAAAGAGGGCTCACCCCTCATCCCAGGCCCCGGCATGAGGCCCACATCAAGCCACAATGCAGTGGACATGTGGCATGACTGGAAGAAAGCCATGTTGCTGTGGAGTTGTTATAAAACTGTTCCACCCTGACAGAGAGAGAGAATTCTACCACTACCTACCTAGGATTCCATAAATTAGCAGCTCCCCTGAGCCAGCACTCAGGCTGTTAGGATCACACAGACCAGCCCACTTCCAGTACAGCTCAGGCAGAGCTTCTGGGGACAAATGAAACACGCCAGAGACCTGGTGATGCCAAATGACTTTCAAGCATCAGGGGGGAAGTTGTCCAACAAGTTAGAGAGCGGCCATAGGACCCACCAGTTCCCCAACAAGTTACAGAGCTGCCACAGGACCTAGCAACCCCTCTCCTGAGCAACGCCCCAAACAACTGAAAGCAGGTGTTCAGACAAACACGGGCACACCCATGATCAGAGCATCACCATTCACCAAGGCCAAAGGTGGAAATGACCCAGGTCTCCATCGAGAGAGGAATGGATAAACAAACTGTGCTCTATTCCTGCTGTGGAATATTGCTCTGCCATAAACAGTACTGAAGTTCCCACATGGGCTATATAACACATCTGGCTTGAAAACATCACACAACACGTCACAGGAGTCAGCCACAAAAGGCACATATAGTGTGATGCCATTTATGTAAAATGCCCACAGTAGGCACATCTCCAGAGACAGGAGGGGATGAGTGAGTGTCAGGGGCTTGGGGAGGAGGTGTGGACGGGAAGTGACTTCAAGGGGTATAACGTTTCCCTTTGGGATGATGACAAATTTCTGAAACTGGATACTAATGATGGTTGCACAGCAATGCAAATGTCTTTACTACCACTGAACAGTACACTTAAAAATGATTAAAATGCTAAATTTTATGTTATGTGTATTTCACCACACTAAAAAATTAATGAGTATTTTTTAAAACTGAGGGATGATTTCTGTTTTCTAGTGTGGGCCAGACCAAAGATTTTCATCTCAAAATGCAAATGACTATTGTGAATTACTTTATTTTTATTTTTCCTTTGACATGAGTGTTAGCATGTTAAATTTAGTTTTTAGTATGTGCTTAAGGAGGTTATATTAGCTATGACTTTCATCTCAGGAGAGTAAAGATGGCATTAGAAGGTATCTGTTATGGAAACAATACTTCATTTTGGGCCTGAGCCAGTGAAGATCCCTTGCTGTGGCTATCACGGGCAGTGTAGGCTGAGCAGAAGATGGTCTGCAATCCATACCTCAAAGTCCCAGAAGGCCCAGATAGCACCTTCTCCTCTGTGGCCCGAGCCTCTCAGCAGTGTCTTCAGAGCGCCCACCAAAGTGGCGGGGTGGGAAACCAAGTCCCCCTGCTTTGCAGAGTGAGAGTCTCTGGGGCAAATGGAAATGATTCATCAACTCCAAAATTTCAAAGTTGGTTTTATGCAATAAAAGAAAGTCACTGCAATGGCAGTTTCCCAGAGCAGACTTGAGTTTCTCATTCTAAAATGTTTTCCGAATTGGACACCCACAGAGCTCCCTGTAGTGCAGTGGGCTGACTCGGTTATTAAATGTGCACTCACATACACATGGCTTGTTCATATCCATGGCCCTAAAGCATCAGGGTCTGAAGTCGAGAGGAGCTGTGTCGAGTCCTGACCCTTGGGCAGGAGTCTCTTTTTAGAGCTCTCAAGGCACATAAATATCCCATTTCTCTCAGCCACCTCCAGAGACTGACGCTCACAGATGGAGAAAAAACCTTGTTTTGCCCGTGGTAGCAAACAGAGAGTAAGAGTTCCTCATGGACACATGTCCAGTGCCAGGGGCCCTGGCTCCTCGGCTCCCAGACCTCCTTTACCCTGGTTCTCTGATGTGAGTACCAGGAAGTCCCTCTTATAAGACCTGGGTCCTAGGACCTCACCCAGCTGCTTGGAGGGTGCAGTGGCCAAGGGAAACCTCTCGGAGAAAAGGTGACCCTGGGCTGACTGTGACCATCCAAAGACAGCCCCCAAAAGGCGGAGGTGCTGGCGTGAGACCTGGTCTCTTGCTGATGCCTGAGTCCTTGGAGGGGTCCAGGAGTGTCTATGCTTGGTGCTGCAGTCAATCCTCCATCCTCCACCCCAGATGCGCATGCTGGTGTCTTCCCCCATGCTCCGAGGGTCCGGCACTGGCAGGGTGATGCCCGTAACTGGGGACTGCTCAGTTATAACACAGTATGGAAATAACGACACCTGGACCTTTAGAAAGTACCGTGGATCCCCTGTGTCCCCAGCCTGGCTCTGAAACCCCCATATCCAGATCACTAACAGCCAAATCCAAGGCCCCTTCATTCTCCCAATGTCCAGCTGCTGCAGGGGCAGGCGCTAGGGCCCACTTACTCACTTCCCTCCTTCTCTCCTGAGATTTTTCCTCTGCAGAATTGGAGGCCAGTGCCACCCCATGGCACCCCCATCCTGCCTAAATGCTAGCCTCCATTGTCTCTGGGCCCCTAATGGAGCTCCTGGGCTCAGTGCACCTTCTCAGTGCCTTCTCTTCTGGTAAGACAGTGATCATGCAAAAAAGAAAAGAAAAGAAAAGAAAAAAAAGCAAGTGAGGGCCCAGCCCAAGATTCCGAGGCTCGCCTCTGCCCTCAGGAAGAGCCATGCCCCTTGGCCCCCATCCTGGCCCTCCATGGTGGGGCCTATCTGCATCTCCAGCCTCACTTCCCGGCACTGAACTTCCCTGGCACACTATGCTTTCTCGCAGTCCGCCTCTCCTCCAGACCGTCTGTCTGGTAAGGATCCCTCTGCCTCACAAGGCCTGGCTGAGAGGCTCTGGCTGAGCACCCCCGGCACGTTCCCCAACTCTGGAGTTGAAATAAGATGGGACTATCTGCATGTCTCCACTTTGTGAGGCTGTGAGCCTTCTGCCACGGAATCAGAGCTTGCAGATGACCTGCTTTCTGAACCCTAAAGCGCTCTTCCAGCTTTCACATTTGGTTCCTTTAGTTGGAGTTTAGCACACAATTTAAATCAACGGGCTCCCCATGGTCAACTATTAAAAGCTGACAGTTTCCATTGCTCTGAACTTTCTTTAGGATGCACAGGTTATCAGCCATGGGTTAGCACTAACAGAGCAGGTGCCGAGTCTGGGAGGGACACTGAATGCCTGGTGGGAATGCCACAGCACTGTCTGCAAGCAGAACAGGGCCTGCCAGGTTCCTGTCGTCACAGGGTGGAGGTTGATGTAACATGAATAAAATATTTTGACAATATGAAGCAAAGAGCCCTCAAGGTATGAAAAAAAAAACCACAGAACTGGCTTTCTGCCACCCATGGAATCATAAATTTCACAGGTTGAGTCATTTCTTTTGTTACTGGGATATCATCAGTTGAAATCTTCCCCCACTTAAAAGGGTATGATGCAAAAAACCCACCACGTGCAGGTTGAAACCAGGCTGAGACCCAAAGTGGGGCGGGGACAATCAGCCTGGAAGCAGCACCCAGGGCCTCTTCCACAAAACACTGATGGTGGCAGAAGTCAGATCAGAGTGAGGGAGCAGGGCCTCATGGCTGGCAGACACTTGTGGGGAGCAAAATGCCCCCGAACCAACTCCCTGAATCTCACCCATTCTACAAGAAGGACATAAAACTGTGCTCACTGGCACAGAGAGCGCCCAGGTCTCAGCCACCAGAGCTTTGTGATATCCCACCTCTGGATAGCCTCTCTCTGGTCTTGTGGGTGGGCAGGGCTACTCTACACTGTCCAGTAATAAATCCCCCTCAGTGCCCATTCAGCAGAGCAATTCTGGTCTCGAAACGATCATCTGCAGTTCCACCTGTCCCAGACCCCTATATCTGCAAACATATGTCGAACTCTTCCTGCATGCCAGGGAAAAAAAATAATGAGCACTTCCCTCAAGAGTTTTGCTGCCTGGTGTAAGAGGGTGAGTTTAGTGGAATTAGGACATGGCCATGGGGTGCAGTCAGAGAGATGAGAGATCTGTTATGTGTCCCAGTGAAAATGAAAGTACTTAAAACAGTGTAGGCACTCAGAGTAACAGTTCTTACTATTTCCAACATCATCAACATCACCATCACTAACACCACCATAAACAACATCACTATCATTACATTCATCACCGTCATCATCACCATCACCAAACCATCATCATCACCATCAGCATCATCACCATCATCACAGTCATCACCATCATCACTGTCACCATCACCATCAACATCACCACAGTCATCACCATCATCATCACTATCACCATTATCACCATCACCATTACCACCATTAACATCATCATCACCATCAACATCACCACCATCATCAGAGTCATTACCATCACCATCACCATCACCACCACCATCATCATCACAGTCATCACCATCATCAGGATCATCACCATCACCATTATAATCACCATTACCACTATCAACATCACCACCACCATCAACATCATCACCGTCATTACAGTCATCACCATCATCATGGTCATCACCATCATCACTATCATCATCACCATCACCACCATCAACATCATCACAGTCATCACCATCATCACTATCATCAGGGTCATCACCAACATCAGGATCATCACCATCATCACCATGACCATCATCACCATCAACATCATCACCACCTTCAACATCATCACCATCATCATTGTCATCAGCACCATCACCAATCATCACCATCACCACCATCACCATCATCACCATCATCACTCATCATCACCATCACCGTCATCACCATCACCATCACCACCATCAGCATCACCACCATCAACATCATCTCCATCACCATTGTCATCATCACCATCACCAGCACCATCACAGTCATCATCACCATCACCATCATCATCACCATCACCATCATCATCACCATGATCATCACCATGATCATCACTACCATCAGCAGCAGAACCACCATTATTATCATTGTGCTGGTATGAAAGACTTTCTCAGGAAATACTTAGCCTTCACATATAATTTTCATCTCATAAATAATGCAGGATACCCAGAAGTCCCCCAGAGGTGCACTGGGCAATGCTATTCCCAACTCTCTACCACAAGTGGTGGTCTTCCTCATAATGAGGACATAATCTGCAAATAGTGAAAGGCTCTGGCAACTTCAGGATGCTGAGGTCTCTGTGACAAACCTTCATCTACCGTCAGAATTAAGAAAGCTGTGTAGCAGTCTGTGTCCAGGGATGAGATGGAAGGCAGCCCGGCAAGAAGGGGCTCACGTAGACATGGCGCTCTCAGAACTTCCAGTCTACAGTTTCCCCTTGTGAGTGAGACTCAAGAGAGTCTCCAGTCAGTCAGGCAATGCCGCACCATCTATGGGGCTGACCCTCACACACACAGATGTGGAAATGATTCCCCTTGCAGGGTAAGTGATGGGACCATTCTGGGCATGTCATGAGCCTTTCGGACATGCCAGGATCCTTCCTATTCACACGTGGAGCTAAGCTGAAGGAGGAGGACTCCAGCTCAGCAGCCCTGGTCTCCTTTGGCTGGCTGAGGAGATGGATATGGGTTGGGGGATCTAAGATGCCTTCAAAGTGCAGGCACTCCAGCAGCATCCCCAACCTTCTGACGATGTCCCAGGGACTCAGAACCAGCTGCTTTGCTACCACACTTGTCCCTGCTAGGATCTAGTGATTTTTGTTTTCTGCTGCTTGCCAAAGTAGCCACTTCCTATTGAGAAATGTCAATACTGAAATTTAAATTTTAAAATCAAAAAGAGTTCCAGTGTTTTCTATACCTGCCAGGGAGGAAAGAAACGATTCCTTCCCTGCTTAGCTGCAGTGCCTGAGAGCTGTAGAAGTAAGTAATTTTTTTTTTTTTTTTTTTTTTTTTTTTTGAGCCAGAGTGTTTGCTCTGTCACCTAAGCTGGAGTACAGTGGCGCAATCTCAGTTCGCTGCAATCTCTGCCTCCTGGGTTCAAGTGATTCTCCTGCCTCAGCCTCCCAAGTAGCTGGGATTACAGGCATGAACTACCACGCCAGGCTAATTTTTGTAACTTTAGTAGAGACAGGGTTTTGCCATGTGGACCGGGCTGGTCTCGAACTCCTGACCTCAGGTGATCTGCCTCCTTCAGCCCAGTGAGCAATTTTTAAAGGGATTTCTATCAGGTCAGAAAGTCCTGGACTGAGATCCAAAAGCCTGCCATGCAGGCTGTTCAGAGACCACCTCTACACTGTGCAGGCTTTTTACACTAAATGAAGTGCAAGTCTCAAGGCTTGCTGCATCTCCCAGCTTGGTGCTTACCTAGCACAAGAGGCATGTCCTGGAAGAGGAAGCAGAGCTCCCAGGAAAGGCACGGCTCCCTCTGCCCTGTTTCCAACGCTGCAGCTAACCCTTCAGTGTCCATTCATCACTGCTCACGGACAGTTGCTCACGTGTGTCAGGGTTCCTACAAGAAGGTCACTTCCCAATTTTAAAAAGCTCTGGGGAAACTGGTATCCGGTTTTGCTTATATCTAATCTTCTGACATCTTTTTAGTTCTGACGCTAGAAAAAAATGGACAAATGGTCCGAGATGCCTGTCAAATATGCATAGATTAATAAATACTTTACATTTGTATTGTCAATACCCAAATATACACTGAATTTTACTGGTCTATTGCTGAGATATGAAAGTCCTTCAACTTCAAAATGATAACTAAATAACTTTTATAATAAAATGAATTAAAGAGGATCTAAAATCAAAATCAAAATGTGTTACTGGGTTGGGCACAGTGGCTCACGCTTATAATCCCAGCACTTTGGGAGGCCGAGGTGGGCATATCGCGAGGTTGGGAGTTCAAGACCAGCTTGGCCAATATGGTGAAACCCCATCTCTACTAAAAATACACAAATTAGCCAGGCATGGAGGTGCGCGCCTGTAGTCCCAGCTACTCGGCAGGCTGAGGCAGGAGAATCACTTGAACCCAGGAGGCAGAGGTTGCAGTGAGCCGAGATTGTGCCACTGCACTCCAGCCTGGGCGACAGAGCAAGACTCACAAAAAAAAAAAATTATTATTAAAGTAATCAGTTTGGCTGGGAGCGGTAACTCACGCCTGTAATCCCAGCACTTTGGGAGGCCAAGGCAGACATCACAAGGTCAGTAGATCAAGACCATCCTGGCTAACACGGTGAATCCCCATCTCTACTAAAAATACAAAAAATCAGCCGGGCACGGTAGCGGGTGCCTGTAGTCCCAGCTACTGGGTTGAGGCAGGAGAATGGCATGAACCTGGGAGGCAGAGCTTGCAGTGAGCTGAGATCACATCACTGCACTCCAGCCTGGGCGACAGAGTGAGACTCTGTCTCAAAAAAATAAATAAATAAAAATAAAAATAAATAAATAATGAGTTTACCAAGTAATTTAAAAACAGCCAATCTGAGGGTGAATAATATGATGTGGCTTTCTAAAACTCCAGGCCTTATAACTGTTTATTTGCAGCAAGAATGGGGAATCACTAAGGATTGAATTCAATCAATTGGAAGACATATTAACCTCAAGAGACCACTATATGTTAACCTAAGCCATGGAGTCCTCTTCTCCACATACACTCAGATGCCTCCAGCCTCCTCCAAACCTACATGAGATTGTTATCCAGGAGAAAAGACTTCTGATTTTAATGTTTCCAAGTAACTTCTTTCAAGAAGGTTTGGTGAAGTAAGTCAGGTGTGATACTGCAGACAGTTTTGTTCTCATTGGAGCCTTTTTGTAAACTCAGAATTTCCCAAATATATTTGTTTAATGCATCAACCTGGACCTATTGTTCAGGAACTGCTACCCTGCTGTGGTGTTGTGGTTGCTATACAGCTGTATTGTAAAGTCCAATAATCTACTCATGGGGGACTCTCCAGGCTCCTTCAAACTCCCAGCTCAGGACATACAAAGACGGAGTTACTCAGGCAGGCTGGAATGACAGCTGTTTGCTCAGTCACACCCCTAGTAAGTGAGAGGTGGATGTGGACGAGCCTTTCTTCACACCTTCCCTGGGCCAGGCACTGGGATAGGGTTTCCTTCTCACAGATGGAGTGAAGAGAAATTCACAGAGACACTGCCCTTTACACATGTGCGTCACTCAGGCAGCCCACAGCACACTCAGACCTGACGCCAGGATCAACATCTGCAGAGCGTGTGTTCCTTCCCCCAGGCCACCCCAGACCTGAGTTGGGACTGCAGTCCTCACCTGTGTGACTCCAAAGAGGCTGGAGACACTGAGTCCACACCGCAGGGCACAGACATTTGCTCTACTACGCCGGTCCCATGTGAACCTGGGTGGGCCATGTAACCTACTGACATCTCCGTCAACACGACTATAAGGCAGGGACTGGTGCCTGCAGCCAAGGTGCTTAGGATGATGACATGGGCCAGCACACCTAAACCAAGAACCACGCGGGCATAAATGGTAGCATCTCTCATCAGTGTTACCAGCCCATGGTGGGAATCACATGCACAGTGTCACATAGCCATATTCTCCCTCGTCCTTTACCTCTCTGGTCTTCACTTTTAGAGGCAAGTCCCTCTAAGGAGCCAGCGGCCCCCATTTGCCAACACACCCCAACGTGCCAATGTGGGAGGCCCTGGCATCATATGGATGCCACACTCTCTGGCCCAAGGTTATCCTTGGGTCCCGGTCCCTGCATATCACTGCCAGGGCTCCCAGAACACAGCTCTGTCTCTCCACCTCCTGTAGCCTCCCAGTGGCCCCCAGGCATAGCCGCTACAGCCTGGCTGCCCTCCCCTGGCGTGCACCTCTGTGCAGAAGCTTCCAGACCACATGACCTCACCCACACAGTCCCCTACTGAGACAACCCTGCTCCGTTTCAGTGCCCTTCTCTGCCTGCTGAGTGTCCTCCCTGGCCGACATGACCACTTCCAGCTCTCTGGTCCCCTCGGCTTTCATGACTTCCCAACAGAAAGAACACTGTATAGTAATCTGGTCCCAACATGCAACTTGCCCCATTACATCGATGCAGCTTGAAGACACTGCTGCTGTAACCTAGGCAGAGGTCACTGCTTGTCCACCACTCCCAGCCCTGGTTCTTCCCAGGCCTCAAAGCCAGGCAGAAAGGCCCTGTGCTGGTTTCTAAACCACCAGCCTCAGGGGAAAAGGACACGTGCAGTCTTGGCCTCCCTGCAGTTAGCATGACCCCCACCTGGTTTTGGGGCATCCCCAGGAGGCCCCTGCACCTGGCCCCATGGCTCTGGGTCCCACCACAGCTCTCAGTCCCCTCACCCATGAGCCTGCTCCCCCAAGCCCCTCCCATCACTAAGCTGCTCTCCGTGGTAGAACCCCTTGTGGACCCCGAGCCTCCACCCAGGCACTGCCTTCCATAACCAGTCCCCCGACACCACCATGGCCAACTCTGACACGTGTATTTGTAATCAGAACATTTTATACCACCACTGCTGAATCACTTCCTTGTGACAAAGCTGTCTGAGGGCTCAGCAGTCCTCTTCATCCCCAACCTTCAGCCCCACTGAAGTAGCTGGCATTTTTCCACAAAGCCCTGATCTATACCACAAGGACAGAAGTATGCTTCCTTCGTAAATCCACCAGCATTCATGAAGGGAGAACGGTTTCACTGTTAAGCCCATTCTGCAATGAAGGCATGAGGGGCCCTTCCCTGCCCCTGCACTGATGTTAGCAGCGGGTCTTCTGCCTGGTTCTCCCACCCTCCAAATCTCCCACCAAGGGACCACACCAGCATGACAGCATTTGGATCCTAGGCCAAAATTCACGAGAGTTGAAACTGCAAGGGAAACGTCCCTCCCTTGTGGGTTTTGCCAAAAGCGAACCTACTAAGCTGATTTCTCATCACACATTAGCCTCCCGTGGAGCACCTCCCGTGGAGCCCCAGCTCACCTTGCCGCCCAGGGGTCCTGTTGGGGCCCTCTCCTGTGTCAGGCAGTCTGCTGCTTGCCCGGAGCCCGCCTCCCACGCTGTCCGGAGACACAGAGCCATTGGCCTGGCTACCGAGGGCATTCATGTGGGTAGGGATGGGTTCGAAGGTGGGATCCAGCTCCAGGATCAGCCTGTTGAGCTGTTCGATGGACTGGTCGATGTCCAGGGTGGGTGAGCCCGGGGAGGGGCCTGTGCTCAGCTCTGGGCCAGCTCCATTCATAACCTGGTCGCCTGGAAACCTGGGTTTGAACGCTTTGCTGGGAGAGGGCTGCTGTGTGTCAGAGGGGTGTGGCCCACTGCCTACACCCCTCTGGACAGCCACCCTACTGCTGGTCCCTCGGGTGGGGGTGAGTGGGACTCTGGGCTGGGCCTGGACGAGGCCGGGATTGTCTGCAGGGCCGCGGCTCACCAGCCGGGCTTCCCCATCGGGGGCGAAGCTATACTGGTGAGCTACAACCATCTGCTGCTGGCGCACCCAGGTCTGTGTGGAGTAGCTGCTCTGCCCGTAGGCCTGCATCTGAGAGGACACTGAGGGCTTTCTCAGCAGGGGCTGGGGCTGCTTGGGTTCTCGACTTCCGAAAGTCCGCTCCCGCTCATAGGGGCCGTCCATGCCAAGGCCCAGGTCCGGAACAAGGGTGCCCTGCGGATCTTCACCAACGTTGTTGCCAAAACCGTCAGATAGGAGTGAGTTCTGGCTGCTCTTGTGGCAGGTGAAGGGACCCAGGTGGGCCGACTGAGGCCCTTCCGAGGAGGACAGGGTCCCAAGGCTGTCCACACTGTGCAGGTCGTGGTGGGGCATCTCGTCATCCAGAATGTCCGTCTCCCGGTCCTTCAGAGCAGCGTCTCCATTCACATGAACCTGGGCCGGCACCACGTGGCGAGTCCCACTGTACTTGCTTCGAGCATCAGTCATTTCCTTGAGGGAGCTTCCAGGATCCTCCAGGCCAAAGCCACTGAGCAGCTGGTCCAACTCGGCCTTCTCCTGGGCGCTCAGGCCCCTCCTGGTTCCTGGAGCCAGGCGCTCTTCTGTCTTATCAGTCCTGGCAGAGGCTGTAGAGTGGCCGGAGTCACTGCTGACAGACAAGGTGTGGTCACTGTGGTCTGGGCTGTTGGTGGTCGGGACAGCCTGGGGGCCACCTGGGATGCCAGGATCTGAGGAGCTTTTCTTCCTCACCTTCGCGTAAAGGCTGCCATCAACAGGGCCCTGCGTGTGTAGCACTGCGGGGGAGAAAACCAGAGAGAGGCTTTCAGTCCGGGATGAAAGCAAGTCTCACACCCTCAGAATGAGTGTGTGCATTTGTCTAAACAAATAAATGGATTCAAAATATGATTTACAATAAGCAGGGACAAAGATCCCTCTAAGATCACAAAGTTCTATATAGACTCTGGAGGATGCCAATGAAAAGGCATTCAAATAAACATCTTCAGGTGCTTGAATCATTTCTACCTTTCCATGCAGAACAAATTGTCATTCTGAACTCTCGGATTCTTCACCTTTTGAATCATCTTGCCTTTGGGGCTCATTGTTAATTTCATCATGACTGTGAACGTTGAGGCCAGCTCGGCTCATAAATCCCCAAGAATGGACTGTTCATCTTAGACAAAGAAGAGCTTCTGTTCATAGACCTGTCTAACATTTGTTGAGCATCAGCTAGGTGCTGGGTAGCAAATTCCTATTAAATTGAATGTCTTGGTGAAACCCGTCTCTACTAAAAATACAGAAATTAGCCAGGTGTGGTGGTGCATGCCTGTAGTCTCAGCTAGTCAGGAGGCTGAGGCAGGAGAATTGCTTGAACCTGCGAGGCAGAGGATGTAGTAAGCAGTGATCGTGCCACTGCACTCCAGCCTGGGCAAGAGAGCAAGACTCTGTCTCAAAAAAAAAAAAAAAAAAAAAAAAAAAAAAACTGAATGTCTGCTCAAAGGTCAATATGAAATTCAATGAAAAGAGAAAGTACAGGAATTGGTTTGGGTCTTCCTGCTTGGCACAGCAACTTTGGGCCAAGTAGGTGCCTGGTGAATGTCTCAGGATCACAGACACTTGAGGCTGACCTTCACGCGCTGATTTCCATACATGGAATGTCAAGAAAATAAAATTTTGAACTAAAGTGTGGGCAGGAAGGGCTGAGGCATCGGCTGCTATTATTAATCATGGCCATGACTCTGGCATTCTGGGACTCCCGAGCCTCAATGTGCTGACTGGCCAATTGCCGCGACCACACACAGCAGGTCCTTGCCAAGAGCCTCCTAAAATAAGCTGGAGTTTGTAGTCAGCACATGCCGCACCCCATGGGCCTCCCCCACCTTCTACTTTCTCAACTGTGAAATTGCAAGCATTCCACAGCCAGGGAGCTGCTGGTGGTGGGAAGCCCACGCTGCGTGGGCACCTGGAATTTGAGAGACGTGAGCCACTACCTAACAGCAGTCACCAAGCCTGGCCCAGGAGCCCTCTGGAGGGACCTGCCCTAAGCATGTGCCTCATAGCCCCGGGCTCCAGGCTGATGCACCACCATGGTCAGCAGCTGCTGGCTTTTTTGAAAACACTGGGACAACGTGTTAGGACAGAGTCCTGAGAGGTACTGGGGTGTGGTGCTGAAAACACGCCCACGTAAGGCTTTCTTCTTGTTTCAACCGTGCCCAAGGGAAAGCATGCAGAGAAGCAAGGAGTGGGGAGAGTGGACACAGGGGTATAGGCCCATCTGCAGTGGCCGTGACTCCCATCCTAAAGTCAAGCCTAGGGAAGGGAGGGTCTGGGAGTAGAAATGCTACACAAAATGCTGAAAATAAACCAAGTCTTCAAGGCAGGGAAAGTGATGACAGGACATATGCCATGGGATTCATTCAAGGTAACAGCCTCAGTAACAGCTGCTGTTTTCTGAGTACCTTTTATTGACAGGACAGGAGCATCGTGCATTTTCTCTAATTTTCACAGTATGACCTATTTTCTTGTTTATCTATAAGCAACTGAGGATCAAAGAGAATAAATAATTTGCCCAAGGTCAGGCAGCTGCTAGGAGGTGGAGGTGGGCCTAGAACCCAGGTGCACTGGCCCTGACGCCTGTGTGCTCCTGCTGGCCCACTGCCCACCTGCTCAGAGAGCACCAGGAGGGCACACACCTGGAAGCTCTGTCAGTGGCCCTGCCCACAAAGAGGTGGTACTGAACTCACATTGCTCTGACCAGGGATCACCGAGTGACCAGGCTTCAGAACAGGCAGAGACTAAAACACCTACTTCACCCAGCTCTGTGCAAATTAAACAAAGGAGACACCTGGAAAGACTGGCCTAAATTATAAGGCACGTGCAAATATCACCTCTACAATTTCAAAAATGGAAAATGCAATCCATTTGTTAATGCAATCACTAGGCGATGGTGAAGTAGAGTGGTCCCTTGAAGAAGCTCTGGCATCAGATGGACACTGGTTCAAATCCCAGCTCTATCCTGAGTCCACCCTTAGGGTTCTACCAACTGGTGCATTCACCTTGACCTTCAGCTTCCTGGCTATAAAATGAGGGTGTGGGTAGATGGTTCTATGAAAAGGTTGACCTGAGAATTAAACGGCATAGCACAGGGGTGAGTGTCTTTATAGGCCCTGAGTAAACATCAATTTAATTTGGTTTCTGTTTAGATTTCCTGTTACCAGGAAAATTTAACAAATGTAAGACCTGGCAAATCCTTCTTGCTGTTTTCAGTGTGAGAAGGAGGTGCTGATAAACAGCTTCTGCTCCGTGAAAATGACAAAGACTACTCCTCCTCCCCACGATGGAGGGTGCTGTATGGCCATCAACCCAGTCCCTCCCACACCTGGCTGGCAGCCAGGACACACACTGCAGGGCCACTCAGCCTGGGGCATGAGCCTACCCACTACGGTCACAGATTTCACACTCCTAAGTCTATATGACTCCCACACCCTTCTCCCTAAATCTGAGTTAAAATAAATTGGCACAATGACATAAAAAAAAAAAGCCCAAGAATGAGTTGTAAAGCAATTCTTCTAATCTAAATTAAAATGCTGTCAAAAAGGGCTTATTAATCAGTCTGAGGTGGAATCCTTCAGCTAGCTCCCTGCCCTGCCTGCTAAGAACAGTACGTGATTAGAAGGCTCCGTACCAAATGGTAAGGCAGAGGATAGTCCCTCTCCTGTGGGAGGGTATGAATAATCCTATTTTATTAGTAGTAGAAATCTTAAAATAATAATAGATGCATTAAAAACAACAACATTTCCATTACCATTGACTATACACTCCATCTATGTCAGGCCCATTCTGAGCCCTCCAAGCGGGGTCTCATCAAATCCTGACAGCCCAGGTGGTGTTCAACCACCTTCCTATTAATACATGAGAGCACAGCCATGGGACAGAGAGGGTCCAGTCCAGCCCTATCCAGCGTCAAAGACAAGGCTGGACTCCTGCTAAACTTCCTGCTACATACATATGTAGTTTTCTACATCAGAAAATGCCCAACAAATATTAAATGTACAGGAAAAGAATATGAAAGATTATCAGCTTCTGAATCACTCGGTAGCAACACAGATCTTTCTAAAGGTGCAGAGCTCTGGGTAGGCCATCCCAGGAGCTCCACAGACAACCCCCTGCACCTACACCCCCGTGGTCTTCAGTGGGGGCAGGAGAGTCAGCCTCAGGGGGAGGGAAGGAGAAGGGGCCTCTGGAACACACTGTTCCTATCCTGTTTTCTTATAAGGGCTATCACTTTGCAAAAGGAAGAACTTGAATTTCAGTTGGACAAAGGAGACGGCTGTTTCCCTTTATCCTTAAAGATGGGATCCCCATTCCACCATTTACTCTGTGTGCGTTCCTGGTCATGACATTCAGGCTGTTCAGTTTCCCGGTTTTTACATTTATAAAACGGAATGCTTCCTATCTTTGAATGGAACGAAAGACACAAAGATGCTTTCCATCTTTGGCTCCAAGTAAGAGCACTCATAACTACTATTAAAGGCTCTTCCCATAGTGAACAGGGCCTGGCATCCGCTCTCTGGGCTCATCTCTTCACTGCCTGCCCTGTTCCTAGCAGTCCACTGCAAGCATGCACCTGCCCTGGGGCTTTGGCTCCTGTCCCTCTCTGCATCTCATCTCCCTCACCTCCTCAACAGGTGCTGCCCTGACCACGCTTTCCTCACTGGGTTTTTATCCAGAGTACATACTTGCATTCAGAAGAACTGCACCTTCAACACACGGGGACTCAGGCTCATTGAGGGCAGGTGGTTTGCTTTATTTTGCTCTCTCTTACATTTCCAGCATTAGAGAACAGCTTCTGACACCAGGTGAGTATTGAGTGAGAGGCTAAAAGTTTGAGCTTTTTCACACATGACAAAATCTGGGGAGCTATTTTGGAAAGATCAGCTGCCTTAGCAGGCAAAACAAACAAGCAAAGAACCACCACCAACCCAAACCAAACACACACACAGCCCACAAGGATCTGAAGGTAGAAGAGCTGTGCAGCCCTTGGCCACCTGCAGCCCAGGTGTCCCCGCTCTCTGGGCCTTTTCCCAGGCAGCACAGCCAGGTCCACCCATTCGTGAGAGGCGGAAACAGGGCGGCCATCGCTACTGACCTGGCTGGTCTCCAACTGACAATGAACACAACTGGAAAAGTAAATGAAGTCACCCAATTTAAGGGTTCTAAATTCCAAAGAAAACAAAAGTCGTGACCCTAAAGGTTAGCCCATTTGCCCATGAAGCAGGAAGCATGGACCAGATATCCAGGGGACATTTGAACATTATTTGGACACAATGTGCTCGGAACCAGGGGCACAAATATTAATGAGACAGAGCCCTGGCAAACAGTAGATGCAAGCAAATGGCACCATGCTAACTGTCATTTCCAGTCTCCTTTATCCTCCTGCCACCTGTGAGGTTGGCGTTTCATTGCTCAAACCCACACAGCTCCAAGTGGCAGGGCTGGGTAAATATCTGTCTTCTGACCTCTGTATCGTCTATCTTCTCACCTATGAAACTGTTGCCTCTACACTGGGCGCATAGGAAAGAGCCTCACCTAAACACTTTCTGCCACTGTTATGCTTTCTAAGACTCAATGCAAAAGCTGCAGGACAAGAGCAATAAAAAGAGAATCCTGCCTAGAAATGAAACCTAACAGGGATGTGGAAGCAGGGTCATTGCATGGCTGACTGCCAGTCTTGCCAATGAGAAACCAAACAGGAGCCCACACCCTGTTGTTTGCAGCTCCCAAAGGCGCTGATCCATCATTAAAGGATACCCTCCTTAACTGATGGCAGAATGCTACTGATAATATGGTTCTGGTTTGGAAAAGTGATGTAGAAAGTAATTTTCTGCACCCAGACCAGAGAAATGACATAGCCAACAAAACTCCCATCTGTGGTTCCTGGACATGGGTTGTCGGTGGGGTTCCTGGTGCCCTGATGAACTCCTAGGGGCAGGGAGGGTGAGGAGCCCCTACTAGGTGAGGGAGGCTGCAGGGCTTCAAGTCTCCACTCTGTCTCTGGCACCTGACGTGCTATCAGGGCTGACACTGCTGTAAGGAGGTGGTGGGGTAAGGACAGAATTCTCAAAGGTGGGGTCCTGCCACTCGTCTGCCCCTTCCACCTTTTTATATCCTTAAATAACAGATTTTAACATTTTGCTTCCATCTCAAAGGGAGTATGAAGAAGTCTGAATCAACCCTCATTCTGCAAATTTAGAACCTGATCCCAGAGTGGGAGGAAGTAACTCGCAGGGATCCCATAGCTCTTCAGCTGCGGATGCAGGAGGAGAACCTTTCCACATCTCAGTCCAGGATAAATCATCCCATTCGGTGTCCCCTTTCCCTTGCGTTGCCACCAGACCCAGCCAACAGCACCAAGGACCTCCCCTCCCAAGGGAGTCTGTCCACTGTCTGGCAACGATTTCCTTGTGGCCGGATCTTAGTTCAAAATCCAACAAACATAAATATGGCCCTGAATGACTTCCGCTGCATGACATACCAGTGAAGTTTATCGCCTGGAAAAGGACCAGAAAGAAGAAAATACAGAACAGACATTCTTGTCTCCTTGGAGGACCTACAGCAACAGACTTCCCCACCCACCCTCCCTGCAGGGAATCCTTCTCTTTCTACCCCAACCCTGGTACTGAAACATGGCTTTCCCACAAGGAGGCAAGAGAGTAAGAGGCACTCAGAAAGTATTTCAAAAGTCACTCAAAAATGGACAAGACAAAAAAATATATGTATGAAAATATCCCTTCCATCCCGGCTGAAAACAGATTAGGCAATGCCCAACTGTGCTCCCCGGCAAGCTAACAATCAGCTGGCCAAAGGGACGGTTGACCTCACACTTCAGCACCCTCCATCATCAATCACTTAGCAACCAAAAATACTCATCACTGATCTGTAATCCACTGAACTGTCCACTGGCCCTGCTTCCAACAGAAAGTTGATTTGAAGCAAAAGAAGGACAAATCTGATAGATTTATGAAGCGATGTAGAACCTTTCCTTTTTCTAGGTACTGATGCTAAGAATCCCGTACTCTACTTTTTGCGACAGGTGTGCTTAAAAAGTAACTTTTCATTTCAAAAGAACTAACAGTATCCTCCCTGAAACTTTTTAGTTTCAAAGGAGAAACTAGAAAATTCTTCTCCATGAAAGTTGGTAAGAGTTGACTAAGCACTGCTATGATTGCTAGTCATAAATGGGGACTTAGAAGCAATATTCAGCCCAGTCCTGATGATGTGCTGCAGCATGGACCAGCCCCCTTGGGGAACAGAGAGGAACAAGAGATGGAAAGGGTGGTGGGCACATTTCACGGCATCTGAATAGACAGATCAACAGAGGCAAGGGAAAGACCGAGTGGCGTGTGAGAAGAAAAGCACCCACTGATGCTGAAGCGACCACCCTCAGGTGAGCCAGGTGAGGCTGCAGGAATTGGCATCCTCATCACCTGACGAACAGAGAGAATTCTGGAAACACCCTTCTCCTACCACTCAGCTGACCACCTAAAGACAAGGCCACTGTGCAAGCTCCTCCCATGCTCCCAGCACACTGTTAGGCCCTAGGGGTCCCACTCAATTCCCAAAGCAATTCTGTGAAGCAGGAAATGGGAAGTTCATTTTACAGATGAGAAATCAGAGGCTGAGAGAGCCTGCACTAACATTAATGATTTTTTTACAAGCCTACTGAATAGAACATCTGAAATTTAAACCGACCTCCCGCCAACTCCAATACCCATTATTTCCATCCCTTAAAAATGATAAAATTCTAATCTTAGTCAATCACGTTTATATTTTACAGATATCTAGATCAAGACACACACACACACACACACACTCATATACACCTCACTCACTCCTCAGAGACTATCAAGCAATTTGTGCTTTCCTCTCTAACTCCTAAAATGATTCATTATCGGAGACAGACCCCTGTGCTGCCACAGCCGCTGTAGTGATGGTCAGTTTTATGTTCTGTTTCTTCAAGCAAGTGCATTTCTATCCTCACAGTGGATCAGGTGCTGCTCCTAGCATGGACTCTTCAGCACCCCCACACGCCCATGGTACCAGCAGCCCCATTGGGGTCAGGAGCCATGGATATGCCAGAGGTCCCACCTGCGCCTGGACCACCACAGGGAACACGTAGCTTCTCCAGACACAGCCAGGAACCGTCCTGTCCCTAGATCGCCCTCAAATGACTCACTTGGGACCACCCAGCTGAATCAATTCACCATATCCAAACAATCCCAATAAGTGGAGGTTTATTGGAATTGGGTCTGCAGCTGCAAGTGCCCATGGTGAGGCTCTGACAAGCACAGCCCAGGGAAAATACTGAAGACAGAGAGGCTTTGGTTTCAAGAATGAGCACTCGTCTGCAGGCGGTCCCCTGGAGGGGTCTCAAGGACTATGTACGACTCCACGTAGGTGACATTCTGGGGTGGAGACATTGTGTTTGGACACAAATGGGTGTGGTCGGGGCCAGGAGAAGAGTGGAGGCTGCAAAGGGTGCGAGGGACGGTTTGGGCAATAGAAATATCTGTGTCTTGATAGTGGTGGGAGTGTCATGGCATAAGGTTTGTCAAACTCAGACTACTGTATACTAAATAGAGCACATTTTACTGCATGTAAATTGCACCTTGTTTAAAACAAACGTTGTGAGATCAAGACAGAAATGAGACTCACAGCACACTAGGCCCCAACCTGAGGTGACTCCTCTTGATGTCCTCCCTTTCTCCCCTCTTCCTCTTCTTCCTCCTCCTCCCTTTCCTCCTCTTCCCCCTCCTCCCCTTCCTCCTTCTCCCTCTCCCCCTTGCCCTCCTCTCCCTCTTCAAAGGCCTTCCCTCCTCTTCCTAAATTCCATGAGACAAAGGAAACCCTCTCTCCTTGGGATAGCGATCATAGTCCCTTTGCATCTCACTGTCACATAAAGCATCTTTTGACATTTCCAATGGAGTGATTCATGTGCACACCTTCCCTCCCCTTCTAGACGTTCTGGCATAACCCAGGCTTGAGTCCTGGCTTCATCATAGCTGTGTGACTTCAGATGAATGAATCACTCAGCCTCTCTGTGCCTCACTTTCCTTGTCTGTAGCAAAGCAACCTGGAGAAGGGTGTGTTTGCTGGTATCAGCTCCCAGGACCACTGGGGTGCAACATGAAAGGCATGGCACACAGCAGGCACTGGGCAAACCCTCCTTTCTGTGCTTTCCCCCTCCCTGGTCAAGTGAAGAATTCCCGGAACTCACATGTGATTCACGTGTGGACCCTCTGGGTGCAGACCTGAGGGACAGAGGAGTGCTCCATGAACATCTAATCAGTGAGTACACAGAAAGCAGGTCCACTGACCTCCCGCCTCGAGAATTACCCTGAAGAATTGTTCTCTAATATAAAGCTATGATAAGAGATGGGTTTTAAAAAACGTATTCAAAAGTTCTGTAAGTCATTTTTTGATACGACTCAAATTGTCCCAGGCACCAATTTTGCTAACCATCCACCCAGTGCGACTTTATGGCCAAGCTGCCTGGCTCAGGCTCTGACCAGCTGTAAAACTGTTTTCCCATCCCATACTTTTTTTGTTTCCTCAGTCACTGACAGCAATGATGGCAAAAGCAGCAGTGATAAGCTAACTGGGCAACTACTGTCTTCCAAGAACTTCACCTATTGCCTCATTTGAGGCTCAAAGCAAACCCAGAAGGGACATGGGTTCTCCTCTGTTGAACCTATGAGGTTAGGGGCTGCAAGGGACCAGAGCATGTCCAGGTTTCACAGGGGGACGGGTAAGGGTGATCTGGCAGATCGTGTCATGCACGTCCATGGTTCCCATCACTGCATCACATGACCTCCCCTCGCAGAGACAGAACATTTCTCCTGGATTTGCTAAATCAACTGACACATGAGCGATGGGCACCGGCGCTGGACTTGTGAGTTTTCCAGCAGACTATTCAGTTGATGGGTCTGAGGCTGCACAATGTGGAACAGCCAGCGGGGCTTTCAGTGCTGGTGAGGACAGGTGCTGATGGACTGCCTGGATTTCAGGCTCCGGAGTATGGAAGAGTCTATCACCAAGCTAGGACGGCTGAAAACTAGGCTGTGACCCAGAGCACAAGGCAGTGTTGAATGGGGTTAACAATGAGGCAAGGAGCATTCTCGCATCTGAAGCCAGGAGCAGAGGTACGGGTAGCCCTGGCGATGTCCCAAGGGTACCTGCTCCCTGGAGGCCTGGTAGGAGCTGCAGGCACAGAAAGACCTTCCCAGTCAGGAAGCAATGTCTGAGCCAAGAGGTTCCTTCTCAAGGGGTGTTGTGTTATCTTATCCACAGCATATGCAAAAATCACTCTTGTTTTTTCCATGTGGACATTTATAATTAGAGCATGTATAACCTCTCACTAAAACAAGGTTTGCTTTAATTTTATTACAATAGAATTCTGACTCTTTGCTAATTAATACTTTTTGGAGTTTGTATTAAATCATTTTCTACTCCAGAGAAAAATCAAGAGCTAAGAAATGAGGACTACACTTGGGTCTTTGAGAACATTGCTTTTAATCTACTAAATCGGAGACCCTATGACTTTGATATATTTCCTCTTTTTTTTTTTTTTTAACAAAAAATAAAAGACGGTAATAAACTCTACTCTGTAGGGACAACTCTTTCTCTCCTTAGGCGGAATAACTCCATTCTAAGGCATTGCTCCCTTGCTACGTCAGTCTCACCTTGAGAGTGAACTCCTTCCCAAGCCCCCAGACCGCAAATCACTGTCTGAGTTGCCAGGAGGGGAGGCGCCCAGCAGGACAGAGGCTGCAGCGCAGCACCGGGACACCTTACTGAGACTGCCCAAGGGTGCTGGAAAATCCCTCCCTCTGGAGTAAAGCTGAGCTCCTTGCTCACGCTTTCTAAAAACGAGGCCGACTGTAAATTCTTAGAGAAATACAGAGCAAAAAAAAAATTAACAAAAGCCAGAACCAGAGCAGAACCTTCCACACAGAAACGCCTGCCCAGCCACAAACCGCCTCTCCGGGAAGGGAAGGCACCCCACTGCAGAGCAGGAGCGACTCGGGAGTTGGGCCAGATTCCAAGGGCTCCCGTGGTCTCCTGGGTGAGGCTCTGGAATGTGGCGATAAAGGAGTGCTAAGCTCCAAGTGGGGCTGTGGCAGGCGAGTCCCGGACGCTGCCAAGGTGCCCCCACAGCCGCACTGACAGCAGGGCAGGCCAGGGTGGCTCCCCGGGCAGACCTCTCACACCAGCACGCTGGTGCAGGCTCAGCATTCAGCAGGCGCCTATCTCAGGCCTCTGACCGGGCAGCCCAGTTCCCTTTTGGGCACTCCTAACTGTGAAAACACTAGGGCCCAAGCCCAGAGGAAAAGAGGAGGTCCTGTTGGCCTTATCTGAGGTCACCCAAGCCGCCTGGCCACGGAGGCGGCCAGAGAGCTTACAAACGCCATGTCAGACCATCACTGAACTCCTCCCCAAAAAGAAGTCGGTAAGTTAAGACACCTCCAGCTTGCAAACCAATAAAGGCATTCCTGGACAAGTCCTGAGCGACATTCCTTCTTGCCCGGTTAAAGCATCCGTTCTGCTGACTATTCCACTCCATAACACCCTCTCCTCCTGGCTAGCACCAGCTCTTTCCCTCTGGAAGTCTTGGCGAGTTGGTAAATCTCAGCAGGCACACAGCTCAGTTTCACATCTTTGTAGCGTTACAGAAGCCACACACATGCACACATGCACACACAAACGCACCGCACAGGAACACACACACACACACATATGCGTGCACACACAAATGCTCCCTGCTTACCTTCCTTCAAAACAGCCCAGCGGCTCTCTCAGTCTGCACTTCTGAGCCCAGTTTTCCTTGACACAGGCCTTCACAGCAGGATAGTGGCATGCCAGGGGAGGGCAGAGGCACACCACGTCCCTCCCAGGCACCTGGCCTCCCACTGGTGTAGAAGGTAAAAGATCTCCTTGGCTATGCAGGGACTTTGATTCCGCCAAAAAGGCCAGGGCAATGTAAACACAAGGGTGGGGTTTGGTGCACTCAGGTTGAGTGAAATTTGAACTCCGGAGGCTGAGGAGGTGGAGAAAGGAGCTCCTCCTGGGAATCCCTCACCAGGCTTCTGCGTTCACTCCTGAGCATTCTGAACTGACGTCCAGGAGCCAGCACCAACCCACGCGGCTTACAAAGCACAGTTTCAGCCTCCTTTTGCTTTCTTCAAAGTAACCAGGCGGAAAATCTTTGCCACACATGCTCCATCTCCTGGGAGTTGTCTCTCTGTCTTTTGTGCGGGATGTGGCTAAGAGTACAGCGTGAGTGTTCATTGCACACAGCATATTTTGTGTGGTTAGCCCAGAGCTCTACGTTCTGTGTACAGTGTAGCAGATCCTTTTCATCTCAGGCTTCATTACATTCAACATAGGTGGGCTTCAGCCAGTGGCTTACTCTTTGCTTTGGCTCAACATGGGCCACAATATCAACCACACACGTTTTTTACTCTTTAACTGAACAGAATATGACACAGCAAACAAGCAAAAGCCCATTCTGATGCCTTCAGGTTCCCAAAGCACAATGGAAACCCTTTTAAAAATCACCAGTCAGCCATCCAGGGGAGACAGGACATACCTGGGCTGAAAGCACAGGCAGAGGGTAATGAGTCTTCAATAAATCACCCGAGATGGCCACATTGGCATATGTCACTTACAGGAGGTTAAGACAAAACTCAGCGCACCCTTGAAAGAAAAAATCTCTTTTAGGATGAGACATAATGCACTTATTGTGCAAGAAGTTCTATTAAATTTGGTATTCTTTAAAGGGTATTGGCTAACCCACCTTCCTATCAAGAGTACCGAAATTATTGTTACAATTCTGCAAATGGCATGATCGCTGCAATAAAGGCAGTGACTAACTTATCACAAAATAGTTTGCTTTAAAGAATACACATCAAAAGAAAAGAGATTAGGAGCAGTGAATATAATGCAATGAATGTCCGTGTCTCCAAACTGTAGCTAACTGTATGTCTAGATATGGCCAGGGGGTCCCAACCTCCTACAGGATGCAAATTTTAAAATCAGACCATTGCATCATAAAACGTTGCAAGAAAAGCAACAGCCAAGGTACCTTTATCCATTTCTAATAGAAAGAGGCAGCAGGATTAGTTATATGTTCAAAAGGAGTGTTTCCTTTCATGTTGTTCTGGGTTGGGTTTGATTTGGGTGGGGTTGGGGTTTTTGTTGTTTTGTTTTTCGGTGGCTGAGGGCGAATTTTCTTCATGTGGATAACAGCTTTGTAAACGGGCTGCCATAAGCCTTTGTGAATATATGGCAACGGGCACCCACTGGTCTTCAGATCTTGTTTATGTAGCTGGCGGCCACTGAGCAGGCAGGCTCAGAACGCTCTCATTTTCTACACGTTCCCTGCTAATGGGTCTTGATTACATGGAGCCTGTTCAGGCTGTTAGTATTAACTTCTCTTGAAACAAGGAGGTCTTTTGAAGCTTTGCTGATGTTTGGCCAGAGGCAGTTCTGTGGCTCAGAGTGTTTTGAAAGGCCCCAAGCCTTTTCACCCTGAAGGGTTGTAATTTTGTGCAGCAGGCTGGCCAGTCAACCCTTAGTATATGCGGCGGATTGGTTCCAAGACACCAGCACCCCCCAGTCCCCCACCACCCCCCGTGAGTATACCAAATCTGTACATACTCAAATCCTGCAGTCAGCCTCGAGGAACCTGAGTATAGGAAAAATGGGCTTTCCATATACACAGGCTTCTCATCCTAAATAGACTGTATTTTCAATCTGTGTGTTGCCTGAAAAAAATCTGCACATAAGCGGACTCACACAGTTCAATTATCGTTCAAGGGACCACTGTGTAGCTAATGAAGAAAAGACTTGTTGAGTTTCCCGAATATCTCTGAAAATAGCAAGTGGGACAGGAGGTTGGCAGTATGTTTAGTGCCACTCCTATTCGGGACTCCCTAAAGGCAGAAGAAAATTCCAGAATGGGAAGCCAATTAGAAGGATGAGAAAAGACGTGGAAATTTCAAAAAGTAGTGGGAAAGATCAGAGGTATAAGACTCTCCTAAGGCCAAAACACAGACAAGAATGTTCACAGGCAGCATTATTCATACTAGACAAAAAGTGTTAAGAGCCCAAATGCACACCAGCCAACAAATGAATAGGCAGAGTGTGATGTGCCCACACAGTGACACACCACAGCCATTAAAGGATGGAGTGCAACAAGAATGAAGCTGGAACACTTAGGCTGAGTGAAAGAAGTGAATCACAGAAGGCCACTCATTGCACGACTCCAAGGAGTGAGACGTCTGGAATAGGGAAACACAGAGAGAAGGAAAGTAGCTTCACGGTTGCCAGGGGCTGAGGAAAGGAGGAACTGGGAATGACTGCTCATTGAGTACAGGGCTTCTTTTGGGGTGATGAAGATGTTCTGGAATTAGATAATGGCAACAGTTCCACAACCTTGTGAACGTACTAAAAATCAATGCCTTGTATACTTTAAAATGATTAGAATGGTAAATTTATGTGCCGTGAATCTGATCTCAATACATAAAAAATAAGAATATTCTCAGGCTAGAAACCACATGGTAACAAGGGCATATTTAGCAAGGGCAACCAGCCCGAGGCTCCCACGTGCACTCAGGTTTAATGCAAAGCATCTGGGGACAGAGGCAGGCTCTGACCTCGGGTAGACAGGGGATTTCTGCAACAGAGTCTGCAGCATACAACATTCCAGGAGAGAGAAGACACTCTTCTGTGCGCTGGTTACCGGAATGAAACCAACGCTGTGATCAGACCATCCTCTAGTGCAGGGTTCCAGGACAAAAGAAAGCCGCCCACCTACACAGATCAGGGTATGGCTTCTGAGGAGGCCATTACCTGGACTGCAGGTCAGCAGCTGATGTGCAGGGCCTCCCGTGAAGTTCCTCCTCATGAGGAGAGACACATGAAAGTGACATCTAAATTCGCATAGCTCCTGGTAGAAAGTTCTGATTTGAAAACATGATACCACCAACTTTCAACAAATGGAGGTCCCTCCAGCCCCTGACCGCCCTTTCTCCCCACTGTCTCCACCGTTTGCTCCTTTCTGAACTTTCTTTCCAAGGACACGTCCTCCTGAGCTGACATCCCTACCTGTCCACTACACTGAGTCTGTGCGATCCCTTCTCCAATGTCAGTCCCCTCCCCGTCCACCTGGGCAGACAGGCCCGTCCCAGGGGCTCTCTGGAGGGGCAGCTGTGTGCCCAGAGGCCAGGAAGGGGCAGCCTGTGCCTCCTGCACTCCACTTCAGAACACTTTCACCCAAAACTCATTTCTCTCTGGAAACTGGTACCCCTGGCTACAGCGTTCTCCAGCCCTGTGGGCTGCCACTGCCCCTCACTTCCCAGCCCATCCCCCACACGTCCATGCCTCCCTGGGTCTCAGCTCAAACACTCTCATCACAGGCATTTCTGTGGTTTCTCCTGGGAAACCATCAACATTTTATTGGGACCCTCGCCTTGACTCTTTGGACTTTAGAGAACTTTCTTTGGTTTCACTTTAGAATTTCTCATGACATACCCTCAACTTCCTCCAAACTTCGAAAGCCCTGAACTTTTCAGGAGTGGCAGCCAGGCCTCTCCTTTCTCTAGCAGCCTCTACAGCTCCCTGGCTCCTGCTCTTCTCTGCATGTATCCAGTCCTTCCGTCAGCACAGTGGAGTCGGAAGCCAATGTATGTTTAACTCCAGCACCAAATTTAAGACATCAAGGGCAACACAGATCCACGGTACTTCCTCTCCTAGCCCATCTAGACCCACAAGGCCTGCTGTCTCCCTCACCTGTGGCCCATGTCCATGCCCTTGCTGATGTGCATGCCTCTGAAAGCAGCTCTACCAGTGTGGCGTCCACACATTACTGAGCACCGCCCACCCCAGCAACCACCTGTTTCCAGGGGAAGCTCCTCCAAGCTGTCCCAGCTTTCAATACCTCCACTCCCCAGACTGTTGTCCACTCCCAGCAGACAACCTCGCCTGCCTTGCACAGGTCAAGTGATGCCACAGCCAGTGAACTCACTCCCAGTCGGCTCTCTACCCTTCTCTGCATCCTGGCTCCTGCACCAGGCACCCTGCCTTGGACACACTCATGGTGCTCTCAGCCTCCTGCCTCTGTGAATCCAATCCCTGCCTGCACTGAGCTTGGCACATCGGCAGAAGGAGATTCACAGCCGGCGACCAAGTCCCCACTCCTGGCTTCACCAACTAGCCCTCTGACCCCTCCGAGTGTGGTAAGGATTAAATACGTTAATGCAAGCTGCATGCTCGGAAGGTTATGCGGCTCGTGAGCAGGACTCAGCAAGGGTGAGCTCTGATAACAACAACCATTAGCCATTCCAGCCCTGTCCCGGCCTCTGCACGGAGCTGTGCCGTCCAATTCAGCTCTGTATCTGCAGCACCCAGCACTGCCCGTGCTCAGTGAGGCAGGGAGGGGATGGAGACTGCATCCTGGGTCCTACAGAGCCTGCCTGGCAAGCACACGCGGCCTCTGGTTCTCTTTGATGAGCTTCCCAGAGGTTGACCACTCTGCCTTCACTCCCCAGGTGACCTACCCGAATCCTCTGACTTAGCGATTAACAAGAGAGCAATATCTTACATGTACAGGAATAAAGAATGAACCCCCAATACTACGAGAAAGATGGTTTCCTCGCAGCCTCTGCCCACCCTCGGGAAAGCACCCAGAATGCCCATCACTCAGTGGCTCCCCTGCTGCTTTTCCTTCTGCCTCATCCTAGTCAGGGGCCCAGCAGCATCCCGGACTCACTGCTACGAGTTCAGGGGCAATGTACGGCTACAGCTGCCACCAAAGGACAGCTGCTGAGATCTTGGCATAATTCCCACAATCAATCAACACCAAATCTTGCTATTGCTCTAACCATTTGGCCTAATTTCAGTAAGAATATATCCCAGGTCACAAATTAGCTCACATTCACACTGACAAAAATAAATACTATTGAATTTTCATAGTATAATTTTCCATAGACTGTCACCACCATGAATCCTAAATTAATTCAACTTTCCATGGTGAAGTCTGAAAGACCACAATGTCAGAGGGTGTATTTTCCTTGTTAAGAAATCATCACTATGCACTTGTAAAGAAACACTAAACACATCTCTGGCTCTTGGTATGTGGCAAAAAACTTCCTGGGGACAGTTGTACACTCCTCCTGGGCCCTATCAACTGGAGGGGGTCCCCCCACATCCACAACAGGCAGGACACACACAGGACACTTGCTGGGGACTCCCTCCTCCTGCCCACAGGAACCTGTTTTCTCAGCTCCTGGGGTCAATGACTTTCCCTGCACTTCGCAACAGTCTCTTGGGTCCTAGGGATTTAAATCTGGGCTCCCAATTCCAGCCAGAGCAACTGTCACTGGGTGTCCACCCTCGACAGGCCTTGACTTTGGCCCCCTCTTTGTGACATGCTCTTATCACACCCCTGGCTCACACAGCAAAGTGGTCACCGTCTCCTACCCTGGTCCGTGGACCTCCATGCCAGGTCTCCCCAGCGGAGAGCAAGGCTCTAGGTATATGGCTGTGCTGAGGCAACAAGCCAGGCGGTCTCAGCTTTGCTCAGCCTGGCGTGCATCCCCGTCCAGCACAGTGTCCACAGGGGGAAAGGAGTGCTGTGGAAACCAGCTTTCATCCACAAAGTAGGTCAGATTGCTCCTATCAGCAAGATAAACTGAGCACGTCTGAAGATCCCTTAAAGCTTGCTTTTCTTACATAAAAGCACAAGCTGCCATTATATCAACCCTGTTTTTCAAGAAATAGGTGGATGTTTTACAGAAAATATCCTCTGCAATCTGTGCTATGTTAAAAAATTTACGTGGGGAACACACCCACTAGTCTCTGACACCTATACCTTCTACCTCACATGCCCTGCGCCCCACGGCATCTTCGGTAACAGTAACAGAATACAACAACGGCATCCCCTCTGTCCTCGGACCTACAGAGAGAATAAGAGACAATTTACATGCAACTGAATGCATGTTTAACATCAAGTATCTTGTTTGTCAACATTTAAACACAATTTTAACTATCTAAAGTCCCAGAATTAACCGTATAGGGCCAGGGTGCCCAACTTTCAATAGCAGAACTTGATCTTCAAACAAATCTTTATGCAGAAACCAAACATGAAAAACAGAAAAAGATCAAGATGGGACTGGGGCTGTGGAGGGTTCTGGCAGAAGTGGATGGAGAGAGGCTGGGGCTGCTCCTTAACAACCAACTTGGAATCCTGGGGCCACAGGCATGGAGTTTGAAAGTTGCTGACCCCAAGAGTGTTGTTACTCGTAAGGTCAATGCCAGTACCAAGAACATTGCCATAAAAGGCAGGAGAATCATTTGCTTAAAGGGAGCATGCATGTGGATGGTGGTCTCCTAGCCCAGATGGCTGAATGGGGCCAGAGACGCAGGCCATGAGGGTGCACCTCCGTGTAAGGGTCCCTGTCCCCATAAGGACAAAGGACCCAAGTCAAAGAGATTGTCCCAGTTGCCCCTTTTGTATGAACACCTCCCTTTCCCCCTAAATCATCCATAACCTTTCCCTCCCCTAGGAAGCCCTGGCAGCTGTCTTGCAGCACTTTCCAAAGAAAGGAGTAGATGAGACAGTCTTGCATGTGTAATCTAAAAGGCCTCCCCAGACATTCCTTTAAGCCTGAAAGAGAAGAACCAGAGCACACACAAGTCCAATTCTTCCAGCCAAGGGTTGAGGAAGATGATGAGGATGACCCTGTGGGCCAGGCACACAGAAGGGTGTGCATGTGAGGAAGAGACTCTGCTTTTCTTCAGTCCCAGCCTCGTTCTCTCTCACATTTTGGTTCTGTTTATCAAATACTTAAAGTCAGCAGGTGCTCTCTTTCCCTGACTTGGCACAAGTGCAATTGCAGGCTCTTACAGAGAGGCAAAATGAAGTTGCAGCCCTGCCTCTTTCAGGCAATGGAGAGAAAGGTTCTGCCCAAGGAAGACACAGATGAAAACTCAGCAGGTTTGACTGAGTGCCATTCAGGCTCCCTACTCACACCAGGAGTTGGGCAGAAGACCACATCTGGGAAGAGGGGCTTGACTGAGATGTGACTTGGAAAGGAGTGGCAGCAAGGGCCTTGTAAGAAGAATAAGGACCAAACCCTCACTACACCAGGGTCTACACACACACTGCTGCTCACGCTGTGTGTGGGAAGCTTGGTGCTCAGGGTCCCAGGGAGACTGTAGGGATGGAGCCCTCTTCCAGATTCACGTCTCAGGGAATCCGCCGGCAGAAGAACAGTCAAGGTTGTAGTCCCCATAGGTGGGAATTAGAGTCCAAAGATCTGCAGCTTTGGGGAAGGAATGCAGGGCAGGGGCATGAATCATTGCATGCATGTTGGTTAAGTGGGCAGGGTCACCAAAGAGCGGTGGAGATACTGACCACAAATAGCAGAGGAAAGTGAAAAAAGATTAAGAAGCACAGCTCCACTGGACTCTAAGAAGACACAGTAGGCCAGGCACGGTGGCTCACACCTGTAATCCCAACACTTTGGGAGGCCCAGGTGGGCAGATCACCTCAGGTCAGGAGATCAAGACCAGCCTGGCCAACATAGTGAAAACTCCATCTCTACTAAAAATAGAAAAATTAGCTGGGCATGGTGCAGGCACCTGTAGTCCCAGCTACTCGGGAGGCTGAGGCAGGGAGAACTGCTTGAACCCGGGAGGTGGAGGTTGCAGTGAGCCAAGATTGGGCCGCTGTACTCCAGACTGGGTGACAGAGTGAGACTCCCTCTCAAAGAAAGAAAAAAAAAAAAAAAAGAAGAAGAAGACACAGTAACTGCAGTAATACAAACAAACCGTCCACCTTCTAGACCCCTGTCTGCATGCACAGGACACCTCGTCCAGTGGGATATTGGGTGTACCCTTCCTTCCAGGAAGCAGAGGAGGCCCAAGGTTTATGTGCCGACTGGGGGTTGGAGGGACCCTGAGGACCCAGGACGAATCCAGCCAACTCTCAGCACCTCTTTCACTGTCCCAGGGGGTGACACTACTTAACTCTTAAGGCCACTCTTGTGGGCTGATTTCTGCAAACTTGACAGGACAATATACAACTTGAGCCAATTCCTCTGATTCCTGTCAGATTCGAAAAGTAATGAGCACTTAATGAGATGGCGGCTCAGGGCCTGGAACAACTCTTTTCACTGCCCCCAATGCCACCCTCACTCTTCTGATGGAGTGCATCAATTTTTTGAAAGTAACCCCCACACAACTTGATCCTGGTTGTAACAGAGGGTAGGCTTCTCACACTTCAGACAGGAGGAAGCCGGCGCCCCCAGGCCACTCTCTCAGGTGACATTCAGGAGGACTTGCTGTTTGGTCTGTGATCACGCCTGCAAGGAGGTCCTTTGGTGTTTGTGGGTTGGAGGCTTGCAGCCTCAATTCATAATCAAAGGATGCAGAGGGAGGAAATCTCAGGCTCAGAACAGGACTACAGGCCCATCTGGCCCGTTTCTGTCTCAAACAACTTCAGTTGCCTGATGAGAGCTGCTTTTCACTGGAGCTATCTAAACAAGCAATGCTTAGAAAAGCCTGGTTTGGGGGCAAGACCTAAAGAAATATTCTTCTGCCTGGTGGAGAGTCAAATCTCACAGGGTGGCTGAACGCCATGCAAAGCGCCCTGGAGCAGCTCTGGATGTTAGGGGGCAGCACCCCATCTGGCCAACAAGAACCCAGGCTGCAGACACAAGGCACCGTGTGTACCTAAGCACTCAGCAAAGAGCAGAGCCAGGACTGAAGGATCTGTCAGGTGCCATCGGCCCCCTCCTCCACTAAGTTGTCAAAGCTTACTTCACTTTTCCAAATCTTAAAACCCAACAGCTTCTGGGGAGGAAAGTTTTCAAATCCATTTTCAAAGTGGCAACACTTGAACGGTCTCAGCCTGATCTGGCACTTCTCGGCCAGCTCTGCACACTGCGGCCAGCGCTTCCTGAGCCAACACGTCCTCACAGTAGTAGCCTGTTCCTGGAACTCGGAACAGCTTTCTGAGAACACGGTATGGCCACTTCAGAACTGTCTGATTGCGAAGGTTGTAGACAAATGTGAATCTCCTCAGTCTGCTCCCTCAAGCAGCCCCATGGGAACCCCAAAGCCTGGACTCTGGAAATGTTCATCAAGGTATCCACTTAAAGTGGCAAAGCCCAGGCCTGGCAATGCCATGGCCCTCATCCTGCACACTCTTGCAAGACACAGATGAAAACGCAGCATCGTTTGAGCTGCACTCAAAAAGTCGTAGGTCAAGGCAAGAAACCAAGGACAAGAGTGACAGAGCCGGCCTTCATGTCCAACCCTCAGCCATTCTTGAAGCTTCCCTGCTGCTCAACCCTTCCTCTAAATCTGTTGTAGAGTCTTACTCATCTGTCTCCTAAATACCTGAAAGCCCCTACTCTCCTTCACCAGAGCCACACCCAAGTCCAGGCCTCCGTCAGTTCTTAGCTGGGGAGTCCAGAAGCCCATTCTCTACTCTCCTTCCTCTCCAGACTCTGCCTCCCCCAGGGCATCCTCCAGTCCCTTTGTTATCTTTCTGTATCCTCCAGTCATGTGGCTCCTGGGATCCTCACTGTCACCCAGCAAAGGAGCCAGGCTCAGGAAAGGAAGCTGAGGTTCCCCGATCTCACGATCCATCACACATAGCACCTGTTACTTCCTCCTGCACACCAGCCAGGCGGAATACACTTCCACCTCGTGAATATGTCCTGCTCACCTATGCCCCATGCCCAGGGCTAGGCATACTCTGTCTGCATTCCCTACCTGCAAGGGCTGTCCTCTTCATGAAATCTCCCTGGATTGCACAGGCAAAGTAGTTGATTCTCTTCAATTCTTTCCTAATTCCTGGTATACTCCAATTATGGTACATGGTGCACCCTGTGGCAACAATTGATGTATATCTGTGTCTTCCCAATTAAAGAGTCTGCTCTGTTTCTTCCTGCACCCACCCCAGCATCAGAACCATGGGAATTCCCAAGAAAATATGAGATGCATGAATATGACAAATGGCGTGAACAGTAACAAAAATCTCAGAGTTGGAGGGAGGTATCTTTAGAGTCATCCAATTAAAACAGGCCACTTCACAGACTGGAAAAGTGAAAGAGAATGTGGTTTATGAGAACAAGTGTCCCGATGGGGAGTGTGGCCACTGACACGGATGCTCCAGAGACGTCCAGCGAGGAAAATGAGATGTTCTCCATGGGGCTCAGCAACATGGGGGTCCAGGGCTTTGCAGAGCCTCCCTGAAGAGTGCTGTGGGGAGAATCCTGTCTGGAAGGGCTGAGGCCCAATGGTGGGGAGAAAAAGGAAGTGAGGGCATTTTTCATCTCTTTGAGCCATGGAGAGGAGGGAGTAATGGGATCTGTCTACACACTGCGTTCTTGGTGGTGACATTACAAATCCAGGGACACATATGCTGTGGGCATTCCCTTAGACCATCAGAGCAAGTCTGATCCTGAAAGGGCAGGTGCATCCTACTAGGGTAAGAAATCCCCCCACCCACAGCCCTCTTGTGTGACGAAGAGGTGGGGCACTTGGTGAGACTCAGCCCAGTCTCACTGAGTCTCAAAGAGGAAAGTCAAGGGTATGAGCCCTGTCCTGCACGGTCTCGAGCACAGGACACACTCTGAGCCACAGCTGCCATCGCTGACAATGTACAATGCCAGAAGGCTACCAGGGTCCCTGGCCGGTTCCTAGCTTTTGATTTCTCATTGGATCTGCTCTCTTTATCTCTAAAATGGGCTCACAGGCTCTCTCGAGGATTAAGATACCATAGTGAGGCTTCCGGCAGGCTGGCACACTGTGTACCGCGAGACATTCTTCCCCCCCCTCGGGGACAGCAACCACTCCAGGGAACGCTGACACGACCACCATCCCCCGCGGCCACCACCTGCCAGGACCACAGACCCACGGGGAGACCAGGACCACGTGCTCTTCTCTGTGCTGAAGACAGGGCATTTGTAATCGTTTGCCCACACTGGAAAGGATTCAAGGCTGGCTCCTTTCTGAGCATAGAAGCAGAATGTGCGCTCACACATCAAAGCAGGCACTCCCCTAATGCAGGCCCAGACTGAAGGCAGCTGCGGAGGGCTCCATTCCAGGACGGCAACCACTTCTAGAGAAAAATGTGGCTTAAGTCAACATTTTTTGGGTTTTTTAACCAGGCAAGGGCGGGGATAGAAAAGGCAGAGGCGGGGGTGGAAAAGAGAGTGCCGCAATACATCATTTTCCCAGCTAAAAGAGAATGTTTCAGAGGCTGCCAAACCTTAACTCCTCAAAGCATTGGACAGCTTGGAAGACTAAAGCCCCAGTGGGAATGCGGCTGGGACTCCGCCTTCCACTCGCCAGGCGGTGTCCAGTCCAGGGACCTGAGCCAGGCACTGCTGACCGCAGGGAAGAGCGAAGCCTGCCTGGAGGAAGAGCTCACCAATGCAGCAGACCGGCCTCCACGCCAAAGAGGGGCTGAGGAGGGCTGCAGAGTGGAAAAGAGGAGGGAAATTCAGCAAGGATGAGTTTTCTATCCAAAGGTGACTACTCTTTCTGGGGAACACCTTCTCAAAAGGACCCAAGCCTGGGGATTCTGCAGAGCTTTGGTGGCAGAGGTGGTGGTGGCAGCCTGGTGTCTCGCAGGAGAACTTGGAAACCCTGCAGGAGTGCAGCAACAAGATCAAATGCACTTGGGAAGCCCCTCTAAGGGAATCCAGCGTGTTCAGTGGGAAGGACACGGGAAGAAAAGTTTAAAGATGTGCACAGATGCTCAAGGAGGTGGGTTAAGTGAAAAACTCAGGCTATAAAACAATGCACAGACTGATCTTATTAAGAGAAATGACATGGTACTTAGAAATCATGCCGAAAATACACCAGTGACGAGTGCTTCATCTCTAGATGGTAAGATGGGGGTAATTATTCCTTCTTTCTTTTTGATAATTTACATCTTCAAAAAAATATTGATACAAGCTTAAATGTATGTATAATAAAGAAAGAGAAGCATTAAACTCACTCCACTGAATCAGGTACCCCAGACACGCCAGACAGCACGTGGGGATGGAGGGGATTCAGGAGGAGAGGATGCAGATCTGAGGAAAGGCTCTGTGCTTGTCTGTAACTCAGGAGCTGGAATTCTCAGGAATGCTCAGGCAGTGGTTCAAGAGAAGGTTGCTGAGATCCGGTTTTGGGAGAGGACTCAGATTCTGTGTGGTGGGTTCTGGGCTAAGCATCCGGGTAACAGTCCTGAGCTCACTCTGAGTCCTCCCCTGTCCCTCCACCTCCCTGGGGGTGCTCATGGGCTTCAGATATCATTGAGGCTGCAAGGGATGAACCAGGCGCTGGGAGGAGGCTGCACTCTCATCCACTATATCCATGAGGAGTCTGAGCATGACTCTGCCCATAAAGGGGGTCTCTGCTGTTTTATGAAGCCTGGAAGCCCTCAGAGAACATGAACCCCAGAACCCCTTCCACTCCTCTTCTGTAACTGATCCTCTTGATGTCTGCTGGGCAGACATAGCCACTGTCTCATGACAATGAGCACTGACTCCAAGCTCTCAGCTGCTGACCCCTTAGGGAGCCAACAGAAGCGTCTGTGTCCCTGAAGTGGGCACCTGTCACTGTCCGGGCTCCGTACCCATCTCCTCTTCCTCGGGGATGACGCTTGCATTTTCCCCTGGGAAACTGGCCTTCTTCCCTCCATGCGTGCAGCCTGGGTGTGATGCTCTGCCCACCCAGCCCTAGCTCAGCCCACGACCCAAGCAATGCCATGCAGTGTCTGTTTTCCAGGAATATGAACGTAAGTAGAGCGACGCGGGGCTGAGCGCTGGAGCCTGTTATCCTAGTGCTGGTCCCTGCAAAGGGTCCCTGGGGGTGGCCGCCCAGACCACAGAACAGCTTTCAGTGGCACTGTCCCTTTCAAAACCTCCACCAGCTGGATGGCTCTGCTTTTGACTCCATAAGCTCTTCCATGGCCTCCCAAAAAATTCCTTTATTCCCCCCAAATTTCCTGAAGTTGATTTAAAGATCATTTATCAGTGGGAAAAAAAAAACTGACACAATTCCAAGGGTTCAGAGCAGTGCCCACCTTTTGGATACTCGGGACAAGCACCGGGGACCCTGAAAAATGTGCAACAGAAGTAGCAGCAGCAACAGAACAAGTGAGCAGGGCTAGCCCTGGCCCAGGAAAACCCGTGAGACAGCCAGGTAGGATGATTTTCATACAACATGCTTCATTCTTCAACAGCCCCTTAAGTGCCCTGTTTCCTTGGAGCAAGGTCAGTCCGTGGAGAAGCAAAGATTTAAAGTGTAGAAGCATGAACTTTCTGACCCACTCCACTTACTACACAGGAAAGCCCTGAATCTGGCTGCAAAGTGCACCTGGCTGCCTTGGCGCCCTATCTGACTCCTCGTCCACCTGTCTGGGAACCACGGTCTCCCAGGTATCCTCCCCACTCTGCCCTGTTCTTTCTCAGTTTCTTTCCAGGATTCCTGTGCACCCACTCCCAATTGGCTCCAACCTTTGCATGGCAACGCCAGATCTTCTCTACTCGCCCCTAGACCCAACTCTCGGCGACAGAATCCCAAGTGGATGCCCAGACCATCACCTGCATGGCTCCAGCACCTCCAACCACACAGTCCACAGCAGTCTCCCACCTGCTCACACCACTGGCTCAGAAGATGCTGAATGAAAAATACACCAATGGGAGTTGTGATTTGTCATGTCAAGGCCTTAGATATTTAAAGTTCAAATTGCTTCTCTAATCATTCATTCAAGAAACACGCATTGAGTATCTGCTACGGACTGAATATTTGTGTCCTCTAAGATTCATACGACAAAACTTAATCCCCAGTGTGATGGTATTAGGAGGCAGGACCTCTGGACGGTGCTCAGAGCATGAGGATGGAGCCCCCATAAGTGGGATCGATGTTCTCAGAAAGGAGGCCCCAAGGAGCTCCTTCTCCTCACCAACACGTGGAGACACAAGAGGGCAGGAGTCGGCAACCAGATGACAGCCCTCACCAGAATCCGCCAGGCTGGCTGCCTGATCTTGGACTTCCCAGCTTCTCAAAGTAGGAGAAATACATGTTTGTTGCTTAAGACACCCAGGTTACGGTCATCTGTTAAGGCAGCGTGAATGGGCTGAGAGGGCCTGGAAGTAAAGAAGTATCTCCCTCTGCATCTTCAGGAGACACTGCGGTGGTTGAGAGTGTTTAAGACTGAATTCTGTCTATTTCACCCAGTGATAACGGCAAGTCCTCCACAACGTAATGTAAGGATCTATACACACACGCTCACATACATACTTCCACAGATTCTCTGTAAAGTTTCATGTAACCCCTAAAGGGTGGTGAACACGCAACTGATTTTCTGTCTATATGTTTTCTACATAAAATCAACATGGGTCCTTTATCACCTGTGAGTGACGTGGCCGCAGGCGCCCAGCTTTCAGTTCCCTGGTTGTGACATGGGAAGGATAAAGCCTGCCCTGCAGGCAGGTCACAGGCTCAACTGGGAGCCAGTTTGGGGACAAGAGCGGGGCACCCATGGAGGGGCTGAGCACAGAGCTGCCCTCCAGAGCACGTTCCTCACAGGAGCTGGGGCTCCTCCACACTGTCCACCGGACTTCACTGCTCCCCGCTTGCAGCATCGGCACAGAGACCACCTACCGGTGTTTTAGAACCCCTGCCTCCCTCATGGTCAATAACCCTCCAGGCTCACCCCTCCCTCGGCAAGCAAGGAACCTCCCAGCATCACGAGAATGTCCTTTTCACAACTTGCTTCCTGGTCTCCAGGAGACTCGGCACAGCCGCTGATTCATCGCCTCACAATAGAGCCCTGCTCGCTGGCTCCCATGCAGCAAGGGACCTCTCTAGTCAAATCCACTCGCCTCAGTATGGAATTTAGGATGCTGAGTCAGCTGTCCTCAGAGTCCCCACCCAGCTCTCCAAATTAGCCCCTTTCCCCATCTTGCCTTGCACTGATTATTTACACACTTCACCAACCACCGCTTTACCCTTCTCTCCTCCAGTGGAAAACATCACCGTGTGATGGACAGAACATAGCTACGCAGATGGGAAGAGACGTAACTGGAAAAAGAGCTCTGTGATCAAAAGTTTAATAACTGTTGTTTGATAAATCTCATGGCTTTAAGATTGCAGTGTGTACTGTGATCTTTTGAGAGACAATGTATCGTTTTCCAAGAGTTTTCAGCTACATTTCTTTTAATGTGCTGGTTATCTGGAAGGACTGATGTGTTGAACAATTCACACCAGCAAAGAACACTCTGTTTACTTTAGAGGCCAGAGCCAGGCTCTCCCTGTCCACAACAACTTGCCCACTAGCCCCAGATTTCATCTGTGTTTTAATGCCCTTACCATCAATAATCCATCTGTGGGTCTTGACCTCTGGTACAGGTGTATTTGGGTTGCAACAATTCCTTGAGTTGAAATTCCATCCCACAAGGCCTATGAAGGAGCAAGCTTCTCCCCAGAAGAACAGAGAGGAGCCGTGTGCTGCCCTGGGACACACAACTGGTGTCCTCTCTCACTGACCACAGACACCACCTTCCTGGAGTCATGGGAAGCTCCGCGACCCACAAAGATGGGGCGCTACTGCGGTTCTTTCCACAACACTTGCTTTTAGCTATTTCACATCTGGATGTAACTAATCTGACAAAAAGTGTTTTAATTTCTTTCCCAAAGCAAGTCTGATTCTCAGTCAGTGGTTGAAAAAGACAAGAGATCAGCATGACGTGCCAGGAAAAGCCTCAATTCCCCTCCTTTGAAATCAGCCTCCAGTTGTGTCTTGCGGAGATTCCAGCACACAGCTGCTTCTTCCTTCCTTTCCTCCTTCACGCTTCTAGCTGTGACCCAATGTGCATATTCCACAAGTGAACATAGGACATGTTTGGATGAGATTGTCTCGTGAAAACGAGATTTAAATGATACAGTCATAAATCAGGAACACTAGACCAACAAGCAAACAGAAATTAAAACAAGATGTCTGTTGCATGTGGGGCCGTACAACAGTAGCTAGTTTGGCTGTGGTCAGCGCTTGGCATCCCCACATGCAAACAGGAAGGGAGGGGAAGAAGGGGGAACGGTCCCTGGCATTATACATACACATACATACAAGTTCAGGCCAAGAAGCTCCTGGATATAACTTCACTGACAGCTCATCCACCCGTTACAGCTTCACAAAAAGCCCTGAACCAAACTCACCATGCCTTATTCTCATGAAGACCCTCAAAACTCACAACTGTGTCACACAAAGGTGTGATTCTGGATCTCTGAGAAAAGAGAGGGATTTTCCTCTTCTGAGTGGACTGCAAAATACTTCAGATCTTTGAATGGGCTCTCTTCCCTGTGCCCTTCTCCTCCATAACTGCACACAAGATGACCACACGCACCTTCTCCGTCTGCACTGAGGTTCTCGTACGAGTCCCAGCGTATCAGTGGGTCTGCCGTGTTGTAGTCCACAATCACGCCGTGGTCGTTGTACAAGTGTTCGGACCCTGCACAGGGCACAGGCAGCAACATTAGTCCTAGTGAAACCCATCACCTCCGTCCACCTGACTCCACCACAAGGGCAGGTGAGCAGCCTGACTTGAGCAGGAGAGAGAAGCCTCTCCATTCTCCACCCTCCCGCCAGGAGCCACGACACTAATCAGAGAATGTGGAGGGTTTTCCACAAATAGAACCGTAGTTAAAACCACTAGGGGGAAGGGGGAAGTCAGCACTGCTCTTTCGTCCACTGTGTACCAGGCTTGGACACGTCTGCAAAACAGGAGTCTTCAGACCACCTCACTGATGAGGACACAGAGGCCCGGTAAGCTGTCTCTGAGCCTCAGAGCCCACAGATTTGAATCCAGGCTCCAGGCTCCTAGATCCACACTCCTCCCTTCAAGTCTTTCTAAGAATACCAAGGGGATTTTTAACACACAAGCCATGTATTTAAAGGTTTTTGCCTAAATCGATGACAATGAACACAGAAAAAGCATGAATATTTCCACAGCTATTAAAAAGGGAAACAAAACTCCCATGCATGTGGATCTTGGTGATGGATCTGGACAATTCACCTTGATGATAAAGGGACTGGTTTCTTTTGAAATATATTTTTTAGGGAATAAATTTGTTTTGCATATAATACTGGCAGCCTACTGTACTTCTAATTCTCTTTTTAAAATGCCGGTTACTTTGGGGACAATGATGAAATCATGATGGAAATTTAAAAATTCCTTGAAATGAATGATAATAGTGACACAAGTTACCAAAACCTCCGGGATACAGCAAAGCCAGTGCTAAGAGGAAAGTTTATAGCATTAAATGCCTACATCAAAAAGTCTGAAAGATCACATATTGACAACCTAATGTCAAGCCTCAAGGAACTAGAGAAGCAAGAATAAACGAAACTCAAAGCTAGTAGAAGAAAATAAAAAAACAAAAATCAGTGCAGAACTAAATGAAATTGAAACAAAATACAAAAGATCAATGAAACAAAAAGCTGGTTTTTTGAAAAGATAAACAAAACTGATAGACCATTAGCTAGATTAACCAAGAAGAGAGAAGATTCAATAAATTCAATTAGAAATGAAACTGGAAAGATTACAACCAGCATGAAAGATCATTCAAGACTATTATGAGCACCTTTATGTATGTAAACTAGAAAATTGAGAGACTAGTGGTCAATTCCTAGACACAGACAACCCTCCTCGATTAAATCAGGAAGAAATAGAAACCCTGAACAGACTAATAACAAGCAGTGAAAATGAATCAATAATGTTTTTTTAATGCCAATAAAAAAGAGCCCAGGGCCAGATGGATTCACAGCTGAATTCTACCATCCATTCAAAGAACTGGTGCCAATCCTACTGAACAATTTCAAAAGACTGAGAAAGAGGAATCATCCCTAACTAACTCATTCTATGAAGCCAGTATCACCCTGATACCAAAGCCAGGAAATAATACAACAACAACAAAAAAGAAAACCACAGACCAACATCCCTGATGAACATAGATGCAAAATCTTCAACAAATATTAGCTAACTGAATCTAACAGCACATTAAAAAGATAATACACCATGATCAAGTGGATTTCATCCCAGGAAAGCAGGGATGATTTAGAACATATAGAAGTCAATAAATGTGATGCACCACATAAACAGAAATTAAAACAAAAACCATATGTCATTTCAGTAGATACAAAAAAGACATTCGATAAAATCTAGCATCACTTTATGATAAAAACACTCAACAAACTAGGCGTAGAAGGGACTTACCTTGAAATAATAAAAGCCACGTATGACAAACCCACAGCTTATGTTATGCTGAATGGGGAAAGGTTGAAAGCATTCCCCTTGAGAAGTGGAACAAGACAAAGATGCCCATTTTCACCACTTCTATTCAACATAGTACTGGAACAGCACTGCCAGAGCACTCAGCTAAGAGAAAGAAATAAAGAGTACCCAAATTGGAAAAGAAGAATTAAAACTGTTGCTATTTGCCAATGATATGATCGTATACCTAGAAAATACTAAAGACTCCTCCAAAAGACTTCTAGATTTGATAAACAAATTCAGTAAAGTATGAGGTTTCAAAATCAATGTACACATATCAGTAGCACTGCTATACACCAACAATGACCAAACTGACAATGAAATTAAGAACTCAATTCTTTTTACAACAGCTGAAAAAAAAAAAAAAAAACTAGAAATATACTTAATCAAAAGGTGAAACATCTATTCAAGGAGAACTACAAAACACTGCTGAAAGAAATCAGAAATGACACTAGCAAATGGAAACACATCCCATGCTCATGGATTGGAAGAATCAATATACTGAAAATGACCATACTGTCCAAAGCAATCTACAGATTCAATGCAATTCCTATCAAAATACTAATATCATTTTTCACAAAATTAGAAAAAAAAAATCCTAAAATTCATATGGAACCAAAAAGAGGCCCAAATGGCCAAACCAATCCTAAAAACAAAACATAAAAAAATCTGAAGGCATCACATTATTGGAATTCAAACTATACTATAAGGCTATAGTTACCAAAACATCATGGTATAAAAGTAGACACACAGATCAATGGAACAGAAGAGAGAATCAGAAATACAACTGACTACAACGGATTGATCTTCAACAAAGCATACAAAAACATAAACTGGGGAAAGAATACCCTATTTAACAAATGGTGCTGGGAAAACTGGCTAGCCACATGTAGAAGAGTAAGACTGGATCCCCATTTCTCACCTTATATTATAAAAATCAACTCAAGATGGATCCCAGATTTAAATCTAAGACCTGAAACCATAAAAAGTTTAGAAGACCACATAGTTGAAAAACTCTTTTGGACATTTGCCTAGGCAAATAATTCATGACTAAGACCTCAAAAGCAAATGCAATAGAACAAAAATAAGTAAATGGGACCTAATTAAACTAAAAAGCTTCTGTACCACAAAAGAAATAATCATCAGAGTAAACAGAACCCACGGAGTGACAGAGAATATTTGCAAACTATGCACCTGACAAAGCACTAATATCCAAAATCTACAAGGAACTCGAACAAATCCTCAAGGAAAAAAAAACAAATAATCCCATCAAAAAGTGGGCAAATGATATGAACAGACATTTTTCAAAACATATACAAATAGCCAACAAACATATGAAAAAATGCTAAACATCACTAACCACCAGGGAAATGCAAATTAAAACCACAACGCAATACCACCTTACTCCTGCAAGAATGGCCAGTCACGCCCGAGGCTCTCCTGGCTGAGTGGCTGTGGGCAAGTCACACCGCTTCTGGGGCTTACTGACACAAGTGGGCCTTCTTGTTCCACTATTCAATATCCTATATTTAAATAAAATTAATAACAGAAGTCTCCAAATATGTGCAAAGGCAGGAGACTAGTACTGTAGCCCCAGCATAGCCACCATGCACCTTCCATCTGTGTCAACAAGGACCTCCCGGTGTTCCACCAAGCTACCCACCTTGAATCTTCTCAGGCGTGGCAGAGAAGACTAATTCAACCTTCCCATAGTCAGGAAAACGGTCATCTGAAAAAACAATGTATTTTAACACATTTGTGGAGATGATTAACCAGAAAAGTATGGATTGACTTTGTCCTTTATTCCAACCAGTACAGCACCACTCCCAAATCTGCAATAAAGATGGCCCATGATACAGAAAGTATAGGTAGTATCATTGGTTATCCATAATTTTTTCCCCCAGAGATCAATGATCGCTTTCTCCTAATTTGGGAACAATTTTGTCAGTAGGCTGAATTTTGGAAAGGGGGGTAGAGAGGATAGTGAAAGAATCAACCAAGGAGGTTCAACCACAGCTGCCCACAAGCACAGCGCCGCCAGCTCCGTGCCTCACCTTTGCTGGCATTGTCCAGATCCTCCTTCCCAAACACCAGCCCGTAGCCCTGCACAGCCCCAGTGTGAAACTGCAGGCGGAAAATGACGTCACGGGTGGCCGAGCGGTATTTCTTGTGGTAGCATTTCACCTGGGTTAGAGAGAAAAAACAAAACAAAGCAGCTGCAGCGGGGACACACGTTCCCAGCAAGGAACACACTCTGCGGAGGCCGGCACAGCAGGGCCTCCCCTCTGGACTCTGGCTGGGAGTTCACGCTTTGGAGTGGAACTCCAGCCCTGGGCACAGGCGCCTGCAGACAGCTGGGCTGCAGGCAGAGGCACCACACTGCCGCTGCTGGGTGCGGGGCTCCCCTGGAGGCTTCAATGTGTTCCCTGTGCTGCTCCTGTGGAACCACAGCCTGAACACCACCATCGCTGGTCCTCAGAGAGGCCACACCTAAACCCTTTCAGACCACGAGAATGTGCTCTGTTTTGGAACACATCTGAAAAATGAAATTCCGTGGTCTCTTTTTTTCTAGACTTTAACAACTGATTGTGATAGCTTTTCTTTGATCTCAGCGCTCCATGTTGCAACTTAAAGCTTTTTGTTTTCCAAAAAGCAGCAGCCGGTCATTACTGCGTGTACTATGCTAAATGACTATGTGCGTGCTGTAATTTAGAGACAGAGACACAAAGGAAGAGGAAGGGAGGGAGGGAGACAGAGACGGTGTTGGCATTTAGCTTCCCATCACTGGCTGTCCAGAGGTCCTGTTGGGGGTCGTGTGAGACAAGTGTTCAGAATCACCCTGATGTGATTTGAACTCAAGCTGGGGTTCATGAGGTCCCCAGGGTGCAGCTCAAGCATCCTAAATGATTGTGCCAATGAGCCAAAGGGTAGAGCCCTTCCTTGCAGATGCTTGGCATGTGGGGAACGGTGGGCAGAGCAGAAGGCTGCGTGTCCTGACCCGCCTTTATAACTGGGGACCACCTGCTTCTTGTGACCGTGCACAGCACTGGCATCACTGGGAGGGTTCTCAGGCCACAGACGGGGGAGCTGCAGGGCAGACACCCCTCACTCACAGAACAGGGGCAGGACCACCAGGTAGTGGCACTTTCCCAAATCCCCAGAGGGTCGAAGGCCCTGGACAGGCTGGATTCTGCTCTCAGACCAAACCGTGCACAGGTGGGCACCTCCCCCACCACCAGGCTGTGGGGTAGTGACTACCAGAGACAGACACGTTCCCATAAGAGAGATTTTTCTTGGAGAAAGATGGCTTTACAATATCACATGCCTCACAACAGTAAATGACAAGCCACCACAGCAGGTATGATCCGGACCAGCATGCAGGAGAACGCGGCAGGGAGGGCTCTGTCTTCCCTAAGCAGACAAACGTCCACCAGAGGAACAAAAAGCCCAGAAGCCCAGCCCAGGAGGCAGGGAGCTGTGACTCCAGGCAGAACCAGAAGATATTTACCTTTGTGCTATCTGCAAGGAAAGGGATGGATAAATAAACCAAAAAATATAATTAAGACTGTGGAAGGATGTTCCCTGTTGACAAACACGACTGGGTCTCCCTTGCACGGCCTGGCGCTGGCCAGGGGTGCTGTAAACATGGGGCTCAGACCCAGGCCTCGCCTCCAGGGGCCCAGGAACCAGGGCATTTGTAACTAGAGAACTGGAATTGTGAAGAAATGTTGCCTCAATTTGCTTTCCAACAGCCAATGGCACATTGGCCACAAATCTACCACCTCTGTCTGAGACTGATTTCTCAGCAAGACTCAATCAAAGGCTGTCCTTGTAGGGATCCTTTCAGGATGTTCTGAGAGTATCTGGGCCCCTCCTCTGAGCTCCCCACACCCCACACTCACTACGCTGACCACCCATCAAATGCTTCAACCTGGAGCATACTATAGAGATCCCCAGAGGGAGGTCCTTCTGACCAGGGGTAAATCCACACATGCGCACCCATTGCTAGGGATGACAGCACCCATCTCTCCCTATCTGCCTTCTTCCCACTGGGTGCCTTACAAATGGGGAGTGAAAAGTGGTTAGGGAAGGGGAAAGGAAAAGAGAAGCCCCAATTCAAGCCAGTCTTGCTCTCAAATTTTATAAATATTTAAGGGAACCAGAGATTTAAAAAAATAAAAACAACAACACGATGTCAGCTGGTGGCTCACACAGTTAAAGCAGCCTGTGCTGCCATGGGCGCCAATGTCTGCCCGCAGGGGGCAGGAACCTCCTCAGGAGGCAGCTGTGCGCTCAGTCCCGGCAGGCGGGGAGTGTCCCGGGTGAAAACGGAGAGAGCTGTGGGCTCCAGGCCGGGCCGCATAAGAGGCACAGTGGAATATCCCCAACCGCAGCTCACGGTGCCCCTCCCGTCAATACCACTCCACCCAGCACAGGGCCTCCTTCCAGGCCAGGTCCCACCCTCCCTCTCCAGGAATCCAGGATGCTCCCCCAGGTTCCCCCAATGCTCCTCACAGCAGCTACACACAAACACACTGCTCCTCCTGCAGCATTCCCAGCTCCCTCCACATACCAGAAGGGAGGAGAAAGCAGGCCACGGCGCCCAGGAGGTACAGAGGGGCAGGAGATGGGAATCGGCCTGTCCCAAACAAGTTCCTCTGCAGGCCCCATATGATTCTCCTATTTTTCATAGCACAAGCTTTCAAATACTCCTAAGGCTCCGCAGTGAAAGAAAGAGTGGTCTATCCCACTGGCAGGGAACAACTGCTGCCTGAAATCACGTGGTCCTCCCTTCAGAGGTTTTTCTGAGTATTTTAAGGCTAACTTTGTTTGCTAGCTTGAGATCCTAACGGCCTCATGATACACACTCCCTGTTTCATATTAAACCTCTTTCCCCTTGATTAAGGGAGGTAAAAACCACCCCCTCCAGTCCTCCAGACCAAGTCATGAACTGACTCCAGCTTCTTCTGAAAGACACGGAAAACTACAGGATTTTCCCTACCTCAGAGCTCCCAGCAACCACCATCAACACAGCAGGTCAGATCTCGAGACAAAATCCACTCACCAACCAGGAGCCCTCCATAGTGTGCAATAATTATGCATTATCCACATCAACAAATCTTTTTAAGACCAATGGCAAGAGATCAGAATTACGCTTGCAACACATAACAGAAAGAACAATCAACATGACACTTGGTATGAGAGCCCCCAAATGCCTCCCTTTAAGATATAAAAGTAATGCAAACACTTCGTAAAGATTAGAGTGATTCAAGTCTATAATTTTCCCTTCATCCCTCGGGCTTTAATTTTATTTACCTGGGTCTCCCCAGAGTGTTTCTAGAATACGTTGATCCTTTGCCTTCAGATTTTAGAATATCTGCACTTAAAATAACAATTCAAAGATGTGCAGTCACAATTCTGCAGTATAGAAAAATGAAATGAGAAATAGCAAGCACTGCAACAAAGGCTGCGCATGGCCTGTCACTATGCTATCGTAGAGCCAACCACAAAAGTACTTGGGTGTGATGCTGACACCACAAATCGCTGGGAGCACTCAGATCTTGAGAAAGTTGCTGCCTCTTTAGACTTTACATTCTCTGACCGCAAAATGAGAATTATGATATTGACCTGGCTATGTTGTTATAAAGATTAAATTAGCACTACATATTAATATAATTTGTAAATCCAACAATGTTATACTATATTTATACAAATATATTATTTAAAGGGCATAAGCTTCTAGAGAGAGAGCACTTGGTATGCAAAAACACATGGGGTGAATGATGATCTCAATGGGAAGGCCTGCAAGCACCCTTGCTTTCTTTTAGTTTGATGAGGCAATTCAGAAACCACAGCCAACATTTATTTTCTAATAGTGGTGTAAAAATATGCCTGTGACCTTGACTGAACTGGACAAGTTGCTGGTGAGCAGGAACGGAGCCCTGCCTTGACGTCATTTGCTCCTGAAGTACACCAAGTCGAAGGCAGACACATGGAATTCTCAAAGAAGTTATCCATCAATCCAGTGTTTAAAGACAGCTGATGACTTGCTTAACTTCAGGCCACAGAAGTGTATTTTTATTTCAAACTCTTCATCAACAAGAGAAAAAGCACCTTGGACCAAGAGAGTCAAGGCTTAAGGTATCAGCCCCAGGAATGCCAGCCCCCAATTCAGAAGGCAGCCCTCAAGTTCCTATCCTCCCACAATGCCAGCCGTTGTCAGGCAGCTCCTATTCAGATCTGCTTCCCCTAAATTTACTAAGCAAAGGAGCAAAACCCTCAAAGCATCCCTAACAGAAAAAAGTAACATTCTTACTCAATGCTCTGCTGGTGGCCCAGGCAACTCTCTACGCAGGCCTCAAGGAATCTGTGAGCTCAGAGAATGAGCTACAACCACATATTTGGAGGGTAAAAAGTTAGATAGCTAAGCCTCATAGGTCAAAGACTTAGGTCAGGCAGGGCCAACACTAACCATGATTTCTTCACTTGGAGCCGAAAATGATTTCAGATGTTCACAATACTGTAATTCATGACCTAAAGCAATTGAAAGGTGGGTAAATATTGGTTGCAAATGAAAACACAACCAAGTCCACTACACTGAGATGACCGCATGGATTAAGACACAGCCTCGTCTAAAAGAGAGAGGGAAAAGACAATCACAAAATAATGCTGTGATGCGTCCAGCAGAGATCTGTAGAAACCTCTCCTGGGGCAGAGTCTCAGGAGAACACTTTCATTTTTCCCTGGCCTTATGTAAGTGCCCTCGCTAAGAAACAACCAGCAACAGCACTATTTGTTTGTGAAAACTTCTTGAGCAGGCAACACCTTTGTTTACAAGTCGGGTCACCGGAGCGAGGTTCTAGAGCCAGGAACCATGAACACAAAATTCAAGTGGCCGTGGATTTGCCCGAGCAGGGGCAGCAAGACAAAGCATGTGTTTACAAGCCCCGGACCTGAGAGACAAGACCAGGGAGGCAGCAAGCCGGATCAGGCCCCTGGAGCCCTGCCAGACTCCTGATGGGCCCGCTGCCCGCGTGAATTCCTGAGCAGGGTTACATAATGCCTCAGCTGCCCTCCCCATGGCACTGCCTGACAACGCCATATTTACTAAACCTCTTGAGGTTCTGCCCTTTTGAAAAGAGTAGGCTTAAGAATCTGACCTTTTGCAAAATGCACATTGCAAAGACGGGACGGGTCAGGTGTGCAGCTGGGAAGGGCCGAGCAGGGATGGGCTGGCTGTGTCGAGGCGAAGGCAGTCGGCAGGTCAAAGTCAGCTTTGCTGCTGCCTGCAGCAGCTCCATCTGCTAGAAACTGAGTCCAGGGAGTGGCAAGTGGGGCTCTGTTTTCCCAAGTCACTTCCCGCAGTTAGACTTGACTCTGGCCCTTCCTTCTCTGTGAACTTGAGTGCTGTAATCTTTGCCAGTAAGTCCCAGTGCAGAGGCCCTCATGAGGAAAGCCAGGCACATGTGCCTGCAGGCAAGGGAGACACCAGAACCACGGAGGGGAAATCTCAAAGAGGACAAGAGGCCTTTCGAAGGAGAAGGATGAAGGATGGCTAGCCCGCCTGGGAAGCCACTTTCCGCCTTCAAAAGTACACAGACAGCCTCAGAAAACACCCAGACTGAGAGCGCCAGACATCTGCAGTCTTCAGGGTGTAAATCTATGCACGTGCTTTCTGCTCCTTAGGATCCTCTCCAAGCCATGACTGTTGCCAAAAGAAATAAAACCACCTGTGTATCTGAACTTTACACAGAAAAGGCCCTGTAACTTCTTCCCCCACTGGAGCCTTCTCAAGTTAAGGTTTGCTCGGTGAACCTGCAGCAGAGCACGTCAAGTAGTCACAGGGCAAAACTGAAGGAAGGGCAAAGTAAAGGCGGCGTGGGCGTCCTGTGCTGAGCATAGCAGAGTGGGTCACTGGAAGGTGGGGAGAGTCTGGAGAGGAGGAATCCGGCGCTACTCCTGCACTGCGCACCCTCAGAACACCCAGAAGAAGTGTGAACAGGAGGAGGGGATGGCTCCCGTTCTTCTCTAAGGATGCTTTGCCAATAATGAGAAATGTGCAACCGCATTTTTTTCTTCCTGTGTTGTTCCCTCAGATCGTTTTCAGAGGGAGTCAACAGCACTGAGATTTCTGGGCTTTGGCACAACATCCACTCCAGACTCTGATGCGAGTGCTGGCACTGACACTCTGGACTCCTACTCTCCAGGTCGACCACAGATGTCAGCTCTGCTGCGAAGCCACTCCTTCTCTGACACGCTGGCAATTGTCTCTCCCACCTAACCTTCAGCTCTTGTCTCCGTGCCCCTTCTGCCACACTCAGTTCCACCTGCCCTAGCTCTCTGTATGCTCATCTCCCTGGAGGACCCAGACACCCAGAAGCAGGAGCCCTGCACTGCCCACTCGTGTGTGTACCACATCCTCTCATGCAGACCGCACGCTGAACGTTCCCAGGATAAAGGCTGGTGACAAACCACAGCCACAGGGGCCGGGCTGTCAGTGGCACCTGACTGCACTAATAATCTTATTAAACTTTCTAGAAGAGGTTTATTTAATAAACAGAGTTGTTACAGGCCAAATGGTGTCCCTCCAAAATCCATGGGTTGAAGGTCTTAGCACTTCAGCATTGGGCTGTATTTGGAGATGGGGTCTTCATAAAGATAAATTAAAATGAGGTCACTAGGCTGGTACCAAATGAATGATAACTGGTACCCTTGGAAGAGGAAGAGATGAGGACATAGACACACAGAGTGAAGCCCAGGTGAGGACACAGGGAGAAGATGGCTACCTCCAGGTCAAGGAGAGAGGCCTTAGGAGAAACCACCCTGCCCATATCTGGACCTCAGGCTCTCAGCCTCCAGGACTGTGGGGGAATCACCTCTGTTGTTTAAGCTGAGACCAAAGCCCATTCTGCCATGCTTTGTGATGGCAGCCCTGGCAAAATACAACAGGAGAAAAGTATATCAGGCTTCGTAGAGATAGATAACCAAACGAAACCTCTTAGCTAATCACGTCTATGAACACTGCAAGGAAAAAGAACCTTCTGCAATGGAAAAGTACACTTTTCAGCCATCACCCACATCTTCTTCCACCCATCTGAAAACACTGCAAAAAATAAGCACAGAGTGTACAAAAAAGTAAACGTAAACACAGGAAGCATAAATCAAATCACAATGCAATCCTAGAAAAATTCCATGTAAGGAACGAGCAAAGGTGAAGGAAGGAAATTATTTTATCAAACTATCTCCTGTGAAAAAATCTGGACTCTCCTATCTAACAGCATTTCTTAACTCATGGACTCATAAAACAGGGAATATTTTATGCCCCCACAGCATAAAACATTCACCTCAAGAAACTCAACAGCTAAACCTGATACCTGAATTCCAAAACCTTCGCACTTTCAAATTCTTCAGGGACGTTTGGCTTCTGCTCGGACGTGGGTGCACCAGGACATGATACACTTCACCACAGCATCGTGCCCGAAACGTGCCTCCTCCAGCCAGCCACACACCCACTCAACAGAGGAGCCGGCAGCAGGTATGAGGCTCGCTGTCTTAATGGTTTTCAGAGACTCTGGCTCAGCTGACTCACTGGGGATGTGGCCTCAGCCAGCCACTGATTCTCTGCCTCTGTCTGTAAGGTGGTGATGATGATGCAGCAGGCCCCTGAGGGCCCTCAGCAGTGGTGAGCCACAGCCACTCCTCGTGAGTTTCTGAGGTCTACCGAGCATCGGCATCCTTCTGAGGAGCACGATGTCTGACTCTGGAGTCTATGGCTAGAGAGAATCACCACCCTTGGAGGTGCAGACGGGGTGTGGATTCCAGAACATGGAGCCCAGCTTCAGGGAGAGTGCAGCACACGCCCACGAGTCACAAGCTCAGAGCCAAACCTCTGATATGGGTGGGTGACATTAGCAAGACAAGAGAGACACGAGAGAATGATGCCGAGTATGACCAATAGCACAGGGTCCCTGGGGCTGAATCACGGGGCGGGAGGGTGAGGGGCTCATATGTCAGGCACAGGCACTTGGACCTCCTTCCCAGGAGAGAAATCATGGCCAGAGAGGAGCTGCAGGCTGCACCGCGCGGTGGGCAGCTCAGAGGACAGGCAGTGGTGTCCTGGGGAAGGAAGGGCCTTTGTGGGGCCACGATCACAGTGGCTGGAGGCAGGACTCTGTGTCAAATCTGCACAGCCAATGAGATGGGGAGCAGGGCACTGTCCAGGGTAAAGCCTGAGTTGAAAGATCAGGGCCAGGGTGGGTGGGCAGTGCTGGATCAGCAGGGCTTGGGGACATAATGGCGGGATCAGCTGGGGCAGCATGAGGCGGCCAGCAGGTTCCAGTGGCCTAAGGGACACACAGTCTGAATGCCAAGCAGGTTAGAGCCAGTGAGGGACAGAGGACCAGGAGGAGATGGCAGGCTGGAGAATGCCAGCTCAGGGTGGCCTGGAGGCCACTGGGAAGACTTTCAAGGGCTACAGGTGGGACACTGCAGGTGGGACGCTGAGGAAAGGAGGCCACCGCCTCCTTCACTCACTCACGGCCCCTCTCCGCCCTGCCCCACCCTGTTCCTGGGCCTGCCTCAGTTATCAAGTGCCAAACCCACACCTCCACCACACCCCTTCCAAGTCCCACCCATGCTGCCCGCTCAAAGCCACATTCCAGCTACTACAACAGGGATGCATGTGATGTCTACTCAGACCACACATTTGGGCTGTGGTGCCCACTACAGGGTGGGACAGGATAGGACGCAGCACCAGGAGAGAGGGCCTGTGGGGTGGGTAGGGTGCTGGGGGTTCTTCCAGAGGGAAGAGGCAGTGGCTGCCCCAAAGACTAGGCCACAGTCTGGTCTGATAGAGGAAAGTGACCTGGTGATGCCGCAGGGTCACATCGATGCAGTTTCATCCTCTGCCAGGCGCCATCCTGGGAGACTCAACATTTAATCCTCACAAACCCTATGGTCTTCACTGGGCAGAGGTCTACATCCAAAACAAAATATGCAAATATGTAAGCCCTACAAAATCTGGTTTCAACCTTCCAAGACAACGACTGTCCTTGCAAGACAGACATCCTAACAACAGCATCAGCCTCTGTGGGTGCCTCAAGCCTGGGATGCTGCGTCTCTGTTTGTATAATAACACCCCTTCCAACCTGGAGCCAACTCACAGGTCACGTCCATCTGAATCCTTCTGTGACCTCTCCCACCCCATCTCATCAAGGCCTCTGTGGGCCACACAGTATCAGCAGGTTCCCTCCTGCCAGAAAGCCCATGTCCCCACGAGGATCCTCCAGGGCAAAAACTTCACTCATGGGCCTAGAGCCAAGCACAGCGACTCAAAAAGCACAAAACATTACAAAAAAAAAAAAAGACTACTGGATGAATGACAGTAGGAAGGAGGGGCCACAGAAAATAATGAGGAGGAAGGAGGGAGGGAGCAGACAGGAGGAAAAGGAAGAAGGGCAAGAGGAGGGGGAATAGTTTGTAAAGACGGGGTGGGAGAGAAGAGAGGGGAGAAGAGAAGGAAGCAGGAGGAGGCAGGTGGAAGAGAAGGTAGCTGGGAAGAGAGGAGAGGAGCCAGGCACTTTCCCGGGGACCTGCCTGGTCTCAGGAAGACCCTGCAGCTACCAGCCCATAAACAGCCCAGGGGAGAGGGCTGTCCCATACTCTTGGTGGGTGTTGGGGGGAGGCCACATGTTAGCCTGAGGGTCACCCTCCATGACTGAGTTGTTCAGCTGCCTCCCATGAGTCATCTTAAAGGGATGGGGCCATGGGGCCACAAGTACTCATCACTGAAGACCTGGTTCAGGGAGCACCAGCCCTTGAGATGTCACCTCCCAGGGCAGGTAGAACACTACGCAAACAAGATGAGGGCGGATGCAAATCCTACCAGCATCACCCCCAGCCCCTCTTGGTCTCCTCTTATTATTATTTTGTTTGTTTGTTTGTTTTTGAGACGGAGTCTCGCTCTGTCGCCCAGGCTGAAGTGCAGTGGTGTCATCCGGCTCACTGCAAGCTCCGCCTCCCAGGTTCATGCCATTCTCCTGCCTCAGCCTCCTGAGTAGCTGGGACTACAGGTGCCCGCCACCACACTCAGCTAATTTTTTTGTATTTTTAGTAGAGACGGGGTTTCACCGTGTTAGCCAGGATGGTCTCAATCTCCTGACCTCGTGATCTGCCCGCCTCAGCCTCCCAAAGTGCTGGGATTACAGGCATGAACCACTGCACCCAGCTTGGCCTCCTCTTTAAAGCTGGAACACTGGACCCAGTTCCAGAGTGGCTGGAGAAGTAAAGTGCTGAACATAGGCCATGCTCAATAAAGGCTCAGGCCGTTTGTCCAACGATCCCAGGAAGTGTCCTGGGAGACGGATCCTCCAGGTTGAAGTCTCCTAGGAAACAAGCCCAGGGCTGCCTTCTGGACCACAGGATGTGAGGGAACACCAGAGTGGATGTATCTCTCCCCCCTGGTCCTCCCTCTCACTTCCAACCACAGGGATGCGGCACCACCGCTGCAGCACAGCACCCTGAGGACAGACTTCCAGCCCAGGTCCTCCTCCTCTGTAGAACAGACAGCTGAGGAAATGGGCCTATAAAAACGTATGACACACCCCAAGCCTCAGCTTTCTTGCCTACGAAAAGGGAGGCAAGATGTTTATAAAGTGCTTACTCAATGCCTTGAAAAGGGCTGGGCCCAGCTGTTGTTCCAGACCTGCCTTCCAGGCCTATAGAACCCCTCAATTAGGTGGTGAGCATGTGAAACAGTATAGACCCAGAGGCCCCAGAGGGACCCCGCAGGCGTGGATGGGTCCAGACGGCCTCGCTGATTTGATTTTTCCAAGAATTTAGGACCAGCAAGGTAGGGAGTTCACCACCCACTAAGCAAAGATTTTAAAATCTAGGGGTTACAGGGAAATTAATGAAAATCCTCAAAAACTTTGTATAGGGCATTTATAATACTATGAAAAGCTAATTCTCAATTCACCCTATTGCCTTATAGAAGTGGGTCTTCCAAGGCCATGAAATGTTTACATTCTATGATTCTATGCATGCTGAAAAGTCATACATATGCCTTAAAGGCTTACCTTATTTCAGATAAAAAAAAAATTTCCTAAAATTATTTTAAATGTATGAATTTTTTGTATTCAAGAAAAATAAAAGGGAAAAATGTAATAGCTAATCTCCTCCAAGAACCAACACACCCAAGAGTCAAAATTATCTGGAGAAATCATTGTTTTGATCATTAATCAAGCTGTAATTGCACCAGCTGTATTTCACACTTTGGCTATTAATGACACATAAATATTCTATTTCTGCACCCACACTCTGGGAGGCCAGTGATCATGTGAAGAATGCAAATTATAGTAGGAACACAGGGATCCTCAGAGGTGAGTGGCCAAATTAGGACATTAATTTCCAGGTTATATATCTCAAGGGGCTCTAGAATGAAAGAGAATCAAGAACGAAGATTTGTTCTGTCCCTTTAATTAAAATAGTTTTATTCAGAAAGTTAACTAAATGCCTTAAGGCAGCAGTCACCAATCTTTTCGGCACCAGGGACCGGTTTCATAGAAGACAATTTTTCCACAGACTGGTGGAGGATGGTTTCAGGATGAAACTGTTGCACCTGAGATCATCATTCTAAGGAGTGTGCAACCTAGATCGCTCACACACACAGTTCACAATAGGGTTCGCACTCCTCTGAGAATCTCATGGTGCCACTGATCTGACGGGAGGCGGAGCTCAGGTGGTCATGCTCGCTCGCTAGGCCTGGCTCCTGACAGGCCATGGACCGATAAGGTCCACAGCCCGGGGGTGGGGGACCCTAGAGTTAAGGCAACAGCTACTTTTCATTTTTCTTACAGCGTACTTTTTTGTGGGGTTACTGTTTTAACACAGAATCATGTTTTCAAGTCATCACCACTGGGAGAGTGGGGACACAGACACATCTGCGGCCACGGCGGGCACTCACCATGACATCTCCCTTCAGAAGCTGGGCCGGCTCGATGACGATGCAGATCCTGCTGGGATTTTCTGGTCCAACGTTGCTTTGGGATGAAGAAGACAGATCATTATGTAACTTCATGATTTCGTGGGAAGAATACATGTAGAGAAAAGTAACCCCACAACCAAACCCTCAGAAATTACACAGAACGCCCAGTCAGCCCAGAATCTAATTCCTGATCATCTAAATGAATCTAAGAACGCTCCCAGGCTGTGGAGGGTCCTCATAGCATCATCATGGTCAGTGACTGACTTGAAGTGACTAAAGTCCAACCCCAGAGGCCTGAGCTTGGAGATGACCATGCAGCCTTAGAGGAAGGGGCTCAGGGTGTGCACAGCCACAGTTTCAAACTGCAGGTGCAATTCCAGAATGACATCATTGCACACAGGGCCCAGAGCAAACCCAGAAATGTGACAACAGCTCTTTGTGAGTAGTCAGAATATTTGTTCCCTTTACTAACTTTTCATAAAATGCCTCTCCACATACAAAAAGACAAAGAAAGCTCCGAAATGTGTACAAATTTGGGGGATGTGTGGCTACCTTTTCTTTAAAATGCAAAGGAGGCCAGACATGGCTCACGCCTGTAATCCCACCATTTTGGGAATCCAAGGCAGGCGGATCACTTGAGGTCAGGAGTTTGAGACCAGCCTGGCTAACATAGTGAAACCCCATCTCTACAAAAATACAAAAATTAGGTAGGCATGACGGCAGGTGCCTGTAATCCCAGCTACTCAGGAGGCTGAAGCGGGAGAATCGCTTGAACCTGGGAAGTGGAGGTTGCAGTGAGCGGAGATCATGCCATTACACTCCAGCCTGGGCAACACAGCGAGATGCTGCCTCAAAAAAAATAAATAAATAAAAATAAAAAACAAAATGGAAAGGAGCGAGAAAGAATAACCACAGTAGTGAAGATCCTATCGTAGGACTCTCTGCAATACACTCACAGTTAACCCTCCCTATTCTTGTATTCCACATTCATAGACTCAACTGACGGGATAGAAAATATTGTAGGAAATAGGCTGGGTGCGGTGGCTCACGCCTGTAATCCCCACATTTTGGGAGGCCAAGGCGGGCGGATCACGAGGCCAGGAGATCAAGACCATCCTGGCTAACATGGTGAAACCCCGTCTCTACTAAAAATACAAAAAATTAGCGGGTGCGCTGGTGGGCACCTGTACTCCCAGCTACTCGGGAGGCTGAGGCAGGAGAATGGCGTGAACCCAGGAAGTGGAGCTTGCAGTGAGCCGAGATCGCGCCACTGCACTCCAGCCTGGGCGACAGAGTGAGACTCCGCTTCAAAAAAAAAACAGAAAATATTGTGGGAAATAAATAAAAAATAAAAATGCAACCATAAAAAATAATTGAAATTTAAAACAATACATTGTAACAACTATTTTCACAGCCTTTACATTGAATTAGGTATTGTATGTAATCTAGAGATGATTTAGAGTATACAGGAGAATACTCATAGGTTATATGAAAATACAATGCCAGGGTTTGTTGTTGTTGTTGTTGTTGTTGTTTTGAGACCGATTCTCGCTTTGTCACCAGACTGGGGAGCAGTGGCACTATCTCAGCTTACTGCAACCTCTGCCTCCCAGGTTCAAGCAATTCTGCTGCCTCAGCCTCCGAAGCAGCTGGGACTACAGGCACACGCCACCACACCTGGCTAATTTTTGTATTTTTAGTAGAGACAGGCTTTCACTATGTTGGCCAGGATGACCACAATCTCTTGACCTTGTGATCTGCCCACCTCCGCCTCTCCAAGTGCTGGAATTACAGGCATGAGCCACCAAACCTGGCCTTTCTTTCTTTGACTCTTGCTCTGTCACCCAGCCTGGACTGCAGTGGTGCGATCTCGGCTCACTGCAACCTCCGCCCCCCAGGTTCAAGTGATTCTCCTGCCTCCACCTCGAGTAGTTGGGTTTACAGGTGCGCAACCCCACGACTGGCTAATTCTTTTATTTTTAGTAGAGACAGGGTTTCACCATGATGGCCAGGGGCTTGGTGGCTCACACCTGTAATCCTGGCACTTTGGGAGGCCGAGGCGGGTGGATCATTTGAGGTCAGGAGTTCGAGACAATGCCGTTTTATAAAACACACTTGAACATCCTCGGATTTGGGTAATCAAAAGGGGTTCTGGGATCAATTCCCCTTGAAAACCGAGGGGCCACCATACTCCAAAAAGCAAATGGCCCTCTCTCCCCATACTCCAAAAAGCAAATGGGCCCTCTAGCTTCCATGTCCCTTAATGGAGCCAACTGGTGTGACAGCCCAAAGACAGCAGTGCAGGGCAGGAGGGAGGGCAGAGGCATGATGCTGAAGCACAGGCCACCCCAGTGTTTTCCCCTCTGGACTCCTCTTTGACTTCTTGGCATTCTCTGACCTGAACCCTCCCATCCTCTTCCTGCAGGACAGGCAGCTGAGGCTCAGCTGCAATTCCCTGAGCCGTCCAGATCCCACAGCAGCAGCAGCAGCAGCACTCACTAGATCCCAGAGGTGTACACAGGCTGCATGGCTTGGTAGAGCTTCAGAAAGGGCCGGCACACTGAAAGAAAGACACAACTGTCTGTAGAGGCATGACTGGTACAGAACGAACAGGAATTTGGTAAACAGAAAGAAAGGGACGAGGAGACCAGGACTCTGCACCTGTGGCCTTTGAGGTTTGGGAAGGCAGTGCATGGAGCCACAGGGTTGCTGCAGGAAAAGGCCGGACCCAGTCTTAGAGGCCTGCAGAGTAACACAGTTTGACCTTTAACCAAAGGGTGTCAAAGGTTTCTGAATTGAAGCCAGGCTGCTTCCAAAGCAACTAGCAGCTTGGCAAGGTCACTCTGGTCGTGATGACCAGGGGGAACTGAAGGCACAGATGTACTTCAGAGACAAAAGAAACCTATGAACAAGCACCTGCATGGGACTGGCGAGGAGGGACAGGGTCTTGAATCCAAACCATGTGCTGTGTGTGCCTGCATGGGACTGGGAAGGAGAAGACAGGGACCTGACCCTCAGCCATGTGCCATGTGCTGCTGCATGGGACTAGGGAGGAGGGATATGGCCCTGCTGATCCTCGGCCATATGCTCTGTGCACCTTTGGGTAACCAGGGATGTGGGAACAGGGCCCTGATCCCCAGTCATGTGCTGTGTTTATCTAAGTGGGACAGGGAGGAGGGCTCAGGGTCCTCACTCTCAGCTACATACTGTGTGCTTTCCTGTGGGGTCATTTTAAAGGAGAAGGAGGAGATGGGTTCATGAGATGCACCAGGGTCACATTCATGCCTCTCTTATTGGGCTTCTTCCATGGCTTGTGACCTCAAGGCCAACTACACAGCTGACCCACCAGGGTTGCAGCCCAGAACAATGCTTGTCTGCCCAAGTCACTTTGAATATACACAGGGGTATTTCTGATCCCCCTTGCTGGCCGCCTGTCCCTCCCCTGATTAAATAACTTGGCCCAACCACATAAACACGGCGCTCTGACCACAGAAGGGGGACACAGTCAATTGCCAGGGAGGCAGAAGAGCAGATCCGGGACCCTCTCAGAAAGAAAGCAGAGGTTTATCTAAATTGAGAGGCCCAGGAGCAGCCCCAAGTCTGGGCCAGCCAATCGCAGGTGCCACGTCATAGAGGACACTCACCTCCACCTGTGTCAAAGTTGGGGGTGCCGTGGAGGATGACAAAATGCAGGAACAGGGGGGAGGCATTCATTTTCACCAATCCGGACAGGAGCCCACTGAGGAACTGAACATACCTGCGAAAGGACAGCTGGGTTAGACTTCCCAGAAGTGTCCTCAGCCCCTGCTGAGAAGGGAACTCAAGGAGAAATACAACCCGGCTGGGTCTGGGGCTCTGGGAGAGAACCGGTCCACTGCTCACAGCCAGGGGTTCTCAGCATGGTGCTGTGCCGACAGGTCTGATGGCTTCCTACCCGCGCAGCAGGCACCAGGGACACCGAGGCACAACCGGCCTCTCGGCTTGAGCATCCCACACCTGAAAGACCTCTGTGCCTGTCCACTGAACCAATCACCAGGCAAAGCCAGGCCACAGATCATCATGACCCCCACTGGTGAGCAGCAGGAAGCAGAGGCCTGGCACACCGGTGAGCGTGTGCTCTGTCACTAGCATCTCATCCACGGCAGGGTCACGTGATCGAGGCCCAGAACCACTCACTGCACCTGCTGCTTTCTGCTCATACTCGGGAGCCCTAAGAAAAGGCTGGAGTTCACACTCCCCTCCTAACCCACAGCCTTCCACGCCACATCTGATAAGAGGCTCTCCTTCCTGCTGTCCCTCTCTCTTCAGGGCCCAGCTCCAAAGGCGAAGGCCACGTGGGTCATCAGCCTTCCTGAGTTCTAGGCGTCAGCTTCATACTTCCAACACTGACCACACACAACTTCCATGAGCATTTGGTGGTCAAGAGGGAAGCTTCTACACTAGCAGCATCTGATCGCCGAGGTCCTCATGAGGCATGACGTGGCGGCAGTGACAGGAAGATGAGTCGGAGGCTTGCCAAGCTCTCTGACGCTTCCCTGGCCTGTCCTGCCTGCTGGTGCCCTGCCTGGCGTGGCCCCTGCCCTGAGGTCCCTCACCGTGGCCACTGCACCCACACAACCTCCACCGTAGCCTCAACACCTTGCATTGAATCTGTGTTTCCACATCTTTCTCCACCAAAGTACTGTAATCTTTGCAAGAAAGACCCAACCAACCAGAAACCCCACAATATTTAACAATCTATGCATCTCTATTGCCACAGCAGACTGAGGCAGGAAGTGGCAGGTGACTGTGTTGCCAGCACCTACAATCATCCTACCCTAAGCCAGAAACGGCCATCACGGACCTTATTTGTGTTAAGAAAAAAAACTCTCACTTACGCTGGCAATCCATACCCAGTCCCTTATTCAAGCGGTTAAATTTGTATACAAACAAACTAAACAAGAGAAGATTTCTGTTAAACATTACCAAAAAAAGGAAAACCCTACCTATAGTCCACCCACTAGGAAAATGTCAGAAAAGCGAGTTTGCTTCAGTTTAGTTACAATTCATAGTGAGAAACAGGGCATGTCAGTATTTCCATCTTCCTGGCAGCAAACTTCTCTTCTGCTCTCTCAGAACAGGGCAAAACCTCGTAAGATTGGCAGAGGTCAGACAATCAGCCTGGAGACGTGGGGACCCTGTGAGGCCGATGACCAGACCGCCAGGCGGCTCCCACACGCCTCCCCTGCAGGGTACTTTCTACCCTGGCAACAAGACTTCTCACCCTCAGTTGTACGTAGGCAGAGGAATGCATGAATCGTGTATTTTTAATCATGCACATTTTACGCATTGTGGATTTCATGGGTCCTTTGGCTCCCTGGTTTTGAGTAAAAGTGAGGGGCCTGAGTCACCTCCTCTGGGGCAGTTCTGCCCTCCCTCCAGCACGGGGCAGCCCTGGACACTGGGAAATCAGCTTCCTCAGCTCGTCCGGTTTGTCAGTGGCACACTGACTCCCTCACCGCCTGGCCATGTGCTCGGGCGGTTCTGCAGTGACCACGCGGCCGAGACAACCCTGTTCCCTGTGGGTGTTCTCAGTGCCCCATGTGCACCTGGACCAGGCATCTAGGTGAAGTCGATGTTGGTTTTATGACTTCATGCAAACATGGAAGTCTCTGGAGCGCTGGGCCTGAGGGGCTCCTGGTCACGGCAGCGTAAGGCGTCCAAGTAGCTGAGCCCAGAGTTAGCACCGAGGTCCTATGAGAGGCAGACAGCCGTCCTCTGGGAAACCACGGCCTCTCCCTGAAACAGGTATTGTCCCATACTGTGGTCACAGAGCTTCATTTCTGCTGATGTGGCCTGGCTGGAATTGTTGCCCCTGCCACCAGACGAAGCACGAGAAGTATTTCCTTCAGATGAGGAGGGCCAAGCTGATGGCAGAAGAACTCTGTTTTGCCACAAGCTCCCAAAGAAGGCCAAAGTCCAGGGCCACAAGCCCAGTGGTGGTCAGAGGGGAAGGGAAGAGGCTGCCACTGCCTAGGATCCAGGACTCCAGAGTTTTCTCCCCAAAACCAGCTCTCAACGGTCATCACTTCCCAGGTCCGTCTACAAAGGGCTGCTCAGGTGATAGCTTAACCAATTGAAAAGTAACCTCTTGGAATGTAATTCTCATCTGACCTTTATAGAAATCAACTTTTTATGCATCATGTTTTCAGATAAATTAAAGACATAAAATGCTAAGGTAAATGCAGTTCTTTTTATTCCTTCACATGCTTTCTTAATAAGTTAAGATTAAAAAATATATATATTGTTCAAAATCCCAAATAAAAGCAAGCCTTTAAAAAACATTTTTTTTTTAAATAGCAACATCTTATAAAAACAACAAAGTTCACTGCAAATATAAGCTGTAGTGAATGCTGTGAGATTGCAGACAGATAGTCAGGCACAGGTAGTAGCACTGAGTTTGTGAGTGACTTCCTAGAGAACTACCATCAGTACCAAAGAAAAGAACATTCAGGTATAGATGAAAATAAGGGAGGCCAGGCGCGGTGGCTCACGCCTATAATCCCAGCACTTTGGGAGGCTGAGGTGGGCGGATCACCTGAGGTCAGGAGTTTGAGACCAGCCTGGCCAACATGCTGAAATCCTGTCTCTACAAAAAAAAAATTAATTAATTAATTAAAAAATGAGATGGGCATGGTGGCACGTGCCCGTAATCCCAGCTACACAAGAGGCTGAGGCATGATAATCACTTGAACCCAGGAGGTAGAGGTTGCAGTGAGCCTAGATTGCACCACTGCACTCTAGCCTGAGTGACAAAGCAAGACCCTGTCTCGAAGAAGAAAAAGAAGGGGAAACGAACATAATAAGACAGACTTGCACAATTAGTTTATCCAGCCGACTATGGAAAGGATCAACTTTAACTTCGTATACATGGCATTTATCTGTGGCATTAAAGGTAGATATAAATGAATCAATGGTAGGGTATCCGATGCCCTCTAAAGACCATCCCAACAGCCTTATCCAAAATAAAATGTTCCTACTTAGTCAACAGAGTTTTCAGAGCTGGAAAGATTAGAAACCAGATACTTTACAAAAACAGCTCCATTATTTTCCCATTGCTATATTTTCTTTCTTTTTAGGAAATAACTCCCTGGAGGTGATGTTTTCCATGCTTCTTCTCAAACCAGCCAGTACATTTTAAAAACTAAAGGATTGCTTTTAACTTGTAAGCAAACGAACATAAAGTAGCTTGAAATTTTCAGTTGCCCCTTGCATTATTCACAGTCACTTCTAACAGCAAAAACTTCCATTTGGAATCTTCAGAAATCTCCCTAAACATTTGAGTTGCACTAGACGTAAGCTTAAATCTGTCTGAAAATGTGGGTGCATAAAAATCGGCATTCAAATGTTATTTTCCGAGCAGCAGGAACCATCGTCACAGGACATCTTTCCCAACAGCTTACTCATTCTACATTCCCAGCACTCACAGAGGCAGCCACGCCTGCAGGGGCAGCACCCACCGGCCAGGAAAGGTGAGCTGGGCCACCTGTTGGTGTGAGCCAAGCCTGGGCTGTTACTTAACATTCTGCTGAGCATTCCCTTCCCTCTCGTGTAATGGGGAGAATAATGAGACCTACACATTGGAATTGCTGCAAAGATGACTCAGTTGCATGGGCATAAGGTTCAGAGTAGACCACAATATATCTGCCACAGCCTCTGCTCTCCCGAGGGATGCTTCCAAAGGGTAGGTGGCTTTGCCCACAGAGGTGGTGATTCAGAGGGGATGTCTGGGCCCAGGCAAAGTGTGCAGCTCCCTGAGGAATGGTCATCCTTTTTCCGCAGGCTGTGGGCAGCAAGGAGGATGTGCAGGGTGAAGCCACAGGGGCATTAAGTAAAATGGCCTTTGCAAAAATTTTAACAGTGAGAGAAGTATGACAGTGAAGGAGATCTAATGTAACCAACCTCCATCTTGCCTTTAACCTCCTAGCTGCCCTTGGCTATTCCTGGACTTGGACCAAACTAACTTTAGGAGAAAGTAAAGTTTATAGTTTAAATGATAATAGCCCAAAACTAAACCACCTTAGTAAAACTAATGCAAGACCACCACGTTGGGAGGATGAAAGCAGCTTGAATTCTGCCAAGGTATAGACTTAAAAGATTACTCTGGGGATCACAAGATTTGCAACTTCCTCAATTACTCCTAGAGATAACATCACCATTGTAGAACCTAAGTTTGGCCTTTTGAGGTGTCTATTCAGGCTTTTGCATTTCTGACAACTGACAGCTCTACCTGACCTGCCAACTGTTCTCTGGCTCCACCCCGAAGCGGACTCAGAGGCAAGAGGGCCATTTTCCCCTATGACTGCACCCCCAAGCACTCAGCAGCACCCATTCCCTAGCCATCCCCTTCTCCCCAAAATATCTTTGAAAAACCCAAGCCTCCAAATTTTCCAGGGGACTGATTTGGGTAGTAATAAAACTCTGTTCTCCTGTTCAGCCAGCTCTGCATGAATTAAACTTTTTCTACTGCAATTCCCCTGTCTTGGCAAATCAGCTCTATCTGGGCATTGAATAATGAACCCACTTGTCGGTTACAGAAGCCTCTCAGTGGCTACCTGAGGAGTCGCATCCTCTAGAGAATGTGGAAAACTACTCCCCTTGTATCTTTAAAGTATCCCTTCAGGCACCTGAGGTACTGTGTCCAAAATGACAGAAATATCAAAAACCAAATAGTGCCATTTTTACAGGGAGTTAAACAGGCACGAGCAGGACAGGAGAGGGCTCGTTCCGCACCCACTAGGAATGCTGGGTAATGGTTCGGCAATTACCACAATGCCTCTCTGAAAGTGATACACTGGCAGCCGGTGCCAGGAGGAGGTCATTTCCTGATGGTTCACGCCCATTGCACTGTTAACTGAACGCAGGCTCCAAGGAAACACAACTTCTCGGGCACACGCATTAACAGACAAAATGGCAGAGTATGACCTTCTCGGGGCACATCACCAGAAAAGGGAAGAAACCCTTAGATAGGATGCGTACAACTTCCTAAACACACTGCATGTGCTCACTTCCCAAGCAAAAGGAGGGCAGTATGCATGCGGGCAGCCCACCCTAAGGGAAGACTCATGGGAAAGGGGCACAAGACGTGGGAAGTGGGCCAGTCTATAAAGTCTAGGACCAAGGTTGAACACCGCACTTGACCTTCATGTGCCCGCTTGAGTCTCTTCTAAGCGTACTTTCCTTTCTTTCCTGTTCTAAAGCCTTTTAAAATAAACTTCCACTCCGGCTCTGAAACTTGCCTGTGTCTCTTTTTCTACCTTATGTCTCTCAGTCAAATTCTTTCTTCCAAGCAGGCAAGAACTGAGGTTGCTGCAGACCCTCACGGATTCACTGCTGGTAACTCTGATACCTTCCACCAGTAACACTATATAGCATTATTTCTAGGACATCCTGATTTCTGCATGCCAAGACATTTGTTTAGTCTGTCTTCCCTTTGCCTCAAAGAGACACCCAAATGTGCATAGACAACATGACTGATGGTCTTAGGTGAGTCCCACTTGGGGCCTCCCAGGGTCACCTTGGCAGGCAACACTCAGGAGAGTTCAGCTCCCGAGAGAAACAACTGGCTTCCTGTCACTTTCCCTATTAACTCAGTGATGGGGCCAAGAAACGTGTGTTGCTGTCTCAACTCTCTCAGAAAGAAAGGAAAGGTGGAAAAGAAAAGAGATGTCAGAAACATTAATAATTTTAATTTCCATGATGCTGATGATAAAAACCAAAACTATACCAGGATTTTTGGGGGGTAGGAGGAGACAGGGTCTAGCTCTGTCATCCAGGCTGGCATGCAGTGGGGCAATTACAGCTCACTGTAACCTCCAACTCATGGGGTCAAGGGATCCTCCCATCTCAGCTTCCAGAGTAGCTGGGACTACAGGTGTGTGCCATCAAATCCAGCTAATTTTTTTTTTTTTTTTTTTTTGGATAGAGATGAGGTCTTCCCGTGTTGCTAAGGTAGGCGTCAAACTCCTGGACTCAGGGATTGTCCTGTCTCAGCCTCCCAAAGAATTGGGATTACAGGCTAGAGTCACTGTGCCGCACCCAGTATTTCTTTTTAACTACTTCTCAAAGAGGAAGGCTTCCAAGTTTAGGTAAGGAAGTTCAGGGGTGCCTCAATAACACAATGGTGGTAATGAGCACCAACAGGAGGCCACACCGGGGTGTCAACAAGCTGCTTCTCATGGTTTGCTGAAGACAAGGAAGGTATAAAAACAGAAAACTTACATGGACACATGTAAGTTTTATGGGTCAGCTCCATGGGCCAACTGCTCCATGGCGTTTTAGTGTAACAAGCAAGGTAACAAAGATTCACCTCCCATCGGAGTTGCTGTTGAGACTTCTGAGCTCCCCAGCCACAAATTCCACGCTAATTAATTATTCTCGAGTGATTATTACAAGTGTGACTTTAAAATGATTTCTTGAGCTCAGTCCTAAAACAGTCTGCAGAGCACCCATCCCACTCCCCAGGCCATTCAGGACAACAGAGAAGCCTCCCATCATAGAGCCTATTCCCATACAAGCTGTCATCACACGTTCTTCTGGTCTCAAACTTTCCTCCAGATTTATCTTATGCATTCACTCAGTTGTTTACACACTCGATTACCATTTGGTGAGCATCTTTTCATGCAGGCTCTGGTCAAGATAAAAGGAAAAGAGCAAGGAGTAAGGGGCATTTCCCTAATCTCAGGAACAGAGGGATTAACCTTGGAATGTAAAATTAAATCCAGCAAACATTAAAAAATGCAAATACTCTGGCTTCAAACGTGCAATGATGGGAAGGATTCATGAAAACCTTGGGCGTGGGAACATGAGAAGAGCAGGGCACTGTGGCTCACACCCGTAATCCCAGCATTTTGGGAAGCCACGGCAGAAGGAAGATTCAAACTCAGGGGTTCAAGACCAGCCTGGGCAACACAGCCTCCCACCACAACCTGGGAGACATTGTCTCCACAAAAATTTTAAAATTAGCTGGGCGTGGTGACGTGCGCCTATAGTCTCAGTTACTCAAGAGGCTGAGGTGGGAGAATTGCTTGAGCCCAGGAGATTGAGGTGATTGAGTGAGCCAAGATTGCACCACTGCACTACTGCCTAGGTGACAGAGCAAGACCCTATTTCAAAAAAAGAAAAAAGAAAAAAAAGAAAATGAGGAGATATTTTCCCCCTTTTCCCATATTCTTTTAATGTTATAAAGAAGCTGCTGGTGCCGTAAGAAATAAGAACAAAAAAAAAAGGAAAGATGCCAGCTGTACTTCCTGTGTGCCAAGCATTCTGCACGGGTTACTCCCTATTTATACCTCATTTTCCATGCAGGAGGTCACGTGAATGTCACGATTTTGGAAACTGTTCAACAAAGAAATAACACTTTATGGTTTAAAAAAAAAAAAACCCAAGTGACTGTTTAACTAAAATACTTTATAAAATGCTGGGTTTTCTGCACGCAACTTGCATTGCATGTGGGCCTGTTGCTGACCATGGTCCCACACCCTAGCCCATGCACCGGGTTTCAAGAGAAAACAGAGCCAGGCCATTGGAAATAGCAAGACCAAAGGAAAAGGTGCCTCTGGTGATGCTTGAAATCCCTTTCTGCCTGTCTACTCCATGTCCGCTGACATAGCCCTCAGTTGCACTGGAGAAAACAGATACAAGGCATCAAAACTTGCATACACAAGGCTGGGTGTGCAACTACCTGTCTCCAAAGAGGAATACCATTTGGCAATAGCCTTGGCAATTCTCCTACAAATTTCCTGCTGTGGGCTTTGAAATATGCCATGGAGCTACCTGGATGGCTCTAGGTGTCACCATCTGTGGAGGAAGTGCACCTGGATGGGGAGCCAGCTGTGGGTCCTTCTCACTGCCTCTCAGCCAGCCCCGCTCAGGCTCTTGACCTCAGCCTGCTGGGGCAGGCAGCAAAAGGAGAAAGTTCTGCACCCCATGGCTATTCCCCATCACTTACTGAGCACTTTCCAGGGGCCATGCCCAGGAGTAGAGAAGGGAGAGATGGGCAGCATGACAGAAAAATACTCCGTGGCCTCAGGGAACTGATCAGCTACAAGAATTGGCCAAATGCAACTGCTAATGTGTTTGTGTAAGTAAAGTTTTACTGGAATGTAGACACATTCTCTGATTTCCATATTGCCCAGAGCTGCTTTCATGTTGGAACAGTTGCGACAAAGATCCTGCAGCCTGCAAAGCCTAAAATATCCACTCTCTAGTCTGTTGCAGAGAGAGTTCACTGACCCCTGGTCTAGCCAACAGAACCAAGTTCCAACATAATAATGGAAATCAAAACTCACTCCCTGCAAGGGAGGAAGATGCCAACTGGAGCAAGTCCTCCCTCTACCTGTCAGTGCAAGCCAGCAGCATAGGGGGCTCTCTCACTACAGACACATAGGATGGCTTGGTCCTTAACCTGTGGGAGAGACAAGCCTCCCCCACCACCCACTTCATAGTCTTCAGCAGGACCCAGGAATCTCATTTAGGTGTTGGGACAGAGGAGATGCCTCTTCTGCTTTCGCATTTTTATATGTAAAATTTCATTCACCTCTTCACTCTGGCTTTGGGGATGTATACATACCGTTTCTGGGAAGGCTGCATTAAAGCTGAAACTTTGTCATCATAAAACTTCTTCATTGCAAACCTGTCAAGGGCCTGGTCAGCACTGGAGGGGAGAGAGAGAGAGAGAGAGAGAGAGAGAGAGTCAACTCAATGGAGCTCACACCACGTGGGTGTGTGATGGGGGATGTGTCTCATGGCTGTTCAAAGCGACCAGCTCCCACAAGCGGCTTGACCCTTTGCTGCACCTGTGCATACCCAATCCACCTGTCTCTTCTTAGATTTCATTTCCTCTTCAGGAATATACTGTGCTCAAAGTGGGAGCCATAGTGCAGGGTCAGAATTCTCATCTGAAATAACAGCACCTTATCTAAAGGTAGGATACTTAAAAGTGCTGAATACCCAGCTTACAGAAGAACCAACTGAGGCTTCTCAGTAGGCAGGTGGTAGGGCTGGTGTCCAAAACTGTCCCTTGGCCACCCTACCTCTAAATAAAGATCTTTTTAAGTGGGCTCTGCGAGAGAATACCAGGTAGACTCAAGTCTCAGGACCACGAGGATGCAGGGAGCAACCCAGAGCACAAGAGGGAATGGACTCCCCCATGAAGTCCCAAGAGGCACCCTCGGGACACAAGTGGGCCAGCCTGTGCCCCGCCAGTACGTCACTCCCAGGACTGGGCTTGAGAAGGCCGCAGGGCACTGGGGTTGGAAAAGTGTCTGGGGCCTCGGGGCTGCAGCACTGTTTTTGAAGTGACTGCCATAGAAAGTAACCCTGCTTCCAACAACATATTTGACCGTCAATGCTAGCTCCACAATGCTGACAGGTAGTATCCGACGGAAACTTCCAGAAACCTCACAGCAGGGCATTCGTGGGGTTTCCTGATCTGACTTCAGCACAAATCCTGGAATATGAGTGCGGTGTCTTAACAATTCAAACTCACTTGGGCCAAATGCTTCCTTAAAACCCTGATAGGCCAGGTGCAGTGGCTCACGCCTGTAATGCCAGCACTTTGGGAGGCCAAGGGGTGCGGATCACCTGAGGTCAGGAGTTCAAGACCAGCCTGGCCAACAGGGTGAAATCCAGTCTCTACTAAAAATATAAAAATTACCCGAGCATGATGGTGGGTGCTTATAATCCCAGCTACTCCGGAGGCTGAGGCAGGAGAATCACTTGAACCCAGGAGGTGGAAATTGTAGTGAGCAGAGATCGCACCATTGCACTCCAGTCTGGGTGACAGAGTGAGACTCCAGCTCAAAACAACAACAACAACAAAACCTGATAAAGTGCCCCTTTACTTAGAAAAATGTGTCTATGCCCCTCTAGAAAAATGATGTACATAAGCACTGTGGACTTCACAAAAATACAGCTAGAGAGACAGGCAGGAGGAAAAAGAAACATACTCAAAAGTAAGTTGAGTGTGATACGACTTTCACAGAATGCTATAAAATGGACAACTTGCTATGTGCATTTGCTAGCAAGGGACTGTGCTGGTAGGGCAGTCACAAACAGAGGGGCCCACTTTAGCACTGAGTCCATCACATACTGAGCAGGAGAGTGCAGCTCCATAGCCTCCCAGTGACTTTTAAGCATTCCTTTTTCTGGAATTCCTTGTTTTATTAAATGCTGAGAATACATTTTGACCAATGTTTATTTTCCATAGTAATATTATTGGTAGTAATAATATTAGTACTGGTTGTGTCGTTGTAACTCTATTTTTATGGTGTTGATACAAGAATGTTCTTTTCTGGTGACTTGAAGTTTCTGTTTTCTTCTGTTTGCAGTTTTTGATAAAGACCTCAAATGTGTGCTTGTGCTATCTGGGATTACTCTACTTCTGGAATATAATCTAAGAGGGAACATTGTACAGATGATCACAGATGTATGTATAAGAATGTGTTCATCATGGCATGCTTTGCAGTAGAAAACAACTGGAAGCAACCTAAATTTAAAAAAAAAAAAACAAAAACAAAAACACTTGGGAGGCCAAGGTAGGTGAATCACGAGGTCAGGAGTTCAAGACCAGCCTGGCCAACATGGTGAAACCACATCTCTACTAAAAATACAAAAAATTAGCTAGGCATAGTGGCGGGCACCTATAATCACAGCTACTCGAGAGGCTGAGGCAGGAGAATCACGTGAACCCGGGAGGTGGAGGTTACAGTGAGCCAAGATCACGCCACTGCACTCTAGCCCCAGCGACAGAGTGAGACTCCGTCTTAAACACACACACACACACACACACACACACACACACACACAAACTGGAAGCAACTTGGATAGGCAAAATCAGCAAACGCTTAAATACATAACATATCCATTGAATAAAGTGCTATGCTGCCACTGAAATGATGTCCGGGAATGATGCGTATAAAATGATATTAATGTAGAAAAGCAAGTCACAAAAAGTATGTAGTATCAGCGCATTTAATTGAAAGGCACTTAATACTATTACTCCTACTAATCACAGCAGCATTAATGACAGCCAATAACCCGAGTACCGATGCTGTTCTAAGTGCTTTTTGTGCAATGATATGGTGAACTGTCATAACATTCTGGGAAGTAGGACTACCATCATTTTCCAGGTATGCTGAGGCTTAGATCATTCAGGTAAATTGCCTGATGCATGCAGTTGAAATACATATTGACTATTAAGAGAAAACAGAGTTTGTAGCAAGAGTGTCAAAGGTGTGCTTTTAGTCCTTAGACATTTACCCTTCTCCAAAAATTCAGGACTATCTACAGTGCATGGAACTTTGGTTCAGGCAATACGACTTTGCTGGGGATAGAAATGCTTAGGTGTGGCTGGGTGCGGTGGCTCACGCGTGTAATCCCAGCACTTTGGCAGGCCGAGGTGAATGACCACCTGAGGTCAGGAGTTCAAGACCAGCCTGGCCAACATGGTGAAACCCCATCTCTACTAAAAATACAAAAAATTAGCTGCGCATGGTGGGACGCACCCATAATCCCAGCTACTCAGGAGGCTGAGGCAGGAGAATAGCTTGAACCTGGGAGGCGGAGGTTGCAGTGAGCCGAGATTGAGCCAACCTGGGCAATGGAGCAAGACTCTGTCTTAAAAAAAAAAAAAAAAAAATGCTGAGGCAGTCTCTGTCCAGAACCAGCCAGGCTATGTTTGGTCACCTACCAAATGTCTTTGGCATCACTGAGGGATGGATGTGCCCAGGAATCTCGATTTTCCTGGCACACACACACACCGATGATTATTCTCACCAAGAGGGTGGCTGATTTTCACTTGGGGGTTGGTTTCCTCCCTGGCAGGCACCAACTCCCCAACTGGTTTCCAGAGAAAACATTCAGAAAGTCAAATTTCACTCCTTGGTGCTAGAAAGGAAAAGGTTTATTGGCTGATATGAATAAGCTTCTATTTCCTCAGAATGGAAAGCTCAGGCTTTACAAAGAGGCCATTGAGAAGACAGGGCAGATGCAAATGCAGACCCCACAAATAATGTTATTTTCTGCACTGCATTTCAGCGTGAGTGAAGATCTGCATTCTGGGAAGGGTCCAGAGTGTACACCACAGCTGCCCAGGGCCAGGAGGATGGGCATAGGACTGAGGTCCTTGTGGCCCTACCATGTTTGTGTCATGCCTGGCTAAGGGGACCCGGGTGGCACCTCCAAAGTCTCCACGATTACAGTTCCATCTCATGGAAACCAGCCGAGATCTGGCTCCCCACTCCTGGGCTGTGAGATCATGAGCAAGCTGCCTGGCTCCTCTGAGCCTCGCTTCCCTCACCCATGCAATGGGAATGACAGTAACTGCTTCATGGGTTAGTTAGGAGAATTCAGGAAGAAAAGGAAAATATTCAGCATACTTCCCAGAGGCCCAGTGCCTGCAAAAGAGGTGGCTGTCACCATCATTATATACAAGGTATGAACTGATTTAGTGAGACCACTCTGTTCTTAATTTTCATAATGGTGACTTTTACCTCTGTTATTCTTTCTTAGAGAATTCTCTATTAGAGAATAAGGGACAGTGGGGCCACTTATTTTTTTAATGCCTCCATGGAAGTACTTAGAATCAATCATACATAGCCACCCAACCTGGAAAATGCCACTTTCACAAGTGTAAACGCTTAACTGGAAGCTGGGTTTCCAGGCACTGACCACCCCAGCACTGGGGGATGGGAAACACAGGTCAGCCGAGCCCTTGGTGCCCAGAACAGCTCCCAAGCAGCCTTCAGTCCCATGCAGGCTCCGCTTTTAGCACCTCAAGACAGCGAGCTGACATCTTCATCCTACCTGGCTGAGACGTTGGTGAAATGCATGTAGGACGATATGACCACTCCTATGCGTCCTTTCCCACCCTGCAGGAGACAAAAACATGAGCTGATTTTCTCTGAAATCCCACAGCAGAGATGTAATTAGAACAGGAAAAGACTCACTAGTGGACAAAATAATAGAGAGCTTGCTTTGGAGGTTAGGCCAGCATCACCCGCAGCCTTCCGGTCTGGGAGAGTCAGTACCCAGGGCAACTGGAGTCTCTGCAACAGGGAACCTGCACGCTGGGTGCAAACAGTAAGAGCGGGTGCTAACTGGAGCAGCCGTAGAAGCCCAGGAGGGCAGATCAACACAGCATCTGCCTGTCATTTCACCCAATTAGGCTGGAAGAAACTGTGCCAGGAGCTGCAGCAATTAGCATGACTTAATTATCCAGGTCAGACAGAAGTGAACGCCTGCCTGCTCATGGGCTGATAATGATCAGGGCTGCACACACAGCTCAGCATGAGTGGAACATAGATTCCAGCTTACTGGCAGCACTGCCAGCACCTGAGCTCCAGCTATAGCCCTGTAGCCCACCCTCATTACACACAGAGGAACCACTGTCCCAGGCAGACGTTCTGAAAAGGACTCACTCAAACCATAACCACAGACACCAACAGCCCAGCCCACAAACCAGCAACACCAGCAGGAGAAGCAGAAACTGGACAGGCCAATCCAGAGCCACAGAGCGCCACCTTCGAGAACATACTCTTACAACCTACAACAGCCGATTGCAAACCACAGCCCAGGAGCTACTTCTGCCCATTACCTACTTTCCCACAACTTGTGAGCTGTGAGTCATTTTTAAATTTTCAAACCATTGAGGAAAAATTTTGAAAAGATAAGATTCCATGCCATGTGAAAATGTGTTCAGATTTCAGTGTCCACACACAAAGTCTGACTAGAACATGGCCACTCCCATCTGTTTACCTACATCCAGGGCTGCTTCCACCCTCACTGCAGGGGTAGGTTTGAGTATTTGCAGCAAGACCATGGGGCCTGCAAAGCGTAAAATACAATCTGGCTCTTTTTAAAAATATTTGCCAATCCCTGATCTGGAATCACATAAAGCCAAAATGGCAGGGCCTCTAATATGTAGCTCCCTAACTTCTTGAGAAGAAACTACTGATCAAATTCAAGTCACAATTCTGATAAGCCCAGTCATACATGAATGTCACCCAGGAGCATCCTTCTCTCTGAAAGTCAAGAGCATGCCTTATAGATACTCAATGCAGGCACTTGACACACTCTTTGCAGATGAATCCTGGCACGTGCAGTTATTAACGGTATGGCTACTAGTATGCTTCTTGCATAAAACTATATTTGACAGCAATTCACCTACAAAGAAACAGCACCTCAGCCAAAACAGGCACACATGGTGGCGACATTCACCCCATTATCAATTGCTTTTGTGGCACTATTTATGGATATATAAAGCAAGTGGGTTTTTTGTTTGTTTTTTTTTTGTTTTTTTTTGAGACAGAGTTTCACTCTTCTTGCCCAGGCTGGAGTGCAATGGCACCATCTCGGCTCACCGCAACCTTCGCCTCCCGAGTTCAAGCAATTCTCCTGCCTCAGCCACCTGAGTAGCTGGAATTACAGGCATGCATCACCATGCCCAGTTAATTTTTTGTATTTTTAATAGAGACGGGGTGGCTCCACGTTGATTAGGCTGATCTCGAACTCCCAACATCAGGTGATCCGCCCGCCTCGGCCTCCCAAAGTGCTGGGATTACAGGCATGAGCCACCGCACCCAGCCTATAGAGCAAATATTAAAAGATCTGAAGGGACAGATAGAAATACCACAACCATAGGGGACTTTAGTACCCCATTTTCAACAATGGACAGATCACCTAGACAGAAAACCAGTAAGAAAACAGGGTACTCAACCTGCACTTTAGACCAAATAGACCTTACAGACATATACAGAACATCACATCAGAATGCCCATTCTTCTCAAGTGCACACAGAAAGTTCTCCAGGATAGATGGCACATTAGGCCACAGAACAAACCTTAAAGAATTTAAAAAGAATTCTTAATTTAAGAATTATCCAATATCTTTTTTTTTTTTAATTTTTATTTTTTGGGGGCATGGAGTCTCACTCTGTCATCCAGGCAGGAGTGCAGTGGCATGATCTCAGCTCACTGCAATCTCTACTGCCTGGGTTCAAGCGATTCTCGTGCCTCAGCTTCCCGAGTAGCAGGGAATACAGGTGCTGACACCACACCCAGCTAATTTTCTTGTATTTTTAGTACAGATGGGGTTTCGTCATGTTGGCCAGGCTGGTCTCGAACTCCTGATCTCAACTGATCTGCCCGCCTTGGCCTCCCAAAGTGCTGGGATTATAGGCATGAGCCACCACACCTGGCCTCAAGTATCATTTCTGACCATAGTGGCATGAAACTAGAAATCAATAACAGGAGGAATCTTGGAAAATTCACAAGTTTATGGAAATTAAACAACATACTCCTAAATAACTATTGGGTTAAAGAAAAAAAATCAAAAGAGAGATTTAGAAATATTTTGAGAAACACAAAAACTGAAACATAACACACGAAAACTTATGGGGTGCAGCAAAAGCAGTTGTAAGAGGAAAGTTTATGGCAATAAATGCCTATGTTAAAAGAGGAAAAAAACTCTCAAATAAAAAAACCTAATGTTAGGCTGGGCGTGGTGGCTCACGCCTGTAATTCCAGCATTTTGGAAGGCCAGGGTGGGTGGATCACGAGGTCAGGAGATCAAGACCATCCTGGCCAACATGGTGAAACCCCGTCTCTATTAAAAATACAAAAATTAGCTGGGTGTGGTGGCATGTGCCTGTAATCCCAGCTACTCAGGAGGCTGAGGCAGGAGAATCGCTTGAACCAGGGAATCAGAGGTTGCAGTGAGCCGAGATCACACCACTGCACTACTGCACTCCAGCATGGTGACAGAGCGAGACTCCATCTCAAAAAACAAAACAAAACAAAAAACCTAATGTTGCACCTAAAGGAGCAAAGAACAAACTAAACCCCAAATTAGTAAAGGAAGGATAAAACAAAGATCGGAGCAGAAACAAATAAAGGAGAGACTAGAAAAATAATAGTAAAGATCAAGAAAACTAACAGTTGCGTTTTCTGAAGACTAACAAAATTGACAAACCTTTACCTAGACTAAGATAAAAAGAGAAAACTCAAAATCAGAAATGAAAGAGCAGTCATCGTAACTGATGTCATGTAAGACACCAAGAAACACAAAAATACTATGAACAATTATGCAGCAATAAATTGGATAACCTGTAATAACCTCATAAATTCCTAGACACATACAACCTACCAAGACTGAATCATGAAGAAACAGAAAATCTGAACAAAACAGTAACAAGTAAGGAGACTGAATCAGTAATATAAACTTTCCCATCAAAGAAAAGCCCAGGACCTGGTTACTTAACTGATGAATTCCATCACTGAAAAAAAGAGAGAACTTTGCTATGGTTTAAATATCAGCCCCTTCCAAAACTCATGTTAAAATTTAATCTCCAATGCGGCAGTATTGAGTGGTAAGGCCTTTAAGAGATGACTGGGTCATGAGGAACCTTGCCTTCATGAATGGGTTAATACATCTGTGGATTAATTAACTAATGGGTTAACGGGTTATCACAGGAGCCCTCGCCATGTGATGCCCCATGCAGCCTCAGGACTCTGCAGAGTCCCCAACAGCAAGAAGGCTCTCACCAGATGCAACCCCTTGAGCTCGGACATCTCAGCCCCTATAAATATTAAGAAATAAATTCCTTTTCTTTACAAATTACCCAGTTTCACGTATTCTGTTATAAGTAACAGAAAACAGACTAATGCAAACTCTGCCAGAAAGCTGAAGAAATGCAAACACTTTCAAACTCATTTTACAAGGCCAGCAGTACCCTGATATGAGGTCTTTCTTAATGCAATAGTAAGTATTTAAGGCTTTGCAGGCTGCAAGGTCTTGTTTCCACTATTGAAATCTACTCCTGCAGTGTGGGCGGAAGCAGATATGGATGTACGTGAACAGATAAGAGGTGGCCATGTTCCACTCAAACTTTACATATGGAACTGAAGTAGAACACCTTCATATAATGTTCATGTAAATACAGCTCTTAGCTCACAGGTTGTAGAAAACACAAAAGGGCATGATAGGTTCATGGGCTGTTATGTTTTAGCACAAGCACCATTCTTTTGGACTTGGAACTATTCTTAGTGAAAATCATAGAATCACTAATTGCACAATTTTCTGTGGGTATTCTTCACCATGGACTGAGAAACAAAAGGTATGGCATGGATGAAATCTCCCAAAAGAACTGCAGGCCATTTCTGGTCAATCAATAACCAGGGTGTGGAGGGGTGAGGAGGAGACTGCACACACCCACACAAACACAAGCCTCTGCATCACACAGCAGAACGGGAAGCACAGCAGGACCGACCCTTACTCTGTTCCCGCCCAGGCTGAGACAGGCCCAGCTATGCTAGAAATTCCTGGCATGTGTGGAAGGAAACGCGCATTCTGCAAAGCAGGCGGATTTCGGCACATGTCAGCGATTTCACCCCCGCAGTGATGATGATGAACTTCTGTTAACATCGACATCAGCAATTTCAAATTAAAAGAGGGCTTATCTCTCAGGGCACAATTTCTAAGCGTTTCAAAAATGGTTTACATGGCACCAGAAGAGGGCAAGCGATTAGCAAATCACTTCTGAGAAGTTTCAACATGTTCCCATGAATTCCACTAACAAGAGCTGTCCAGAAAGCCCAAAGTTGCTTAGTGAAAGGATGCATTTTAGAAAGCTCTAGGTGGTCCTCACTGACACCTATATGTTTTAAATAATCTCATCATTTCTTTCAATTTCATTAAAAAATTGAAGTGAACAACAATTAAAATGGAATAAATGGCCAAGGGTGGCACTTTTCAAGTACAGCAACTCCAAGAGTCTTCTGACAATGCAGCTGGCAGCAGGTCTGTGTGCGCCCTAGAACCTGCACTTTCCACAGGTGCTGCTGCTGGGCCCAGGCTCGTAAGTCAGAAATGCTGCTCAGAACAGCTTACTACGTGATCCCAGGCAATGATGATCCATCAATATCAGGCTCACTGTGTCAAAATCACCACACCAAGCCTGAAAAGCATAGGTTGTTTTAATTAACAAGAATTATATTTATTTAAAAGTCTGTCTGTCTCTCTCTCTCTCTTTCTCTCTCTTAGTTTGCACCAAAACACAATTTGGGCGGAGAATCCATAATTTAACATAATACTTGAAAAGATCAGGTCATCATAGATAATTTGGTGGTCCTAAAGTGTGTACCTGTCCATTTAGGGGGAAAATATGATCAAGGTAGATGTGAGGAAAGAGACAACACCAGAGAGACGCAAATAACATCTGTGTTCCCCTGATGGAAGTTTCCTGCACATCGAGTGGTCATCAAATGCCTTACAGCTGTAAACATCACCCACAAACCGGCCTACCTAGTGACTTTGCAGGAAAGATATAATGAGAGTCTAATATAACTCAAAGGGAAGCTTCTTTCAAACTAAATTCCATAATACAATGGATTTCTGTGCAGTTTCTTAGTGTGAAAGAGTCTGGAAGAATAAATCACACACACACACACACACACACTTCTGTCTTGAACCGTCAGCACTTCCTAGATACTTTGATGGTCCTAAGAATGCTTTGTCAAACACACAAAATAGGGAGCTGCCCATTAACGAACAGTTACCCCAGCCCACTGGCTACATCCTTTCCCAGAGAATTCCTCCCTGACTCAAGGTGTGACTGGGATAAGAACTTTATTCTAATAGTACGTTTCCAGCAGGAGGGTTAAGCTTCACACACTTACCCCTCAGTAAGTTTGCTTTCAGTCCAACCCCTTTCAACACCAATCACATTTGAGGAGCAGTACAAAGCAGCTGAGAAAACTGGGAATTAAGACAAAAGATCCCAGAAGGTGGGAGGAGGAAGCATGGAAGGAACCTGAGGCAGCCAGGAGGAGGAGTGCCCGTCAGTTATGCACCCAGGCTGCCAGCACCCACCAAGCCTGCCGGGGCTGACACACAGACAGTCCTGGCCACTCTGTGAAGATGCACAGGCCATGTCTGCACTGCAATGGCTCCACTTGGAAAGGTCGACATGTTTACTGCAAAGGCATCATATCATCATCTAGTCCATCAACTGATTACCGTAACTCAGACGGCATGAAAAGTCTGACACAGTCCATCTGAAAAGGGCATAGCTCTTTTAAAAAGGAGAGCTTTCCATGAAAAATAAAATTCAACAAAAATGAAACAATTTACTCTCATAACCGTGGTCAATTTGGGGTCAACAGTTTCAAATGTCCAGCTACACATTCAGGGACCGTAATCCTATAAATTCTAAAGCCGAACTTGGGGAGGTGTGATAACTCTGTTTCACTCTCTAAGAGCAAGCAGAAAAACCTAAAAACACACCCATAAGGAGCACATGACACCAGCTCAAAGTGGAAATGTGCTCCGATGCAGCACTGTTCTCCATCGCAACTCCAAGGGCTGAAGCCCAGCCAGACCCCCAAATGTGAGAGGTGGGTGCGCTCACCCTGCAGTGAATGACGACCACATGCTGGGGGTCGCTGTTCAGCCAAGACTCCTGCGCCTTGCATATGGTGCACATCTTATCCAGGGGCGGTGCGTGGAGTTCTGGCCAGCCCACATCCATGATCTGCAACAAGAGAGGGGAGCCTCCTCAGTTTCCATTTCCTGAAACCTTCTGAGGCCATCTCACAATGACTTCTTTCATCATCGATGTATTTCATTTGGGAGTAAAGAGCATGCTGGGTGACCCTTTTCTAAAACTCAGTGAGCATGAGGACCCGCACTTCCTTCACTGGGAAGAAAAAACAAAGCGTTATACTGCCCATGTGATGCCGCTTCTTCCAGGGGCTCGTCTGCTCTTCCGCAGCTGGGGTGACAACTCTAGAAAGGTCTTTGAGTTGCTGATGGTGCAGGTTGTGTGAAGAGGGCCGCAGTCCAGGGATGTCTCAAACAGGAGTCCGAGGCCCAAGCTGCTGCCAAAATCTCCCCACTGGGGTTAAAATCCCAGTTTGGAGACGGCAGCCAGCCATCACCTACACACTGTGCAGACAACACGTCAGAGACAATCTCCTGGAAAGGCAGGACTTAAGAAGGAAGCACCTTCAAAACCCTGATTAAGTTTGGTGCTTGGACAAAGAAAATCACCACCATGCTAAGGACACAGAGACTCTGTGCAGAACTGCAGCGCTGAGCCTCCCGAGGCTCACACAAGTCCACAGTGGCCCACAGTGGCCACACGGGGGAGTTGTTTTTCCTTTGATTTCCTTTTGTCAGTGGGCGAGGACAAGGAGCTCTATCTTATGATGAAAGTCGTGGAAATAGTGTAAAATTGTCGGAAATTTCAGAAAACTGCCAGGAAGTAGGAAAAGTCACTATCCCTGCCACCACTCAAAGATAACCACTACAACGTTTTCATGAATCCCTTAGTCTCTTTTCTATGTACATTTAGCATAATTGAGATACTATTATAAATAAATTCTATACTATTATTAACTAGTATTAAAATAAGCAACTTATCATGTTTCTGCTTTGTTACTCTAATGGCTGCAAAATATTTCAACATATAGAATATACACAGCCATATGTACCATAACTTATGTTGACTCAGTCTTAAAATTCTCCCAAATGTTGCTATTGAAAATGATCATGGAGGGTGATGGGCAAGGGGAAGGAGAGCATTAGGACAAATACTTAAAGCATGAGGGGCTTAAAACCTAGATGACAGGTTGATAGGTGCAGCAAACCACCATGGCACATGTGTATCTGTGTAACAAACCTGCACGTTCTGCACATGTATCCCAGAACTTAAAGTAAAATTAAAAAAAGAAGAATTTAAAAAAAAAAAAAAATGAAAATTATCATGAAAGGAGTACTAGGACCGTAAAGAGATACTAGGAGAAGAGATCCCCATGCTGATGGAAATGTTTTGTCTCTTGTTTGTGGTGGCTGAACAA